>NW_024040817.1:21582268-21879768 GCF_014851395.1 Micropterus salmoides | reverse complement strand
ATTAAGTCAGGCACAGCGGTCAGCGTGCGTTTAATTGTTAGAAGACGTTCAAGCAAGAATTCAACGAAAACATAACTCACAATCTCTATGATTCAATTCTCTAATTACAGTAGAGGCCTGCGACTTAAATAAGCACCTGGCCAACCCTGGTTTGTCCTTTTTATTTAATAAATTTGTCTATTCAGGCAGAGATACTGATCAAAAGAAGTCTAATTTTCTTGAAAGGATCTCGTGATGTATTTCGTATAAAATTGTTTTTCTTTGGACAGCTAATACAATGAAACAAGTTTCACAAACATATCGTCTAAAGTGGGTGCAAAGATAAGGGCCTAAATTCTAAAATCAAACTTTTTTTTAAAGTGTCGTCGACAGAGCACTGCAAGTAAATGTTTATAAGACATTACACCGACCTTCTTATCACATTTTCAAAACAGACAAATCATAAATCAGTAAAATGATAAACAGGTAAATACAAGAGGTGATCATAAAGCCAGTGTCATGCAGTGAACAACGTAAAAATTTTAGGTGATTGAATCAATAAACGCTCTTTCGAATTAAAAGCCTTGATAATTTCTCAGCAAGGCAGAGGGTGAGGAAGCGTGCGCACGTCTGCGCGCATCCAAACTTCAGGAGTTTCCTGCGTCCTGGAGACTAATGAGAGATGCGATGCGTCTTGTTAGGAAACATCACATGTTTGTGCACTCAGCGGCCCCAGATTAAATTAGTGAACATCAGGACACGCAGGGGGAAGTAGTGGGAGAGCTGGGCGAGCAGAAAGAGGGACAAGCTCTGTCGGCGAACAGATCAACTCTTTGGGGAGGTGGAAAGGCTGCATTTGTTTTTAACCTTTAGTCTTATTGCTCACTTTTTTTCCTGCTGAGGAGTGGGAAATGGAAACCTTGCGATTTGTTTTTCTGTTGGTTTGTGCCTGCTTTTTTTATCAAGCTGATGGACGCAAAAGTAAGTGGTGCTGCTTTGAAGTTGGACTGTAAACTGATGTGAAAAAAAGTTATGATAAGGTATTTTGAACAGTAAGTCTGACTGGATCTGACGTAGAAAATTAAGACTCATCATGTGGACTATTTACTAAATGTCCTACTTTTCTAGATAGGGTATTCAAATTTATATCACACTCACTCGTGGGTCTTGACTTAAAAAAAAATGTGGCACAGCAGGTCGTTATTAAGTGTGAAATAGACTTCTGATATTTGATATTTCTCTTGCAGTTTCTGTAATAGGCTACCTATCATGTCATCAGCTGTCTGCACTCTGAGTCCCATGAGCTTAATTAAGGCGCGCGCCCTGGCTGGTCAGATTGAAAACTATCCACACAAAGGAAACGATTTTACATCCATAAAAATACAACGCATTTTAAACCTCAAACCTCTGTCATCCCACAATCACATTGGATTCCAAAGGGAACATTAAAGTCGCAGACAGTTAAAAAACATATTTTTATTAATAATATAAAAACAACAGAAGTAGGCTAACGTTTAAACTTTTAAAATGTCTGTATCTGTCTTACCATGAGCACACAGATATCTGCATTTTGTTTTCCCTTTAATCAAATCACATTGCTGGAATTTGTTGTTTTTCGTCAGTCGTCCACCGTTGATCATTAAAATATGTCAGTGATTGTCTCAATTAAATTAACCCGAAAATAAGCGCATGGAGTTATGGAGAACAATACAGTTACCAAATAATAAAATATTTAATTTAAAACTAGAGAAAGCATCATTATTATTATTATTTAGAAGCCTTATTCTTAAAAAGATCCCCACATCATGTACAGCAGGGGTAAATCTCTCTATTCAAGGAACTCAAAGTTATGATTTCTTTTCTGATGGGTTTCATAGATTCATAGATTTTCATTATTTTCTACAAGGCATGTCAGGTGACACAGCAGAAAAGATTTCATGTCATGATAAATAATAAATAAAAAAGTTTAATTACAAAATCTTCATACTATGTTTGCAGACATGGACTCTTGAAATCTTGAAACTTCAGTTAAGCAAAAAATGTAGGCTACTAATGAATTTTAATACTGAAGTAATTCACATATTTTCTGTAACTTTTGGCAAAAGAATGGTAAGGATGGTTTCCAATACATGTCTCTAAATGTGCACAATTAACTAATAAAACAAAAGTTTTCACTGGGGGACTGTGATCAATTTCGCTCAGTGATCCTTTGTTCTCTGTCTCCAGCATTCGGTGACATGTTCCCACACAAGCATGCAGTAGCAGGGAAGTTTCCATTTCCAGTGCCACCGATCCCTGGCTGGGATCCTGACACCAACCCATGGGATGATTATCTCTACCCTCCACTAAACCCAAAGCCAAAAGAGCTCACGCACCACAAAGGTGAGTAAAGTCATCTTTTTCATCTGAAGTCTTCCTATTATGTTTGGAGTCTTTTCACCTGGAATACCCTCTTTTCCGCAGGTAAAGCCAAGGTTCGTCTGACCAGCGACAGTCCGGCTCTCAACGGCTCTTGCATCTCTTTCACTGCCATGCTGGAGTACCCTCCGTGCCAGAAGGAGGATGCCAATGGGGACCTTGTATGGGATGAGCACTGTGCGGATGGTACGGAGCTAGAGGCCTCAGGTGCTGCTAAAAAGCCCGGCTGGCCACGCCCTCAGACACATTATATCACTGTCCAGCACAAAACACCACTGCACCATATTAGACAGCCACACAATAACATAATTCAAAACAACAACAAAAAAACACAGGAGCAGAATAAACAAATGGTTTCACAAGCACACTAATTAATTTTTTGCCCACTTGGGGGCAGCACCACAAACTATGAACATAACACATGTATAAGCGCCTCATAAAAATGATATGGTGAATGGTTAGCAAACATTTCCCTTTTTACACATCCAGCAGAGGAAGAGCAATGTTTCTGTCCACCTGGTTAATATAAGTCCATTACTGACTCTCCTTTGATCTCTGAGCTGAGGGGAACTACAATGTTGGAAAAATCCTCTATGGGATTTGTCACTATGAGCGACCCCTTTCACATTACAGATGATCATTTGTCCCAAAAAATTGAATTAGTGCAGCTTTAATTTTTTAGTTTTTAAGTAACACAATCTTTTACTCTACTTTTCTGAGCAGCAAATGGACAAGTGCATTCTGGCTACGTGTACAACTGGACTTCATGGTTGGACGATTATGGCTTTGGAAAGTGTGCAGACTTCACAAAATGCAACATATTCCCTGATGGGAAGCCCTTCCCTCTGAGTAATGACTGGAGACGGAGGAGCTACGTCTATGTGTGGCACACAATGGGTGAGAACACACAAGTTTACAGATTAGCACACATGCACATGCAAAAAAACAAAATCAAGTAGCAGTATTCTTCTCCATTTATCTTCTCTGTTTGTCCCAGGCCAGTACTACGAGACATGTGACGGCTCCTCCTCCCGTGTGACCATCAACACCACCAACATCCCTCTGGGGGCGGAGGTCATGGAGGTCATGGTCTACAGGAAACGCGAGCGCAGGAAGTACAGCCCCCTCACCACTGACAACACCGTCTTCTATGTCACAGGTGGAGACAAACTCACACATTCAGCTTGTACAACTTTATCCATTGGCCTGTTTCAGACAAACAGACAAATACAAACACATGGAGAAACTTAGACAATCAATTATGTATGACGCCCCTACACACACTCTCTCTCAGATAAGATCCCAGTGGCGGTCAACATCTCCCAGAAGGCTGCGGTCAACCAGTCTGAGAATGTTTTCTTTTGTGGTGAGGACGTGGTCTTTAAAGTCCAGCTCCATGACCCCAGCGGTTACCTCAAAACCGCCGCTGCCATTGACTACATCTGGGACTTCAGAGATGGCAACCAGCTGGTGACACACCGCGGCGTGACCACACACACCTACAGCAGGCTGGGGACCATGAGTGTGAAGCTGGTGGTGGAGGCTGCGTTCCCTGTAGAGTGTCCGCCCACTGCTGCCACCCCCACGTCACCATCTCCCACAGGTACTGGACAGACCACATAGAAATGGCCCTAACGAACATACTACCCATACCTTAACTGTATACATCCAGCCTCATACACTGTAGTGTACTTGATGACCAAAAAGATTTAGAGACCTTAAAGGAGTACTCTATTGATTTATTATTGCACTTTCTCAGATTTTTAGAGACTGTTAAGGCATTCAGGAATAATTTATTTTATTGACCTCTGCAACACTGTCTCCGATAATACAAGCTGCTGTTGAACTGGCCTGACCTTGATGGAGAAGACAAAGGAAGACGTGACTTACCTTGCACAGATCATTGAAGTGACCTCATAAAACCAGATGTGTCATAATTATATTCTTGTGTCTGTTTGTCCAGAGGCTCCCACACCTCCACCCAGGACTCATGCTGTTACTTTCAAGATGGAGACCACACAGGGTGAGCTCCACAGTTAACAGTGTGTTTGTATAAGGGGGAAAGAGAGTGAGACAGACAGAGGAAGTGAACGTGTCAGAGCAGGAGCTCAATATTAATGAAGAGAACCTGGAATATAAAATAGTTGCATGCATCACATACACCAGTGAGTCCATATCTTGCCACTTGTTTCCTGTTTCAGCGCCACCCAGCACCAGCAGACCCCTCCCCTCATCCTCTCCCGCTGCCATGACGTCAGGCGTGCCCACCACGGAGCCCCTCCCGCCTACTCTTGGCAGTGCGACCCCAGAGTCCAACCCCACCACCATGGCCTGGCTCCGCACCAGGCGCCTCAACAGCAACGAGTGTTTCCGCTACGCCTACGGGACCTTCATGGGCAACATCACCATTATTGGTGGGTGGGAGGCTGCTGTTGCCTTTTCACATATAATTTAACGTTACTTTGATGAATTGGTGGGGGGGAACGGACCATTCGTAATTATAATCGCAATCCTGTTATAATTCAAATTAAAAGCTTATTCAGTATTTTCAAAGCAATGAGCGCATCACTGTCTGCCACAGTGTCTTTTATGATATTGCCACCAGATGGCGCCAAAGTCAGACATTTTTAAATCATGCAGCTAGTGGCTTTAAAAGATGATTGGAAAGTGGTAGGTTGTTATAATTCCTTTCTTTTATTATTTATTTATTATTTCAGCCTTGCTAGTGGCACAGCTCCACCATGGCAATGGCTGTCAGTCAGTCGGTCCACCTTTTTGGTCCAAACTCATATATCTTAACAGCTGTTGGATGGATTGCCTTGAAATTTTGTACAGACATTTATGGTGCCCAGAGGATTAATGCTAGCGATCCCTGACTTTTCCTCTAGCAACATTATGGGGTTTAAATCTCTGGTTTTGAGTTAAAGGTCTTCTGGATGGATTCCCATGAAATTTTTATTTGTCCAATTCTTTGGTTTATGAACAAATATCTGCAACACTATTGACACTCCCATCATCCTCAGGCATGGTCAACATTATACCTGCTAAACATTAGCATGTTAGCGTTGTCACTGAACATGTTAACATGCTGAGGTTAGCATTTAGTTCAAAGCTTGTTTTTAAGCACAAAGACAACACAAACCAATTCAGTGGTAAGGATAAATCATTGTTGTCATATAGTCAAATATCTACCTTCCAAAATTTAAATATAACTGTAATCCCTTATTTTCATTTTCAAGTAAACAAGTAGACAACAGTGACTCTGTTGTCCAGTTGTTAAAGGAAAGCCAGCTCCACAGAGCTCCAACAGAGCTCCTGTCACCCCGTCAGCAGGGCGAATATCCAGTCAATGACTGTCATATGAAACTGGCCTTTTGTGTCTGACGTTGAACTCTACAGTGTTTTTTGCACATATCAAAAAGCTAAACCAATACTCACATTTTTATGTGATGGAAGGATTATAATTTTCTATAAAAAAAAAACGTTAATCCTTATTTTTATGGTTCAGTTTTTTCCTCCTAAACTTGTCTTTGTTGGGTCAAACACACACACACACCTCCCTCCACTAAAAACTGCTTCATCATTTTAATGTCATGAGGAGATGACTACACATCTAAAATCTGTTCTCCACAGAACCCAAGCACGCACTGAACAGCCAGCCAAACAGTCGCATCGTGGATGTGTCAGCTTCCAGAGTGACCAACACTGACATCAGCTTCCTGGTGAAATGTCTGGGCAAGTGAGTATATAAGTTATTCTTTATTAATTTGATATGAATGTAAGTTCATATTAGTCTTTTCCTTGACTGATGTTGGGGTGTCATGAAGTGACACGTTTTCTCTTTGTAAAAGCATTTAAAATGTGTTTTAATACAGTTCAACAAAGAGATTACACATTAAAAGTATTTCTTTTAAAAGTTTTTAGATAAAGAAAAAGTTTGGTAATTCTATCTCTCTGTCCAATCACCCTCAGCATCCCCACTTCAGCCTGCACCATTGTGTCAGATCCCAGCTGTACTCAGGTGCACAACATTATGTGCGATGACGTGCCGCCATCGTCAGAGTGTGAGGTGCATCTCAGGCGAACATTTCTGGAGCCTGGCACCTACTGTGTCAACATCACTCTGGAGGACTCCAGTAGCCTGGCCCTGACAAGCACCACTGTCACTATCAACAAGTCCCAGGATACACCTGGTCGGTTGCACAAAGTGGTCCTATTATAAATCCATTCTCTTTAACTAGCTGCTTTGTAGAAAATGGACAGATTGATGTCCCTGTGTCTGTCTCATTGTGTCTATGCCCCTCACTACTGTCCTCTGTCCCTGTAGTGTCCAAGACTTCTCGTGCTGCAGAGGTGGTGCTCTCCTCCAGCGCTGTGCTGGTGGCTGTCTTTGCATTCACTGCCTACCTGGTCTGCAAGTGAGTAGTCATAACATGCATGGGTGTTGCACATTGACATGAACATACTCCTTTTACTTTATAAGTTATTTTCACCGCCCTGTAGATAATTTCCCCCACCAAATATTTGTCTCTCTTCCATCCTTCTATCCCGTATCTGACTCTCTCCCAGGCGTTACAAGGTGTACCGTCCGATTCGTAGGACACTGGTGGAGGACGCCTGTGGCTTTGCTGGGGCCAGAGGTCGCATGGTCCGTCTAAGAGAGGCACTCTTCCCCTCCAGTGAGGAGAGCCATCACCTGCTGACCGAGAGACACCCCCTGTAGGCTTTAAAGAGCTACACCACAGCATTTCTGCTCTTAATGCCAAAATAAAAAATCACAATTGATGTATGCAAATCTAAGCTAGGTTAAATCATTTAAAAGTCAAGATAGCAGGAATATCAATGTACTATTATTAATATTAGAAAATAATGTCGTGTTTGTGTCTTAATTGAGTTGTTAACTGTGAGTTGGCTACAGCAGTATAAGATTGGTAAGATGATTTACTGAAGAAGCTGTTAAATGTCTGGCTCTGCTCCTTTTGATCTCCTTGTTCTGGCTCATCGTTGGATGAGAGAATTGCTCTTAGATGAATTGGGTCCAAGTCAAGGCTTGTTTCAAAAGAAATGCTATTTTGTAAATCTTGTGCCACGTACATAATACTGCGCCTTGTACTGTAATCACCAGTTAAGAATGACATCCTTGAGATGGCTTTCCAATTAGAATTTATGCTTCCAGTGACATATGCATGCTAAAAGTACAATTTTAAACTGTAAGACTCAATAACTAATTTGAGGAATTCACTGAAAACTTGACATGCCTCTAATAAAGGTAGTGAACTAACCACTCATCTGTCATTCAGACACTTGTCTTTTACTTTATAATGTGAATTCTTTGTTCAACCTTGCTTCAGTACAAATGACCCGCAAATAATTCAAGGTTTGGCGATTGGAGCAATTGAAAGACTATTACAGCAATACATCCACAATAGCATGATGACTTCCTTGTAGCCCAGCTGTGGGACTAGAATATTTTACACCCACAGCTCAGATGGATATAAACTATCCTGTGTATTCTTGTTAATACAACGCATGTAACATTAGCTAAACTAGCTGTGTCCCATAGCCATACTACATACCAACTCTAACAGGTCTTTAGTATGTGGGGTGTTCACATTGAAAAACATTTGAGTGTGCTGTAGATGTGTACTGTTTTTCCACAAGGTAATGTACAGAAGGAAGGAAGGCGCTTCTCAAAGCTGGAAAAACATTTTAAGATGCATTGTGGATGGCGGTCGAACAGTTCAGAAAACATTTGAAAAAAACATTTTTGCTGTGTGACATTAAATTGGTGGTGCCATTTTTAAGTCACAGCTTGATTCCATTGCATACATATTGCAAAATTTCCTGTTACTATAAAAAGTATAATTGCATGGTACAAGTTTATTTCATGTATACTAACTGCAAAAAAGTATATATAGAATAGATGTGTATATATAGTATATAATAACTACTACTATACAACATACAAAAAACAACCCATTTTAGTGTTTCTCAAAATTAGCAACTTTCCATCCTTGTCAAAAGGGAAATTGCTACTTCCTTCCTCATGGTTTCAAAATTCAAGATTTTGTCATTCCACACTACACTGTAGTACAAAATTACGTGCAAAGTTCACAGCTTAAAATACAGCACAGAAACAATTGAAAACACCATAGAAATACAAGATAAATATATATAAAGAGCATGTAGAGTGTTGACTGTTTACTATTTGGAGTACTAATGACTGATTTCTGGTTCCATTGTCGACCAAGAACAGCAGTCTTGCTGGTTTGTGCCATAGAGCAATACAACTTACATTTAATCCAGTAGATTTCTTGCAATATCAGACCCCACTCCCAATGTAAACAGCGGTGGACAGTAACCAAGTACAAATTTGAGGTACTTGTACTTTATTTTCCTGCTACTTTCTACTACTTCACTACATTTCGGAGGGAAAAGTACTTTTTACTTCACAACATTTGTCTCACAGCTTTACTAGTTACTTTACAAATTAAGCTTTGTAAAGACAAGACAACACAAGACAAATAGTTTTGAAATATTGTTTCATTTCAAGTTGTACTACCCAACAGTAAGTTTTGGGAATTTAACAGTAGACTAATTGAGAAAATAGTCAGATATATTCATAATGGAAACTCTTAGTACCTTATTGAGCGCCTCAATGTTTAATAGTCAGCACATTCTGCTGATTACTCACATTCTCATTGTAGTACTTTTAGCTGCAACGATTGTGCAATCAAAAACATCCATTGTGATGAGTTGTTAATGTGCATATTGATATAGGTACCTGTCCTATGTATAGGAGTGTATATGTTGAGATAATTATGTGTTTTTGCAAAGCGCGGAACTGACAAGAGTCCAAAACAAATTTCCCTTAGGGGACAAAGTCGTGGGGCGTGCGATCTGACATTATAGCAATTGTAAGTCGCTTCGGATAAAAGAGTCAGCTAAATGAAGAAAATGTAAAGCATGCCAGTCATGTTTACAGTTCAAGTATAGTTTGTAGGCACAAAGGACTACTATAGATGCAGAGTTGTGTCCAGTTCCAGCTCTTATGAATTGTCTTCAGACCAATATAGCGATACATGTTTACCTCTTAACACTAACATACCCCAAAATAATAACGATCTTTAACACACCTTTGGAATTAGTTTAAAAAAAAGCTGCAATTTTTTTTTATTATTTTTTTATTCAGAGGCATTTGACAAGTGGAGCTGTGTGTGAAGGGGCACAAGCATGGTTGCAGAGAGGAGGAGGGGGGAATATCATGCTGAAGTTAGATCACTTTTCCCAAAGAAAAAAAAACACAACCCCAAACAAAAAAAACTCAGAGACCCAGTCCCTCATCTGTCTCATACCAAGAGGATGTTCCACGTTACACAGCCAAGAAATGCTAACAGAAGAAAATAGCTACCAAATAATCAGCGAGTGAGTGTAGCATCTGTGAAAGACAAAAGGGGGGGAAAAAAAGACAGGACATGTATCCATTTTGAAGTCTTACAAATCAGAAACCAAAAGGCAGGTCCTTTTTTTTTTTTTTTTTAAACTGTATTCTCATTATACTACTGAATGCAAAAAAAACACATGATTTGACCTTTTCACAAAAAACCCAAGCAAAAAGTTCAAATACATGTAAGCCACACCACCAAAATTAGAAAGCAGAAAGAAATAACCATCGTTGAGAATTTCAATTAAGCCAAAAAGAGTATATAAACACTGGCAAAATAAAATATTTTTGATCACTTTCGATTATTCTCTCAATTCTAAAGAGTACGTGATTTTATTCAACTTTTCATTCATATCTGGGTAAGCATGGGGAGGCATACAGGAGGGGGGGGGCTAAAGTCTAACAAATAGAAGATTGCCTCTACTTCAAATACGTGTCTAAAGAGGTAGATCAAAACAAACTGCAGAGGAATGGAATGGGGAGGGTGGTTTGGTAGGAAGGAGGCAGGGAATCAGGAGGTGTCGGGGATAATTTTAAGTATCACTTGTGCCCCTCAGTTGAGCGCGGTGTTAGGATGGCGCGCCCTTGTAGAAAGAAGTGTTTGGGGGAGACTGAGGTATCAGTGCGCGCTGGCGCTCAGTGGGGGCAGGGTGGAGTGCCTAGTGCCACAACAACCCCCCACCCCCTCAGCTGAGGTAGACGGCGTTCTACTGTGGAAGCATGGATACACTCGAGCACTTTTACCACAATCAACATATTTACATTCGGCATGAAGAGACAAATGAAATAAATTGTATATTTAAGTTTGGATTCCTTCCCTCTTTTCTTGCCCCGTCAGGGTTCATTCAGTATTTTGTCTGCCTTTTCGGGCCGGTTATCCCTGTAACAAATTGAAACGTCAAGTTACATTTGTTGGTTACAGAGAATGTCTTGTTTAAGTCATTTTCCTATAGCGAAAAAAAAAAAAAGAGAAAAAAAAAAGGGTCCATCAGTGAGACTCCCCCTACCCTCACCATGCAGTGAACGTTAACATTGACTTGATGGCCTGGCTACAAGGGCCACTCCGAACTGACAAAGCTTGCTCTATGAAAATAAACCTATTCGGGCTTGGACCTTGCTAAGACACCATCGTCAAGAAGGTGGCAGATGGCCTGGGAACAGACAAAACAGATGCTCTGCTGACTCTAGGGCAGCTAGGGAGCCCTTTACAGTCCACACTGCACTGCCCTGACCATAGCCCTCCTAGGAAGGCAAAAAAGGATATTTTTTGACAAATCAAAGTACCATTACCAATAACAATGTCAATCCCAAAACTAAATGGCATTGCTGCAATTATGTACGGTTGGCATTATTTGCATGTCTTAGTTGTTTTGTACTTTCAGAAGACGGTGGACCCTCAGGGCAAAAACTGAGGCGATTTTCTCGATACTCCTGTCAGCCGCCAGCTGAGGGGGCACCAACTCTTGCTCCTGGGCTGCTATGTACAAATAGACTTTATGTACAGGGTCATCTTAAGTCACACATACACATGAACAATGCCGCTTAAAGCACCAGAGTTGAAGGCAAGGTCAGTTGGCAGCTGACCAAATTTTAAATTTTCTTAAAAAAATAAAAATGTTCAAAGACTATCAGCTTTATAAAGTATACAAAATACCACAAAAGCAAAATAAAAAAGAAAGGAACATTTTTTTCATATATATAATCATTTTCTTTTCTCTTCTGAGGTACTAGATCCTGAGGTAGTTAAGTAAAATGCATATTAAATTGGTTTTCCTGGGCAGCAGCAGTTCGGCACCATTTCCCTAAGTGTCAGTCATGGCGCTGCCCTCACCTCTAAATATATATATTCATCTATGTATATAGGTCTATCTATAAAATGCATCCAAATTTATAAAATGCCACTATCATTAGAAGGGCAGGACGCCCAATAATCCACCCTTTCAGGGGTCCTGTCCTGAAACAAGACTCTTTCCCTTAAACATGGCCCACACAATCTGAGCCAACCCTCCCCCAAAATAAACCTCTGTTGGTCCGACCAGGACCTTGATAGCAATGCCTTTTCCTTTCCACAGAAAACTCATGAGAAAGCTTCAACCAATTAAACATCTAAAAGAGGAAAAAATAAATCTGAAGTCAACCAAAACATCTTGTCAGGTTTGAAGTACCACACCAAGGAGGTGATTGGATGGGGGGGGGGGGGGGGGGGAGGATCCTTATGTCTTCTTTGTGTTTCTAGTGTAAAAATGGGACCAAAAATAAAAATAAATTTAACACACCCGTGGTGGTGGTGGGGGGGTTGGGGTGGGGTCGAGGGGTGTGTACATGTGAGGGCAGGTGACGATGTTGGGAGCCCTCAGAAGTACATTCTCAGAGATGCAGAGAGGTGAGGTGGGTGGAGGTTTACAGGCATATGGTCCACTTGAAAGTTCATCAAGTAAGACGAGGGGTGGATGTTTGGTTGGGTTGATAACCATTGACCCCTGAGACGAGCATTGCAACCCCTTGTCTGCTTCTTCTCCCCCTAGACTCCGCTGCATCTGCCCATCTGTCGAGTCTTCTGGCAGATTCAGTCACCGTTCCTCCAGGTCCGCTGGATCCTTTACTTCCTGCGGGGCACTGGAGGTTGAGCTCCAGATGTGGGCTTAGGCTGCTGCTGCCTTCTCACCTGGGCCAGGATCTCCTGAATCTTCCTCTGGGCCAGCTAGATGACATAAGAAAATGCTAATATTAGATCACAGTACAAAGCACTTGCATTTAAAAAAAAATCCATGCCGTGCTCAAGTGGTGTCAATCCATGCTCTTTTCAGCATGTACGGGAAAACATCTGACACTTTACCAAAAGACCTTCTTGAAATAAAAATAGCAAATAATTTTCCTAAGATCTGTCCAACTGGGGACTGCTCAATCTGCATTAACTGCCTTTTCACTATACAAATCGCTCATTAGCCATGTCTAACAGCAAGAGAAGGTAGCAAGTACCTTACTGTAAGGACCTTTATTTGAATCCACAGAGAAGAGGACTTCTTAGCCATGCTGAAACTGAGATTAACAGGAAAGATTTTGCATTGGAATGTGCCATGGTATTTAAATATTTTAAGCTTGTAAGGAACTCCTAGTTGCTCAACTAGAGGCAGTTCCACTGACATTGTAGATTTAAGATCTGTTCTCAGCAAAGCACCTTTTTGTACACGACGGCATTGGAATGGAACATACATCCAATTGAGATAAAACCAGCCAGTCAGATCGTTGCACAATGCATGTGGCGAGTGTTTTAAAAAAAAAATATAATATTAGAGGGAGCTCTGGAGTATTTTTATTTATAGAATATTGTGTGGCTCCTTGTGACGGCCCCCCGGTGTATATGCATGTGTATAGTTATGCATTTGTTTTTATTTTTGAATATTTCTATCATGATGTGTTAGCATTTTTATCTGTATTGGTAAGGGTTAATTGTACAGGGCCAGTTAAGTCAGCAGTAGCTTGCCATCTTTATCACAGGGAGGACTTTTTTAATATGCACTTTTTCGTGTTACTGTACTCTAATGAAAACTAAAAAAAGTGCCTGTGGGGAATGAGACCCAGGGCTTCCTCCTGAGATACCGTGCATCTTCATTGTCTTTATAAAAACCCACCTGGCATGCAAAGAAGTGTCCGCTGATTTTAACTATAACCTGGTCATTCTCATCAGGCGTCTGGTCCCTGGGCACCACTACTTCTGCACAGGTCAGGTTCTGTAGCTCGTTTACCTGCAGCCACAACAAGAGATCAAAATAAAACAACTTTTAAAGGGAAAATTAAATATATACTTCATTTTTCCATTTGTTGGTAGTAATTTAATGATCATGCCAAGTCAAGCATCTGCAAAATTTTGGTGTGGGTTTGTTCAGCTAGTGCAGTGATTAATGAATTGCTGTGCTTGTGTACCGTTTTTCCACCCTTCCCGATGACTCGTCCAGCAGCAAAGGAGGGAACCTTGATGTGAGCTTCCAGTTTCACCTCTTCCTTGGGTCCAAAGAAATTCTCTTCCTTCAGCTTGCCAAAGATGCGACACTGAGCCTGCAGCCGGACAGGTTCAGAGCAGATTACTCATGCTGCACACTTAGGATATGGGATTTTATTTCCAGGAAAAAAAAAAAAAAAAAAAGCCACTAATGAAAACTGTAAAAATGAAATAAGACAATTTACACAACGAAAGCAATCCAATAGCTGCTACCATCAAATTTAACTAAATGGCGCTATTCTCTTATTTCTACCATCAGTGTTTGGGTACAACACCTTAAATTGAGCCTCTGGCGGTCCAACAATGATGACCATCCTCTGTTTGGCATCCATGCCTTCTGCAGGGGCAATCTGAAGGAGAGCGGTCAGCCAGCATTTTGAGAAAAAAAAAAAAAGTGAAAAACACACACAAAAAAAAAAATATATATATAACCAGATTCCTTTCGGTCCAGTGAAAACAGCTGGACAGCCAGCATCAACACGTTAGCACAGAGATTCACAACTTCACTACCTGTCCGTCATTCACCTTGATTGAGGCTCCGGCAAAGTGCGACAGCTGTTTGATGTGTTGACCCTGTTTTCCAATGATAGCTCCCACTGCAAGCGCTGGGATGAAGAGGTGAACCGTCTCCGACTCTGGGTGTCCCTGCTGGGTACCAAACACATTAGTACTGTGACCAGAATGTCGCACAGACGGCAACTGCGGACCATTTGCTCAACTCCAGTCACCAAAGTAGACAGGATCTAGCAGAAGCTGTTCAATTCTGTAAACTACATTAGAGTCCGTGCCTTCTTGAAATCAGCATTCAGAAGAGACAGATGCACACAATGCTCCCAACGCCACAGTGTATGTCTGTTTCACCACTCATATCACAGAGTGTTAAAACTAATACTTCAGTCTGAGTGAGCTGCATGCATCAGTTTGGAAAAACAAGGTTGAAAGTGTTGTCTGGATATGAAGTTCATGTTTTCTTGCCATTACACTTCAAAATGGCAGGCTTGTCTTATTAGTAATGACTATTTACAGATACCTGGTTTTCAGAGTGTGCCACTGACTTGAGCTTTGGAAGGGGAGGTTGCTGCATCGTCCAAGAGGAACAACAAGTAGCGCTGCTGATTTTGGATCGAGTCCAATATTCCAGTCAGTGTGTCAAGCTGAGGGCACACTAACAACTTGCTTGTTAGGTACAGCCGGTGGCCAGTGCCAAGGATACTTTACTCTGTTCGGAAAAACATTCACCTTTCCTAAAGAAAGCCCAAGCTACTGTTGCTCTCCAGGACTTATGTCTCCCCATATACCAGGTTAAACAGCACAGCGTTCGAAATCGCATACCAACGTACTACATACTCAGTATGGCTGAATACTGCCTACTAAATTAACGATAAGTGTCATTACTAGTAGACTGATTAAACTGAAGTCAAACAATTAATGTCTTCTCTGTATGACATAACTTCACATTACCAGTGCTAGCAACTGTTGAATGAAAATTGTTTAGGGCAAATGTAAAGTCTTCCACTACCTTTTTTATTTTTACAGTATGATTTTAATTAAATATTAACATTTGTGTTTAATTATTTGTTTTTCTACAGTGCATTATGTGAGCTCCATGTTTTTCCTCTCAACTGTACCTTAACAGCTTGTGTCCCAAGTAGCTTCCGTTTCACGTTCACTCTCCAATCAGTCGTAATTTTACCACCATTGCACAAGTCTGAAGAGACGCAATGCATTTTGGGGCAGTTGAGTATGTCCACATCGTATACTCTAATGCTTGCTAATTGCTAATATGCAGTCAGAATGCACCACTTAAGCAATTTCACATCATACTTGCACAGTATGTTCGTATGCGATTTTAAACAGATTAGGGCCTGCCTATAAGGTCACCTGGTGAAGGACTTTGATGTTGCAAAACCTGCCCCCCACCCCCAATCCCACAGCGAGCAGCCACAAGCCGTGCAAAGCACTTTGGGACGGGTGACTTACAGCAAGGGGCTGGCTGCTCGCCGACAGCACAGAAGCCCAAAATGGCCCCTCACCCCCATAAGGACTGCACTAAAGGGACAAAAAACAAAAACATGGAACTGAGTTGCTAAAGACTAAATGTGTGTTTGTGTTAAATAAGTTGTAGTTTGCACTAGCCTGACCCAGGAGTTGCAGAAAAGTTTAAATCAAAAAACACAGCCAGTCCATGGTTTGTAATTGTAGTGACCCCTCTAAGACATGCACAAAAAAGGTGACAGTCACTTACTCCAAATGATGAACATCCGCCGTGGGCTCCGGGAGGTGGGACACTGGACATTGAAGGACCCATCCCTGGTGCTCCACTGGGGAACAAACCCAAAGCATTCAGATTCAAGCCCGGAATCAGGTTGGACTGGAGCTGGAGAGAAGTGAGAACATTTCTATTAACACAAAAACCATCACAAGGTGTATGCTTGCTCATCAACACTACTAATTCCATTATTTTTGCTGCAAGTCACACCTCAGCTCAGAAAGTGAGAAGAACTGATGCAACGCACAAAGTGATGTACTTGACCGTTTACATCGGTGGCTAGGTAGCTTGTGGATATACACGTATGGTCTGAAAGTATGCCTCAAAATTAGTGAGATGTCATACCCAAATCCCTTATCCTGAAGCTTTAAGAGAAGACATGTTAAAGATTAAGTTAGGTGGGGGGGGGGGGGAAAACAAACAAAAAAAAGGTTTACTTACAAACAGTAGACTCTGCTAGTAACACTCTACAGTGAATATATTGTACAACCAGTGGCAGGAAAACTCCCCAGTACATTGGTATCAAAACTTGTTTAAACACTTGTGTTAGTGAGGACTTCACAAGGACTAATTTAGTAGGAAATCAAAAAAAAACCCCACAAATCACAAGTTTGGTTTCAGCAAGTATGTTTGTAAAAACAAAAGTGCATCAAGAATCAGGATAGGCTCACATTTCGACAAAGAGATAGTGATGTCCCCCTTGTAAAAAGCATGCACAGGGTGTAAGAAGCTTAATTTTCCAGGTACACCATTCACATCCCCTGTGTTCAGAGCAGCCACTGTAAGCTCATATGTGAGAACAAACTGATCACTGACACTGAGTTTAAGGAATCTGATTAGTATATTGCTCATTCCCCACTGTGAATTTGAAAAAAATAAATAAATAAATCTTTCCCCTCAGACTAAGACATTAAGAGAGACCTGGTTAACAACTTAATCCCAATGGAAAACCATTGTTTCTGAAAGTTTGTGTGTATGTATAACAATTCAGGATATGAAAGTACTGCTATGGCAGCAGTGTTTACAGATCACTGTCTTGCACGTCAACACTACTATCAGAACAGTTTCAGTTATCAGTTTATGGAAACTTAGTCACAGTAATTATCTACTGTAGCAGACTGTCTGTGTCACTTTTGAAGCAACTGGTCAATAGAAATTTTCCTTTAAAAGATAAATTCACAGTACTTGAAGGAATTATTTCTCATTGTTAAGTGCTAAAATGCTTACGTTCATAGCAGCCATGTCACTCTCATACGATTCCCTGACCTTCTTCATCACCTCCTCCTCGGCTCTTGAGCATGCCTCGATGGAGCCCTTCACTGTGATGGTCCGCTCTGGGTTGTACAGGGTCAAGTCCTGGAGACTGGACAGAACGGGGGTGGGGGGGCGTCATGTCTGGCATTGAAGCAAATACTAAATTAAAATACATCAAATCAAAAGGTCTTACGGTGAGATTGTGATCTTGGTCCCCGTATCCTGCTCAATTTTCTTCAGGTTGCGTCCTTCCTTCCCAATTAATCTTCCAACAAAGTTGTTGTGTGCAAGTATCTTCAGTGGGATCTCCTCAGTACTGTGCAAGACAGGATGTTTAGTCATCACACACCTCAAGCTTACTGATGTTATACTCCTTGAAAGCCATGCCTGCAAATTTGCAGGCAAGAATGTTTTCTTGACTTTAGACATTTATATCTTACAGATTTTTACAATTCAAACGGTATCTGAAACATCCATCTCCCTTAAGTTCTTTTGCAATTTGAACTGCAAAGTTGGCCAATACCAATTTGTGTTATTTATATCAAGACACATAGGATCTTAACATAGGGATGATCTCATTTTGTCCACATGTTGTGATCTGTCAGTATCTTACATTATGTTTTTTTCATACACCATGTACAAGCTCATTATTGGGCAATGGAAGTATCCATTCTTTCAAACAAACTTCTGATTATAAACAAACACAGCTGCATCACAACATGTATAAATTACTATCCATACTCAACATCTGATTAGGCCAAGGGTGAGTTTAACAAAATTACAGCTTCTGGTCTTTCACAAGTATATAGGTGTCACGTAACATTTTAAAAACCCAGAGTGAGGTAAGGCAAAATCGTCTGTGCCCAAACAAAATGAGCCAAACTCACAACTTTGTGTCAACGGCTTCCTTCTGCATTATCTCCATGATTGTTGTACAAGCGTTCGAACAACCTTCTGGGGTGGAGTGAATTGTGATCGGCTTCTCTGCTGCACCTGCATTCTCTTTCCTATGGATGTCAATCCTGGAGTAAAGGGCAAAGCAAAGCAAATTAAGGCACCTTTGAACAAGGCCTTTCAAAGTGCTTTACTTTAGACAAGATATTATGAAACAAGATGACATGAACACAAATGATTAAAACCAAGTAAAATAGATTAAACAGAACTGGCCAGATTAAACTGAACTAAAAATTATAGTGCAACTATAGTGCTGTTCAAGATCTGAATAAGTAGTCCCAAATTTAACTGTCATGATTTAGAACAGAGTTGGAGCTGAGTTCTGGCAGTTTGTTCTACATAAATGGTGTATAAACTGAATGCGCTGCATCTTCATTTTTAAGTTTGGACTCCGGAAACAGTAAGCTGACCTCTCCCAGACCATCCGAGAGGTTCATAACGAGCAGCAGATCAGAAATGTATTATGGCATGTAACCAGTCAGTGTTTGATAACCAACAGAAGCATGTACAGGTGCTGGTTATATAATTATAATATCAAAAAGTTGATTTCAGTAATTCCATTCAAAAAAGTGAAACTTTGATATTATATTCATTCCACACAGACTGATATATTTCAAGTGTTCATTCCTTTTAATTTTGATGATTATAACTGACAACTAATGAAAACCCCAAAATCACTATCTCAGAAAATTATAATATTGTGAAAAGGTTCAATACCTGAAGACACCTGGTGCCACACTCAAATCAGCTAATTAACTCAAAACACCTGCAAAGGCCTTTAAATGGTCTCAGTCTAGTTCTGTAGGCTACACAATCATGGGGAAGACTGCTGACTTGACAGCTGTCCAAAAGACGACCATTGACACCTTGCACAAGGAGGGCAAGACACAAAAGGTCATTGCAGAAGAGGCTGGCTGTTCACAGAGCTCTGTGTCCAAGCACATTAATAGAGAGGCAAAGGGAAGGAAAAGATGTGGTAGAAAAAAAAAAAGTATACAAGCAATAGGGATAATCGCACCCTGGAGAGGATTGTGAAACAAAACCCATTCATTGGGGGAGATTCAGCTGCAGTCAGTGCTTCAAGAACCACCACGCACAGACATATGCAAGACATGGGTTTCAGCTGTCGCATTCTTTGTGTCAAGCCACAGCGTCAGAAGCATCTCGCCTGGGCTAAAGACAAAAAGGACTGGACTGCTGCTGAGTTGTCCAAAGTTATGTTCTCTGATGAAAGTAAATTTTGCATTTCCTTTGGAAATCAAGGTCCCAGAGTCTGGAGGAAGAGAGGAGACGCACAGAATCCATGTTGCTTGAAGTCCAGTGTAAAGTTTCCACAGTCAGTGATGGTTTGGGGTGCCATGTCATCTGCTGGTGTTGGTCCACGGTCAACGCAGCCGTCTACCAGGAAGTTTTAGAGCACTTCATGCTTCCTGCTGCTGACCAACTTTATAGAGATGCAGATTTCATTTTCCAACAGGACTTGGCACCTGCACACAGTGCCAAAGTTACCAGTACCTGGTTTAAAGACCATGGTATCCCTGTTCTTAATTGGCCAGCAAACTCGCCTGACCTTAACCCTATGGAAAATCTATGGGGTATTGTGAAGAGGAAGATGCGATATGCCAGACCCAACAATGCAGAAGAGCTGAAGGCCACAATCAGAGCAACCTGGGCTCTCATAACACCTGAGCAGTGCCACAGACTGATCGATGCCGCATTGCTGCAGTAATTCAGGCAAAAGGAGCCCCAACTAAGTATTGAGTGCTGTACATGCTCATACTTTTCAGTTGGCCAACATTTCTAAAAATCCTTTTTGTATTGGTCTTAATATTCTAATTTTTGGAGATACTGAATTTGGGGTTTTCATTAGTTGTCCGTTTCAATCACCACAATTAAATGAAAAACATTTGAAATATCAGTCTGTAATGAATATCTAAGATTCACTTTTTGAATGGAATTACTGAAATAAATTAACTTTGATATTCTAATTATATGACCAGCACCGGTAAATGTTCAACAGACGAGAACCCAAAATTGAGCCTGGGGGAATGCCGTTATTTTAGCACATCCTGATGTGTAGTTACCAATTTACACAAAATATTCAAACATGCTGAACGCGGCATTGAGACCCAATACCGAGACTGAAACGTTTGGGTTTAAGTGGATGCCATTAAAGACCTAAACAAGAGAAGCATATGCGCCATGGTCAAAATCCTGAATGAATACATGAAAATGTATTAAATTATTATTAAAATTGTTTTGGGCCAAGAGCATGTCAAGCTGTTGAAAGTCTTGTGAGTCTAATGATTTTACTTAATGAGGTTTAATATGGGCTTCTGATTGTTCTTTGGCGAGTCATCTAGCTTGTTCTTTTTCCCCTTTAACAGTGGTTTAATAACTGCAGTTTTCAGAGCCTGTGGGAAATAGCCTGAGAGTTGAGAAATGTTGACTATTTGCATAAGATCATGAAGACCATGCAGTTAATAGCATTTTTGTGGCAAGGTAGGAGGAGGAGGAGGATTTCAGATGTTGCACAAATATCCTCCAGGGTTATTTGGTTGATGGGATAAAACTGTCACGTTAATTGAACTGAGATGTTTGTCATCTTGTCAACTGGCATTCAGCATTTTAGAGTTTTTACTAATGTGACATTTCCACATGGTGCCGTTTTCTTACCACAGACCACCTTTACTTTAGTGGAAGGTAAAGATTTAGCCAATTTAACACTGGACGACAACACTACAGAAAAAAAGGACAGGACACAGATCACTGGCAATGTTCAGCAATAATTCCTGACCTCAGTGTACGTACTTTGAGTGGGTCTGTTTGGTGATGTTGCGGATAGTGGCGCCTTCCTTGCCGATAATTGCCCCTACAAACTGTGTGGGAACCAGCATACGCAGTGGGATGTCCGACTGCACTTTGGGCCGGGCGCCCAGACCTGGAGAGCCAGACCGAGGGGGTCCACGGGCGTTAAAGCCTCTCCTGCCCCCCACTGAAGGACCCTCTGGGGCAGCAGTCTCATCTGGGATATAGGACACTTTCAAGGCATAGTTTTCCATCATATATCCATTCAGTTTCTCCATCGCCCTAGGGAGCATGAAATAGATGTCAGTATCAAACTCTTTCAGATGGATCAACTGCCAAACAAATTTCTATTAAGGCAAATCAACATAATGCTTCAGGATTGATTCCTTTCCCCATCTTCTCATCAATTGAAGAATCCAAGGAGTAGGGACATGAATGACAGACTTGGGTCCAAAATGAAGAATTTGTCTCAAATGAAGGGTCCAGGAGGTAAGATCTCCTTACAAGCCCAACATACTGATGGGTGGTCACATCGCTTCTTGTGATCTATGGAGAAATTCACTCTGCCTTCATGATAGCATTCACTCTTAATACATGTCTACCTTGTCAGCCTCAACGATTTAGATTTGTTGTGTCAATTATGCCTGGAGACTTCTACAACCACTCGTGCAGATAACATTGTAGTATGATTCATGTACACCAGGGGGCACCAGATGGCTAATTTAACCCCCCTCCCTGTCCTACACACAAACACACCAAGTATCATCATCGCATGTCAAATTAAACTAGACTTTTGGAAGGAGGAAATCAGGAGCACCGCAAGAACACTAGACAGAGGAAGTTGATGCAGTTTTCAATAGAGAATGTTGTGCAACGTGGAGAAAAAAAAAAAACTTCAGCAGATCCATGTCAAAGACATCATGACATGAGCTGGAGGTTAATTGTGTGAATACATAGCGTGTGTACTCACAGCCTGGCCTGGTCCTTGGCTGCATATCGAACATTGACTACAGCAGTCTCTGTGTCAGTGTTTACTGTGAGAGAACACACAGCAGAGTCAAATCACATACAATTTTAGACCATGGGCTACTTTCACATGACAACATTTACAAATGAAATACTTTGGAAATTCTGCAATGATTTTTTCCTCAAAAAATTTTTAGTGAAACAAAATTGTATAGTTGTAATATGGCACAAACTCTGAATGCACTTTAGTGTGTTGAGGCAAGGTGGTGAAATTATATTTTAAGTAAGCAAACAAAGCATAAACACGAGCGTATATTTACCTTGTTCACAGCTCTCTACTGCACCATATTGAGCAAGCATACCATCCAAAACCTGAGAGAACGAAAAGCCATGATTACTCAGAGACTTTGACCAGAACCTGTTAGTGAGCAGGAGCTCATCTATGAGAACCAGACCAGCTTGCTGCCAGGGCACAGTCCATTAATTCTGAACCCCAGAGTTCAATGTTGAGTTACATGGATAAATTTGCTGCCTTCTTGTAAAAGCCTGCCTACCTCAAATTATAAACTCTCCCCTTAAGGCACTTGCATGGAGCTTGAGGTGCTGAGTGAGTTTTAGAACATTTTTAGTGTTTTTTTTATTTTTTTTTAAGTACCAATGTTAGATTTACAGGCAGCTGGTCATCTCAAGGATGAAGGTAACTACATGGATTTTTGGAAATCTTGACCACTTCAGAAAAACAAATCCATAAAGCTATGGCTGTTTTTACTTGTTAGACTTTCTTATAGATACTGGTAACATTTAACATATGAATATGCCAGCATGTTGGCAAAAAAAAGAAAATTAGAATTAATTAGAAAATTACATAAAGCCACACCATGCTGGCCACCTGCCCAAATCTGGATACCACAGGATTTCATAGATGAGATCAAATGTGGGTGAGAGGGGGAGCGAGCCTTCTAAGCTAAGCTAAGACATCCAACATGCAGTTAAAAGGCCACACCCCCAAGAGCTCAACCCCACTTAAGGCCACACCCCTCAAGAGCTCAACCCCACTTTCTAGCCAACAAGAGCACGTCCCTGCCCCCCACTCCACCAACCCACCAACATCCCGCCTCCCTGCCATCTCCACTCCCCATCATTGGCTGCTCCAGCACTGATATGAGTTCCCTGAAGCAAAGCGTTGCTGGCTCCTGGCTGGATGCTCTCCCTGTCCATCTATCAAGCCTGGCCAATGGGAATCCAGGCCATTCAGGAAAGGGTGGGGTACATTCCAGCAGGAAGCAGTGGCTGGGGGAGGGGTGCAAGTTCATGCTACACATTCTGTGAATTGGCGGTGCACATGGAAGGGAAGGGGAAACAGTCCAGGCCCACCCACTACAGTTTGTGAACACGCCACTATTTTCTCGCTAAAAGGTGCCACACACACACTGACCCATTGTCTTATCTACCTGATCAGATACATACAAGGCCTTTGCATCAAAAGAGCCCTTTCTGTTCCTCCATTCTTCCAACCCCCCCCCCCCGCCACGGAGGGAGAGAAACCTCCATGTCACCTTTTCAGAAAGCTAACTGCTCGCTCGCTACATACTAGCAACATGGGTGGATCTGGAGCTACAGTTGAGGGATATGCGAAGGCGAAGCAAGCCCACCATTACCAAAAAAAAAAAAAAAAAAAAAAAAAGCGCATGTCCGTAGCCATTTGATCACTGAGTGAATTAGGCTGAAATCTAAAGCCATGTATTAACCTCACAATCTTACATATTTAGAATACTACAGAACAATTTTGTAATTCAATAAGAAAACTCTCATTAGGCTTCTAGAGTCTTTTATAGAGCAGAACATTTAATTGAACACTATAAGCACACGCTATCACAGCTAAACTTCTGCAAGGGAGAGGGGGGCTGCGTTACTGGTACATGATTCTACATCTTGAATTTGACACAAATTACAAGGGGAAAAAAAAAAAAAAGGGGAAATTTGTCAGAGAATTTAAAAATGTTGAAATTAAGAGTACAGACACATTCACGTATGCCAAGCAGATTAGTATGTAATCCAAGTAGAATGTCTAGATGATACATAATGCCAGAGAGTTTTAAATTAAACACTTATCACATGCAGAGAAAGAAAACCATGCAATGTCCAGACAAACAACTGCTCACTCACTTTTCACTAATTAGGCAGTGGCCTTGAAATCTGACAATGTTAAAGCTTAACATTTCTATTGATATTTCCAATTTTTATACTCCATGTTTTTGCCCTTACCCTTTATGGGGAAAAAAAAAAAAAACAAGTGGATTGTATTTGAGATTTCACACTGACCATGAGCATCTTTTCAACTGCGTCAACTCACTTTAAATCCTTTAGAAACCTGACTAAACATCCCATAAACTCATCGGAGTGCCAATTGCGCAATTGACAATTTTGTCAAACACAGTTTTCTTAAGAATGTCACAGAAGCATGTATTTTGGCCTAAAATACCAAGGTTCACTTCCAGGCATTATCCAAGATCTAATAATTGTTACCTGTGTTTGAGTAATTGTGTGCACAGAGTCATTTTGGGAGACAATATGATTATTTAATTTTAGATTCTTAAAATGGGGCCCCTAAGCTGTGTGTATATGAACGTGGTAGCAGACAACATTATGGACTCTACAATTTGCTGCGATACTGCACAATAAGCTAACAAGTATTTCAGTTTATACTGTTGCATTAGTGTCAGGAGAATATGTAACTTGGTGTAGTTTGTGCTGGCATTTATGCATTGTGTTAGTTTGCTACAAATCAAAAAAAAAAAACCCTTCTCAGCCACCACAAATTATCCTTAAATTAGGATATAGTCCACTCTTACAGACTCAAATCTTTATTATAAACTACAAATATTTAGGTTTTCTTACATGGCCCTTGTATTTGGACTGCAGTTTGATTGTACAGATGCTGATTTTATGTTCTTTCTACATGTCAAGGAAACACCAATGTGTGCAACTTCATGAATTCAAAATCACTTAATTTCCATAAATAAAACCCACCACAAATAACTAATTTAATTTTCTTTAAGATAGAAATATCCCATGAACTACATAAGAACAACATTTACACACAAGCCAGGGTGTCACTTGGTTTATTTTCTCATTTAATTTTCATGTGAGGTTTTTTGCAAGAACACAAATGGTGTGAAAAGGCATTCACTTTGCAATCAACACATGCGATCAGTGTTGAAAGACACCATGACAGTTACGTACATCAGATCCTGTGTAACTCAAGAATCAAGTCAATGGCAAGCTTTTTCAAGAGGCTTCAAAAACCATGCCTGGTAGGTAGGAAACACATAGCAATATAATGCTACAAAGATCATGTAACTACTTTAAGTTTGACTGACCCATTGAAACCAAGACCACCTAATCCAGGCTGTTCCAATCTTCCATGTAGCTAAATTGTTCACACCCCCAACCGTACAATCTTTAAATCAAATTTCTAATGGTATCAGCAATAATTTCTGTTCTACCATTCACAGTTCCACCCACTGGTCAGTGTGTTGCGCCGGCAACCTTGTTCAAACGATCAAGCACATGCCCAACTGAAACCCAAAAAAGGGTGGCAAGGTGACTCCAAAGGCAACTAAATGAGAGCCCAGTCGGGCTGCCCCGATGGTACCCCACCCTGGAAGCAGTTAGCAGCCTGTTAGCACTCACCTCCCACTGCATGTGAGGCGGGATGTTCCTGATCTGCAGCTTACAGCTCCTGGAGAGAGAACAAGGCAGGAAGAGGGTGGGGGATGGATAAAGGAGGGAGAGAAAAGAAATTGTTGAAGGTAGATCGGAAGAGTGATGGGAGAGAAGAGGGGAGAAAGACAGTTAGTGGCTGACAATATCAAGGGCACAACAATACAAACAGTAAAAAGGTATCCAATTTTTTCTGAACTAATTTTAAAAAGCTGGTCTTTATTCTCTCCGCCATCTATGGAGACAGACTAGGGTGGAGAAGCGGCAGATATGACTTGTGCTTTAATTCCATTCCTACCCAGCAGGTGCACTGACACACGCTGGGTAAAATGAAGGAAATGGAGAAAAAGCAGGCAATGGGGTGATTTGGAATCACCACTGGGTGGCCTAAATTGAGTTGAGGGTGCTCAAAATTAAACTTAAGCTAAGACGCACCACGCCCTTTGTCCCAAAACAGAAATTGTTCTAAGCACTGGGTGTGACACAAGATAGGGCAAAGAAAAAGGACAGTAAAGAGGCAGAAAGGAATAGTGAGAGAAATAGGGGGAGAAAGGGGGTTGAAAAGGCAAAGATATACTATTGGAACATCTTGTCTACACCGAGTCAAGCATGAGCTCTGTAGCATTGCATCATGGGGATTCAACCACTGCACAGCTCAAGCCCACTCTATTCAACCAAAATAGACACTTATCCAGGAGCATTCAGCTGTTGTATCAAAAAAAAAAAAAAAAAAATGGGGAAGTAGGGGGTGGTGGTGCAGGTGCCAAACAAACCAAAAGGGAATCTCCTCTGGCCACGTCACACTAAATAGGAAGAATCAAAATTGCGTGCTTGTTCGTGGAGAGTGTGCACACAGCAGAAGCAAGTAGAGACTAGCAGTTACAATGGAGCTGCTGTGCTCCGTCACTAGAAACAACCCGAACAGACATCCCCAATTCATCCTTTCAGCTTGAAGGTTCCCAATTGAGTTACATGTTGTGTAAAGCAGCATGAGTACACTGGCTATGTATGGAGGTCATGCAGACAATGGAGCTTGTGGATCAATGAGTCAGTTTCACAAGTGTCCGCCTGCATGTGGACATTTTATTAAAATTATTTATTTATTTTTTTTTTTAAATGTGAGAAGAGTGGAGGCCACTCCAAAGTCCCCTGCCTGTTGACGCACACAAACCTAAAGGAACAAAATGTACATGTAGTTGAAGCATGCACGCACACACCGTGAAATCACAAACCCTGACCCAACCCATTTCCACACCAGCCCTGCACTCACTCTGCACATACCTGATACATATGCCGACAATTTAAGTTATATTGCACATAGACATCATGTCTGTGTAAAACCTTGTTTTTGAAGAGGAGTTACATTACACACCTCTCGTTCTTTTCCCTCAAGCTTCAACAAGCTGTTTAATGACGTATAATGCAGCTCATCTACTTGCTCCACTGCTAGTGGTTGTTTTGTAATCTACTGTATAGAAGAAAACACCTTTCAACATACACCATTTACAAAGTCAGTCTTTCCACCATGAACTCAAATTAAAAAAAAGAAAAAAAAAAAAAAGAAAAAAAAAAAAGAAAAACTGGTATGTAACAAAAAGGTAACTGAATAAAAAACAAACACACAAGCATATCTACGGAGTAAAATGTACTGCACATGTGCAACAACGGCCGCAGTAGTTCAAATTCCTCAGCTGAGCCACTACGGCCATAATCAAGCCAACATCAGTTCAACAATATTTAATTTAAGACATTAGAAAACTACTTAAATTCTTAATGGGCAAATTGTAAATAAAATTCCCAAACAATTTCCAAGAGGAATTCCAGCCCTTTCCGGCCCACGGTGCCATTCCTGGCTGATCCAGCCCCCTCTCCCCGCACAGTCTGTATGCTCTGCATTGCGGTGGGAACGCCATGTGAACTGTGCAAATGCACCACCCTTCCAGTCGGATTAACCTATAGCTTCACACAGAAGAAGTCAGCCAGGGTATGAGTTGGGGTGGTGGGGGGGGGGGGGTATACATTCCCTAGTCCCAGCCTTTGATTTGGGAAGGGGGGCACTAGCCCTGTTTCAGGCAAGGGTAACAAGGGCCCTCTCTGCCCTGTGGGGGTGGGGCCCTGTTGCCATGGACACGGACAAGTCCACTGACAGGAACATGTAGAGCAGGGTTAAAAGTGGGAGGGGGAGGGAAGGGCCAGGAGGAACTGGGGTTGGCTTGTCATGTGATGGCCAGGAGGAGGCCGGGCTCCTTATTTACTTTAAAAAAAAAAAAAAGGCCAATATTCTCTTTCACTGCTCAGCTGAGACCTACGGGGCTGCACCGTGGAAATTGTGCACACAAGTGGGTGAATATACACGTATGCAAGCGTGCACACAAATACAAGAGGATTCACATGTCAAGCACCATGAGACTGCATCACACCTGTATTCATCTCCATTCCTTCATCGTCCACCCTTACAGAAGCACTCTACGTTCAACACCATCAGTGGGGGACACACGAGATCTGTGCTCAACGCCCATCCACAGCCATTGACTATTCAGTATGCAAAGGTTCTGAATGACTGAACTCCACAGTCTGGTTTCCATTGCCCTCTCACAGGCCTTATATGCACACTGTGCACCCAATAAGCTACATTCAGCACTTGCGTTTGGTTAGATTGGTTTGGAATTCTGTGGGAATTCCAATGAGTTGGATATCAACAGTTAGCAATGACTTAACTTCTACAGAGACTATTACACATTTGTGCCTACTGCCACACAGAAAATGTGTTTTATTCATATAAGACAAAAAAATAAAAAGTGAACAATGAGAATCTGATGAGTCTAGGAGGAGGGAGAGTTAAGAAACCTTTGCCTGCAGTCTGGGTAAAACAAGGGGCCACATTCATAATTGTCTTGCACCCCAAGTCTCTGTCCCAAATCCCCGTTTTTGCAGGTGGGGCCCCACAGTGACCCCATGACCCAGAATTCCTGTAATAAGAGCCAGGAGCCATTTCTACAAAACAGCACTGATAAGACCTACACTATCGTCTCAATGTATACATGTTCTTTTAATACTTAAAAAAAAATGAATAAAAATAAAAAAAGGCTGAAATTTTACACCACTCACTGAGAACTGCTATGCTATGTGTGCTGTAAAGTAAGTCAAAGTTGAACACATATTTAACGTCCATTTCCCCTCTCGCTCTTACAGACAACCCCCCCCCCCCCCTCTTACTTGGGGCCACCCCTCTTAAAGCCATGCCTTTTTCTCTGTACATGTGACTGAGCAGGTATGGGCAAGAGACATTTTGTTTAATTTACAGAACAAGAGGAACATAATCTGAAGCCAAGTAAAGAATGTACACAATAATGACACTGCTACAACTTTATTTGCCTTATAATTAAATTATGAAATTAAATATTTGCAATGATTTTTTTTAAACCCCTCAATTAGTAACAATTAGCAAATATACATTTTATATGGCCCAGTTGTGCCAACAAGCAGTTCAATACACTTTTGTAAAACAAAAAAATAAAAATTAAATGAATTGCCATTTTAAACAGCTCTCAATTGTGGAAAGTAAGGCTATATTAGCAAAAATGCAAATACATCTGTAACATTCTGATTAATGCTTTATTTCCTATTGCACAATTTACATGGCTTCTCAGAATAAAATAAATCAATAAATGTGCGAGGCATTGTCAAGAACAAATGGGTCATTTTTAAATGCCAGATTTAAAATAAAATAAGTCTGAAAAAAATTTAAGCCAAGCACAAAATGTTTTCAGAAGTCAGGCAAAGTGAAATGTAAATGCCTATAGGTTGGCTGAAAGGTTCATTAGCTATGAAAAGAAGGCAATACATCTATGGACTAGATGTTTTCAAATGACTGCATTTTGTTGTGTTGTTAATACTGTATATTTCCCAGGAGTCACTTTTTAACACAGCAGATGTTTTGCTAATGCACTGGAGATGATTTTGGTGGGCTTCTGGCCACAATGTGACAAATTCATAAGAATGTAGATCAAAATGTTTGATTAAATGACATTTTGACCAATGTGAAACGCCACCCTCCATAGGCATGTCACCCAACGCAGTTCTGTCTTCTATCTTGAGCCTCAAACTGCAGCCACCCCACCTTGATCTCTGTCTGCTATAGCACTTCCCCTTCCTGATGGGTTCAAAGGTTAAGCCATGGTGATTGGCCAAGCCCCCTGTTTATATTTGCAGGTTGGAATGCAAAGAGGAGGCCCCAGTGTACAAGTGTGTGTTGTGAATGCATGTGTTGTGTAGCCAATACTCAGAATACTGTTCCCATTGACTAGTGCTATGTTCCATGTTGTAAAGGGAGGGCACGCTTTACTTTTTTGTGAAGTGTGGCTGAAACTCGACTCTGCCATAGCCAGCACAGCAGGCTGCACTAGGAGACCAAGCAACGTCACCAGTTTTTCGTGATCAGGAGGATTTGGGAGGAAGGTCTCAAAGATTTGACGCAAAATTCCCCATGTAGCTCACCTGGTTTATTTATCCAAGCTACGATTTAGACCAAACATACCAAGCTGCGAGGGAAAGCTTGTAGGACTTTCAGGTGGAAAACACATTTCACGTAAAGATGTCAGAAATCCCCTGATTAAGCCATCTTCTAAAGCAATTTAAGCCGCGTATAATAGTTTAAAAGCCTACATGTTTCACATCGACTTTCTGATTTCAAAGACTGTCTGTTACTTTACGCAAAACAGCATTTAACAGACCAAAACACACATTATGTGCAACACCTCTTACAAATAACTAAACCAATTAACAAGAATTTTATTCTATTTTAATTTAATTCAAGAAAAAATTTGACCGAACTGCGTCACCACCGAAAATATCCACACAATGACAAAAAGCCTTGGTATTTTACGTCTTTAGCACACATTACGTAGACCCTACAGAAAATAGCCTATTTATGGTACACTTTATGGAAATCTGTCACTGAGACACGGCAGTCTACTGTGGCTACGGGGGTCAAACTCTGAAACTAAGGTTTCCCGTAACTTGGGCCCCAAGCTTCCATTCCACTTGTGTTTTTGGGAGTCCATCTCATGCAACAGCAGCACAATGTGCAGAGTAGGGCGGAAGCGCAGGGCAGGCAGGGAGAATGACGGGCAGAGCCTTCTCAAATGGACGACTCCACAAGGCCTGTACGCCTCAAATCCAGCCTGCACTCACTCTGCATACGTTTCAGCCACTAGGCTTTATAACTCGTCGCCCTGAGGTTGGAGTTTAAATATTATTAAGTGCTGTACGTATGCGAAATATACTAGTGGATGGGCGAGCGAGAAAATACAGGGATGTGCTGGCTATACCCACATGCACGACGGTTTTAGGAGCACCCCACAGTCATGGCGAGAGGAGGAGTACACCACCATACGCCCCTTTCATTTGACCCCAAAGCATTCAGGGAGGAAAGAAAAAAAAAAAACCGACCCCTTATTTAACCTAAATGAAAATACACCACTCCATTAATAATGTTCAGTAGCAACATAAACGTATATTTCCGGTAAATGTCACTTAGTAAAAAAAAGCTTTTTGAAGAAAATAGCTAGAGGAATAAAAATAAAAAAAATTTGAGCTTCCACGAGTCAAACCACTATATAATAAAACTCAACCTACCTTTGACGTTTAGGGACAGAGTGCTCCACTTCGAGAACTTTCCCATGCAGTTCAACTTTACCTAAAAAACAAAATGAAACTATTAAATTTCAGTAATCTTTTCAGCTCCTACACGGGCTGCCTTCCTTGCTTTTGAGAGTGTGTTTGAGGGTTAGTGTTGACTGCTCATTTTATGTAAGGGACTCAAATCTAAACAGGCATATATGCACACATGCCAGCGTCCTGTATATTTTCAGGATAGTGTGATATTAGCAACACAAATTGCTGGAAGTGTGCGAGCCACTAATATAGCACGAGGACAGAAATGAGCCAGGCATTAGTCCAATTCGTAAAATTAGACGAGTTTTGCTAAAATTATTTCGTGCCCTGTGTGAGCAGGCCGAACTTTAATAACACACAGTGAGACAAACAGAATAATATACAAAAGCAAATGGTCGTGTGGCTCAGTTAGTTGGCCTACATTTGACCAACACAATTAAACCACCTGGTGTGTCAGCATTGGCGAAATGGCTTCACAATGTAGCCTAGCGAGTTGTGGCCACTGGAGAAGGCCTATAGTTTGAGACTTGGATAAGAGTGCAAGTTCAAATTGAAGCTGGTAAAAGCAGCAACACTACGGCCTCTGCCCACAATCGTGCCAAAGAGTGCTGTGAGATAGAGCCCACAATAGGGTTCACTTCACGGCGTCCACAGCCCGCTGCCTATGCGCCCCACTGCCCTGAACAGCACATAACCTGCATTAGAGAAGCCTTGATTCTCATCCTCATGATTGTGTTTACTCGACCATTTTATCAAGCTATACTCAGTGAAATTACAAGAGCAGAATTTCACTCAAACCCACGGCAGCTATTTGTCTGAGTCCACGGTGTCAAAAGGCCAAGTAAAGGTTGTGCGAAAGAAAGAAATGCTTGGATACACCCCCACCATACTGGGTTCAAGTAAAAGGCAATCTTCACACAAATGCAGCAGTTCGTGCATCTTTCCAAATACCACTTTTTTTTGCCCGGAATCTCACCTGAAAGAACATCGATGGCCTTCATCGCAGCCTTCTCGTCCGGGCAATCCACAAAAGCATAGCCAGTTTTGACAAGAAATGGACCACTGTGCGGAATCTTCCACTGCTCAAAGATAGTTTCGAAGTCCTCCTCGCTCGCCTCAGCGCTCACGTTGCCAATGTATAGCTTATTCATGTTCTGCGCCGAAAAGGGACAATCTTCACGCTGAGGGAGAGAGATAGTTATTTGCTCTCACGGATGTGCAGTGTTTGGAGTAGCCTAAATCGCCTTTACTACTACGGAGTGGCTGTGGCGTGCTTCCCGGTCGTTCAAGCCACAGATAGATTTAAACTGGCAGCCCCACAGTGCGTTCGCTCTCCCTCGCCCCTCTGTCTCTATCGCGCAATAAATAAATGCTCAATTATTAATCTCGTGTCTCCAAACGATGGCGGGCTGGGTGAAAAGGAGGAGAAACTACTTTATGTCTTCCTCCAAACCCTTTGGCAAAGAGACAGAGAATGTCACACACGGTAAGGCTGGCGCCCGCCTCTAAGTCTAGAGCCTAGAATAAGAAGAAGAAGAAGAGGGGAGAAAAAAATCCTCTGCTATTCCGGCTTTTTTGAATGAGCCACGTGTTCAAACTACAAATCAGCCCACACGTGAGGAATCCCAATTGCTCAATTAAGTGTTTGGGATTGGGGAAAATTGCACGGGAATCTGGGGTGGGGACAGCAGAGGGGAGTGGAGAAAAAGGAGGGGAAGAGTGGATTGGTGTTGGGAAAAAACCTGGTGAGCTATGTGCGTAAAGGGATTCCGTGAGAACCCAGTGTATCTTTACTCGAATCACATTTGTGTGCCTTTCTCTGCAAATCCTCTATTCTCATTGGTCGATTGCAGAATAGTAAAACGGCAGTGCGCTCACGCACGCCCATAGCAGGGAGACGCTGATATTGCGGGGGCTTGTGCGCACGGCTGTGCTAAGTGCGCTGTACTGATGACACAGTAAGAGGAAAAGGGGGTGGGGCCATTCATAAATGATGTTGCACTATTGTTAAATTGCTCACTGGAAACATATAGTTTTAAGAATCTTGATTAGGGAGGGCCCTGCGCCGCTCCTTGGGCCCTCGCGCAATATGGAACTGACACGTACTACTATCCACATGACGGCATCCATCTTCTCCTACTAGAGTGGAGCCATGCCCTCCCTGATCCACAACTCAAAGTCCAACAGCAGGCCCGACTTGCTCATGGTCACACAAAAATGATATTGAGGGGGTGTCTTTGGGCGAGATGGGTGCCGTCACGCCACTTGTTTCCCCCAACTTTCAGAGCGTTTGGCACAACGAGAAAGCCTTGGCAGTGTGGTCTGAATGCACATGGCGAATCCTCTCTGCTATACCTCCGGCATGGACTTGCATTTACTGAAAGAGGGAGGGGTCTCCTGCACTAAAGTGCCCCTAGCGTCCTGTGCAACGCATAGCCCAATTCAATCACGTGTGGAATACATGTCTTAAATATTACACAACTGTCAGTTACATCTTTTGTAAATCACAGACAAAGGACGATAGTTCACGCGTGGGTCATTGCAGATGATGTCCCTGTTTACAGGACTGATGGGCGGTTGAATCCATAGCCTACCTGTTGATGGCACAAAGGTCGATATGCTGTCAGAGCAGAATTTAGGTTTTAGGTTTTCAACACCAAGGATTACACACAATGTCATGCTTATCAATAGACCATATCTGACAGTCAAAAACAATTTCTTAAAGTGTCATTTTCTTAAATACTTCTGGTGTATGCATCAGTGAAACTGAAGTAGGCCTACATTTTACAGTATCTCTCCATATATCTGTCTATCTATACATCTATCTGTGCTCTGGTGCCAGTTTATAAAGTACAACTAGTTCAGTCTAATGCAATCTATTACAACAATCCTGCAAAAAAATTCTAACTCCATGAGGGATATAATTTTCCATTTTTGTTGTAACAGTTTTTAGAGAGGTGTTATGGACTACTGTACTGTATTATACTGAGCTGTGCTTCAAAATAACCATAAAGGTGAATCACCACTTCTCTAAAACAGTTTTAACAAAAATTGAACAGTCAAAACTTCATGAAGGTAGGATTTGCTATAGATTGTTTTATTAGACTGCAGTAGTTTTAGATTTATATACCCTACCTAATAAGCTGGCCTTGTGTCTGTTTATACCCATATTTATAATATTGGTTCAAAGTTCAACTTTAATACCAACATCTTCAGAGGAGGATTCAGGCTACATAAGTGTTAATGTGTGCTCCATACACAGCACATGTGACAGTATAATTTGAGATATGAGAAATACCGTATGTGTTAGACAATTTTTTTTCTGGATCATGCATAAGAGCATCATTTGATCCCTTTAAATGTGTTATAGGAGTTATCCTGTAGAAAGAATTAATTGTAGCCACAACAATGGCAACTATAAAAAGTTACATAATAGCATTGCCTTGAATTTCCTTTTTCCTGTAAGTGTTTTTCATTGTAGTCTACATGTATGATTTGCTAAGTCATTTAGCCTTTAAACAGCTTGATTTTGAAAAGTTTGTTAAAATGTATTTCACCAAGGTGTTTAGATGGATGTAACCTCCACTGCAGCAATACAACTCCCAGTGCAAAAACCTATGGTTTGAGCTGAAATGATAATACTGTGTCCCTGCAATGTTTCCTAATGAATGAGCATAGGTGTGCATGCTCATGTAAAGCAGGTTACAAAGGGAGTGTTGGTTTAGTGGGCCCTTCAGTCACTGGCTCAGACTGGGGCCATGGCTGTCTCAGTGGGTTTATTCCTCTGCTGCTGAACAAACACACAAAGCTCTCTGATTGGTCGGGAGGACTGTCCAATCAGGGGGCTGCAGACCCGCTCCGTACTACTGCTGCTGGCTCGGCCTCAACGCGCTCATTCATTGGCTCCGCGGCTCGACTATTCTATATGAATCAGCGCGCCAATTATGCATTTCTCCCCATGTTTCCTCTGTCGGGCTTTGTCATGAGCCATAAAGATGTAACGAAACACGAGCCAGGGGCCGATCCGCGGCACTTTTTAAAATAACTGTTCTCAACTTTTCAGCAAGTTTAGGCCTTGTTTACATGTATGGGCCACTCATATAAATAAGTTAAACGAAAAGAGAATAAAAGAGAGCGTTTAAAACCCGCTTTGAGTGCACTTCCTACTAACTTTTAATCGTCTTATAATTTCTTTCAAGTTTCGACTCCCGAAAAGTTTCTTAATAACTTTTCCATTTGTGGTTAGATGCATGTATTCTTTCTGTATGGACCAATATAAGGCATTCATGAAACCTAAGCGCTTTCCGTTGGCCTTGTAAGACTCATACAATTTTTTATAACCCTGTTTATTTGGCTTTAATGATTTTCACTGCATATGAAATAACGAAACGCACACGCAGGAACCAGGTCTACATGTGCTCTCTCTGCTGGGTAGCGCCTTATAGCTAGATGGTAGATTTGTGGACTGAACGTATAGAGGCAGCAGTCATGTGAGCGCTCTCATGACTTTGTCGGTGAACTGATGCATGGCTGCAGCCTGTCTCTGTGTGTGTGTGTGGCTGCTGGCTCTGCAGGAGGAGTAGTGAATGTATCGCTGAGGAATGTACAGAAAGTCTCCCCGCCCCCAAGCGCAGGACTCCTCGCTATGGACGAATTCCATAGGGGGCAAACTGACATAAAGTTTTAGACTAGACTGCATCCTATATGTGGGAAGATTGCTGCGGCTAATGTCAGTGTAGGAAAAGAACTGACAAAATCGATCTGTTTAAACATAGTCTGGGATATTTCTAGAGAGGGAGAGGGAGAGAGAGGAGAGGGGAGGCAGATTGTTTAAGTAAAACGCAGCTTATAGCCCAACTTTGAGCTACTGGCCTCACTCCAAGATCTAGATAGTCTACGTCGCCAAGCGCAAGGCTCTTTCACAAACCCCTTTAGGCTACACAAGGGATTCTGTTTTCCGGTGAGATGGCTTTATTTTTTTATGTATTGTTGGGCGATTCAAATATGTAACAATGTTTTCTTTCCACTTGAGATGTTACCATTAAATCCACTGACTGACCGTTTCGGACAGAGTCAGGGAACACTGTGGTGAACGCCATGTTGAGGAGAATCTAGAGCCTTGCAGTAACATGAACTGATGGGAACAATGTCCCTTTCTGCGTTAATACAAGTCTTTTCTGGGGCGGGGGGTCCAGACATTTGTTTTATATTCACCTCATGAGGTTACATGTAGGCTGCAAAACAACAACAAAATTTGAATGTGTTTTCTTCTCAGCTTCTCCTGTGGGATGACACCCTTCATCTCATTAGAAAATGGCGGTTTGTGCCCCCTCATAACACATGCCAATGAACATTCCTGTAAATAAGGAGTTAATGCTAACTGGTATAATATTGAAACGGAAATATATATTTAATATACTGTCTTTGTTGCTTTTAAAAAGAATAATAGCAGTAAATGAACTGTAGTTTTCCTTTTCCTTCTCTTTGGGCTAAACTTTTTTCCTCTCAAACAAAAGTCAAATCCTGGAAATTAGTGTGAAAAAGTTAACTCAGTCTAGGTCAACAGTCACAGAAACGATTATTTTAAAGGGGAGATATTTTTGAGGAAATAATTGGTGTCTTGTTATTATTAATAACAACTCTTAAAAAAGCTAATAATAGCAGTCAAAGCTGCCGTCATCCTGTAGTTTTGTTTCACAAGTGGCAACAGCTCTCCCTGTATTTTTAATGAAATGTTTGTTTAATTGCAAGTAATTTGATTAAAATTTGTACACACTGCATTGTGTAAATTCTTATTTCTTTTTATTTCTCATTATTTGAACAGAAAAATATACACTTTTGTAATAAAAATCTGTTGATTTTTGCATTTCTTGTGATCTTTAGATAACTTCATTATTATTGTGCATTTGATCAGATTAACACCACATGTTCATGCAGCACAAACGTCTGATGAAAGTGGGTGTTTTCACAGCACAGGCACATGAATATTTTCAAACTTTGTCATACATTGAAGCTCTACTGTATGGCCATGCTTTTAGCATGTAGTTTTGGCTCTCTTATAGGAATACTTCCCTTCTGGCTACTGTTGTTTACTGGTTTCAGCACCTTGATTGATTAGTTACACTGTCATTTGTGTTAAGAAAATCTCTCTTGAAGCAATTCAAAAGCAATCCCTTTCTTCAAGCTCTTGTTTTCTAAAAGAGGAGAAACACATGATTTTATTGTGCTTCAAGTTTTCACACTTGTAATTTTACATTAGATTAGGTTTACTGCAAAATCTGGAATATACTACATAGTGTATTTCTCTCATGTGGAAATGTTTCAGCAAATTATTGTTTAAAATATAGCTGTTATTTACTGTAGCCTATTTATCAACTTGATGATTCTGGTAATTAATTTCAGTAAAGAAGTACATATTATTTGATGTGGATTTAACATAATTTTTGAACCAGAGGCTTTTTAAAATGTTATGGTAGAGTAAATTAACTTTTTCCGCTGTTTGTACATTGTCACTTGTATTAAAATCTTCACAAGTTTAAAACAAAGTTAAAATTGATAATTTACTAATTAGCCTACAAAAACAAACAATAAAACACATTTCTGGCACAGTACAGAACTGTTTGTTGGTTGAGTTTGGATACATTTCTTTAAGATATAAACACATAAATGCATTAGACCTCCAAAAATGTCACTTTCAGAAAACAACTCCCTCTGACTTAAGATAAACCCAAAGTAAAAGGATAAAAAGGGTCAGGTGACATTTGCTTTTGGATATCTGAGTCATCAAGAACTCTGACTGATAAGTAAGAAAATCAGTGTGCTGATGTTGTTAATGTTTGTTGTTCCAAGTGGAGCATCATATTTACTGGTCAGACATGAACAACTCAAGAAGTGGTGAATTTAAGCCTTCGCCCCCCCACACCAGTCATCCTGTGTTCAGACCAGACTACATGAACATGCTGTTGCCTGTTAACCATTAGACATCGTCCTGTATGTCCCAGTTTCATTCTTTTCACAAATACATGTAAAAGCTACAGGTAGCACCTGGTGTAGACCTCAGGCGTGTTTGCTTCTCTCAGAAAAACCTCAGTACAGAACTATATGATAAAGTTGATGGAAAACATGAAAATATGCTTGTAGTATATTTGATATAGCTAGAATTAGAATGCACTTTATTCGCTGGCCCCAGAGTGCAACAATGATTTGACTCATCTCTTTTTTGTGTGTGAGAAGTAGGTGTGGACTGCTTCCCCCAGGCAAATAGTTTACATTACTCTTGATATTGTCCTTTATCTGACCCAGATAATAATGTGTATCTTTCTGAACATTTGAATGCCAAGCTCTGTTGGGGAGATGTAGCTATATGGAATCCCAATAATATGAAACTTATCTACCCATTCGGTCCCCTACTGGTCAACCTGCTGGTGGATGCTCCCCGCCATTGACGACGTCATGGTGCATGGTTCAGTGAAGAAAAAGAAATTCATTTATCACAACACAACTTGCATGTCATTATAAAATCATGGGAATCATCTGCATTTTCAACAGTCCCCACCTGTTGTCTACAATATTAAACTATGAATTACTGCACAAGAACTAAATTTCAGTTTATTTTATTCTACAAACTTATACAAGACAAATAAGGAATACCAGTGATTTAAGTTCAGTTAACAAATATTTAAGGCGAAAATTAGCACAAATGGATACGACAGACTGACTATGGCTTTGACTGTTAAATCTATTGAGAAAGCCTTCACACTTTGACCATTGTGTCCTTGCAGCTAGTGGTTACCTTTGAACCTAAAGAATTATCTTTGAGTTTATGTAAATGAACGCATCTCTCTGAGGGGCCCCATGCAGTGTCAGCCGTGATTGTTAACCCCATTTGAATCAAGTGCTTTGTTGTTGGGGCTAAAGTCTACATATAAAGAGCCCTCCATTCCTTCAGGTTTACTTCTGACATTAGGCAATGTGACCTTGAACAAACTTGGCTGTGTTGACTCATCTTTTCATAATGTTAAACATATTTGTTACTTTGCTTTAAGGAATTGTTCTAGTAATGCCATTGTTACAGTTAGGTATGTCAGACACACCAAAGTGAATTTAAAAGTGCACCATCTTAATACATTTTGAGCAAAGCACAAGCCCTTTTGTCGTTACTGTGAACAGAGTGAATAATAGTCTGTTTTCTCACATGTGAACTTTGTATCTTATGTAATGAAAGCCACGCAATAAAAGCTTGGTAAAAGTCCTTCTTTGCGTGTTTTCATTGGTGGAGCGCGAATGAGAGAAAACTCAAACTTTTGGAGAATCTATTGTGACTGTGAAGAGATGAACTACTTTAAATGTGTGTGAACATAAACTTATCATGCACAATGTCTTGGCACTGGTCTTGTTCTGTGAAACTCTCCCGGCTTGTTTTCCCACCTCACCCACTCAACTTAAAGTATTAACTCCCACCTATACAACTAAAGCTCAACTTCAATTTCATGCACATCAAGTCAGAAAAACACATTACAAACTTTGGAGTTTTCATGTAGTTGTATTTCCATACAAACAAACAACAATAAAAAAAAAAAAAGTAATACATGATAATAAAACTCTGGAGAAATGCAAATGACTTAAAAAAAAAAAAAAAAAAAAAAAAAAAAAAAAAATTCCTCCAGCGACTTTGAATGTGAGCAGAGAACAAACAACTGATTGGTAGTAACACTTACTTTTACAGCCCGGTTTACCTGCTACTTACCAGCAAACTCAGTTACTTCTAGGTTAACAATGAGATTAATCCGTTATCTTTCGAGGGTGTTCTTAATAGTTACTTATAGCATACAATAGTTACAGGTTGTAAAATTAAGTGTCACCATTATTTACTAAAACACAGTTTTCTGTCCCCATCATTACCAGGACCACGTAAATAGTGATCAGTGCAATAAATCTCAATCACCCTCTTTTGACAAAGGTGTCATTGCTGCAGGCAATTAAAAGGGAGGGAAAGATGCAAGTCCCTAATGAAGCAACAGTAACAGTTGCTGACTTTGTTGCTCATACTCACAGATGCATTATAACGTCTAAAAAAAAAATCAAGACATCTATCGCATGTAAACAAGAACTATCTGAAACTTAGGAGTTCTGTTGATATAGACATGCTAATTCAAAATGTTCCTCTTAGAAACACCTTGATGAATCACACACCATCAATTATTGGAAGGAAGCTGATCGTTGAAAGAAGCAACTTAGTATCGTCCTGTAAAAAGAAAATAGGAAATTTACATTAGTTCAGTTATAGGTCCACTACTGATAAAAATCAATGTGCTTTCACCTGTGATCAAGGTAGGCTACATAAAGCCATTTGAATATGCATACTAACAGTCTTATTTCATGTCTGAAGATGATACAATAGATGCAGTTAGGCAAGCTTTCTATTGTATGCATTTCTCTTCACACTTACGTGGGCTGTAGGAGCGAGACCTTGAGCGAGACCTGTATCGACTGTAGTAGGGTGACGGAGAGCGGCGGCGACTGCAAAGAGACAAAGAAAATTTAATCCATTTTCTCCCACGTACCAGTGTAACAGTGACTTTGTATTCACAAATTATTACTCACCTATACCTATAGTCATACTCGTCGTATCTGTCATAGCGGTCATAGCCACGATCATAATACGAGTCTCTCCCCCTCCTGCTGCTGCTACTGCCGCCGCCACCACCACCACCACCACCTCCGCCGCCACCATTGCTGTTGAAATAAAAAAATAAATAAACAACAAGGCCATGACTTCCAGGCGTCTTATTTCTTGAAAAACACCACAAATCACGAATGTGTTTCAAGAAAGGATGCACAGTTGGATTATTCAATGCAACACAATATGCTAAGGAAACTGATGAGCAAGACCTGACATTAGTGTTTATTCTTACTGAGTTGGTCGGCCCATGTAGATTCCTGGTGTGGGGGTATGAGGTCGTTTGGTAATAGAATAATCCACTCTGATGCGCCTCCCATCCAGCTCCATGCCATTGGCTCGCTCCATTGCCTAGGGAACACAAGAGGCAGGAGAAGACAAAGATGTTATCAGACTAATGTAAGCTCTTTGGTAAAAAAAAAAAAAAACACAACCAAAATAAAGTAATAATTCACAAAGGCCCAACAACATTATACACTGTTACCCCTTGCTATGGGACTGCAAGGTGACAGAGGGAATTTGTGGCAAGGCAGACACCTAGTGGTGTGCTCATGTAATCGCACCTAAATAATAAACTGAAACTGACCTACTACTAAGTGCCAAACAATAATTAGTTGCCAATGACCTTATATGGATGTAGAATTATAGTTTTATATCAATGCGATGACAAGTCATAACACTTTTTGCATAAATACTTTGATAATACTCTTTACCCCCGGTTCTCAGATCTACAGCCATGCCACTTTTCTCAGCCATCTAATCATGTAATATTTTACACTTTAAAAACCCCAGATGATTGTAATTAAGTACAACTAAAGACAGGAAACAATGAGTTACTTGGATCAGAACGAAAGATTATCTGAAAGCCACAAACATTTCCCATACCTCTTTGGAATCGTCAATTCTCTCGAAGTATACAAAGGCAAAGCCACGGGAGCGACCCGTGCGCTGGTCGTACACCACATTGACCCCTGCCAGAGGACCATAGCGTGAAAACACCTCCCTCAGGTCACGCTCTGTGGTGTACAGGCTCAGGCCAAACACTCCCAAACATGTGCTGGGGTCAGGGTTTGCCTGCAAGGGTCAACAATCAGGGTCAGTTGATAGTGAGGTTTACCACATCTACTCATCTAATGCTTTGCATACAAATCCATTTACTGGCCTTAGTATGCAAAACATGTTTCTTCACACACGGAAGCATTTTACATGTTTAATGCACTGAGAATATAGAAGTAAATCTTTCCAAAACTTAAGCTCAGAAAACAATTCTGCACCAATGGCAAATGTATTTAGAACTTTTACAAACTGCCTTATTTATATACTGGCTGCTTCAGATCAGTTTTTCACTGTTATGGAAGAGAAACCACTCCAACTACATTGGATATTTGCTTTTACAGGATGACATCAGGCTTACAACAGAGGCAGTTATTGAATTACTACTAAAAAAGGTAAGAATCTATGCACATTTTCACAACAGGGTACCAAAACCTCCCTCACCAAGCATTTCCAGTTGTACCAGTCCAACGGTAAATGCTTAGTGGGTAAACTATGACAGCTTTAATAACCCCTTAAACAGCTTTCAAAAAATGCCCCTGGGACAGCTATACAATGTACAAAATGATGTCATTTGCCTCTTGTTTGCTTTAAAAGTGTCACTTAATTCCTGCTTTGCATTTGCATTTTTAAAAGCAGCAGCACATTAAAATATTATTGACATTACACAAACTGTGGGCTAACATGGTGCTGCAAGAAAAGCATAGTTATTTATTACTAAACATCAATATTTAACAAGTGTGAAATTTTGCTTGTCGTAATGAAACAGATACAGTACATTATAAACAAAAATACATGAAAACTGCATACACACACATTTGAAATCACCCACATATACTGATGCAATAAAATTAACATACAGTTACTCAAATACTGTTAAGATGTTTTTTTCTAAGAATTGATAAGATGGCTAATGCCCACTTTACCTTAATTCAGTAGGTGATCCAATGCACATTGCAGACATCAAAATCAATATGTAATATGCAGTTTCGTTTGCAAACCTGCCGCATTGTCTAAATACACCAAGATCCATTTGATTTTCACTAGGTTATATTTACCCCGTTATCCCTCATCCAGTACTACACTGGGCCACACACAAACATTACATTGCTCCTGCCCAAAATATGTCAGAAGGTCCACATACCCTAACATCAGCATCACCGCCATGACTGCATGCTTCTTTAGTGAAGTCATGGCTCTGTTGATATAATGAAAGGAGGGGGAAGATTAACAAAAAGGGGTTATTAAATGTCATTTCAAAGTAGTTTCCCACAGTATTACCACAATTAACTTCCTAATAAATAAAAGAATGAGAAATAACCATGACTTTAAACTGTTATTTAAATCATGCTTTCAATAATCCATCTCAAATCCTTATGTAAAACATTTTATACACATTGCGTTTAACACATTTTGCTCATTAAAAGTGCTGAAATAATTACATAAAAAAAAAAGGAAAAGAGTTTTGAGGAGATTGGCCTGATGGTTGTGAAATCACATAGCAACTTTAAAAACACAACTTCACACCATTTCCTTGTCTTCCCAATACATTTTGAGCACGACTGATATTGTATTCAATCTGTTAACAGGTCATACAGTATATGCCAATTTCCTCACTAATTACAGGATAAGATTCTGTCTATCTCCCCAAAACTAGATCAATATTTTAACACCATATGCACATACAGTGTCCTTTTGTTCTCCTTCTGTAATAGCCGATTGTACTTTACCTATCTTCAGATCTCATTACACTCACCCTGCTGCCGGTGTGACGCCGCCGGTTTGACATAGGGGAAGTGCTCTGGCTCCTCCTGCGGCGGTACTCGGGGCTGTACGAACGAGAGCGGGACTTCTTCCGGTGGGAATAGGACCGAGAGCGTGAACGGCTATAGCGGCGGTTTGAGTGCCGCCTTGAGCGAGACCTGAAAAAGATGCGGAACAGGCATTGAATTTAATTGTACACAACTTATGACACAGCTATAGATGACATATTATGCAGAGTACGGGTACAGAGCACCCTGTAGTGACATATTTCAGCCCCTAACGAGCATTTAGCATTTTGTAATATGATGTGATCACAATAAAGGCATACCTAGATTTTGACCGAGAGCGGGATCTGGACTCAGAGCGCTTGGAGGCCCGGGATGGGCTCGGGGAGCCGGACCTGCTCTCTGACTTGACCCGAGCTGGACTTCCACGATCCGATTTAGATGGGGAGCGTGACCCCTATTGCCACAGCAGGATGTTAACAACATTTTCTTGGACAAATATATTTATTTCTTTATACAGAAAATAAATCAAGCACAGAAGAGTGAGATGTGGTAGAGTATGTTGGAAACACACAGTACATGTGTCTAAAATGCACAGCTTATGTACTGTGGAGGAAAGGGTTAGTAATTTTATAATTACAATAAAAAATCTTTGGTTTATAGTGTGGCCCATTATTAACCATACCAATCTAAAGTACATGACAGGTCTATTTCCATGTCCACCTGGACCATCAAGGGAAAAAATAAAACATGCATTTTCATGTTACATAAAAAGGGAGCATGGTAAAGAGAAGACATTTGTGACACAAACAGTGTATTTACTTAACCTAGGGACACATTCATTCTTCCAGATTCTTTACACGCTACCCCCTTCTCTCAGGATTTCTATCCTTCTTCATTCTTCTTTTTTCAGTTTTCTCATTTTCTGATTCCAGGTCTGTTTTTCCTCTCTTCACCCAAACTGAAACCAGTTTCATTTTAGCCTTTACACTGCAAGCGCTTCTATCTGACACCATTCTTCCGTCACATTTCCTCCCTTTCCACCTTCTATGTTCTGCTCTGTACATGTTTTCATTAGCCTTCTTTTATCTTGAAAATTTTCTTCATCATTCTTGGATAAAACTCTTCAAATCCTTCACGATCAATAACCTTAATGAAAAAAGAACATTCAATAAAATTAAGATCATAGGTTTAATAAAAAAAAAAAGAGAATAGGAAAAAAAACACTGAATGCATTACAATTACATTGTTGCTATACTGAGTTCTAATATTCCAGAAATCATGTAAAAAGAGCAAAGTTACAACAATTGAAGCTACATGGTTACAAATGAAGAGCTTACATATGTGTAGCAATGTTTCAATTTGATAAATAAGAGCGTGAAAACAGGGAAGGAAGAGAGGCTAAGGACTCCTTCGTGGTGGTAATAGTAAATGCTAGATCAGAAAAAACAAATACTCATTTTGCCAATGTGCAATAATGGCTGCAGCAATAGCAGTGATATCCGCACCAAAGGACGATATCTGAACGCCGTAGCTAGCAGGTTACATTTACGTTACATACGTTTCATGAGCGAATGAGACAGGTGCAATACTTTCAACTAACTACGCAAAAATAGTACAAATCAATATTAAGCTCTAACCCCGGTGATTTTTTGAAGCCAGCTAACGTTAAGAGGAGTCTTGTTGAAGCAGTATTGCTTAGCAGAGCGGGAACCGTTCGTGTAAAAAAAAATACTTTGGAGAATAAAGTTATTGTTGGCTTAAGGCAAAACCAGAACAGGTCTCTGCCTCTCTAACACACGTAACGTTAGCCAACAATGCACGTAAAGCTAACGTTAAGCTACTGATTTAGCGTTGCCTCAATATTAGCTGTTACATTAGCTAGCGTGTGTGTGGTGATCTCGCCTACAGTGTTCTCTATCGGCAGCCACACGGGAGGAAAAGGAAGAAAGGGAGATATTCGACATCATTCGATGGAACTACTTACCCGTCCTCCGTAATTTCCATCTTCAATGTCACTCATTTCTCAGTATATATAATACAACGCAGTATTTCGATAGAAATTAAACTGCACTGAGGTTTTAAACAATGTTTTATTCTGGTCGGTTCCTAGCTACAAGATGGCGCATGAGTTGGGTGGTATGTTTATGTGCTGCAGAATCCGACGTCACGTCCCGTCTCGTGTCCCACGCCCCCTTAATGCAAAAACTTGGCGTACTTGAACGTCTCATTTCACCACCCTGATAACTTTTTCTAACGGTCCACCGTGATCAGCAGTGCAAGGACAATTGAGAACTTTTAAGTAAAAGAAGCAACACCACAGCATAAACACACTATTACAATAGAGTCCTACTACTGTACACCTTTTGGAAAATGACCCATTCAGTGTTGTTACCATGTTATTAAAATAATAATGAAACATTGTGCAAGCAGCATATAAAAGTTGAAGCTGATTCAGATGGAGCTCCTTTTAACCACTCTATATACTGTTGGGTAGCTTAATCTGCCACCCATATTGACCGTGTCTCATATAATCCACAAGTAGTAGCCTACTGATGAAAGCATTGTCAATATTTCTTGCCGCACAAAGTCATCGTGTTAATGAGCATCATGTTGAGCAAATTAAAGATCTTCTTCCTCTGGGACTGGACAGGGTGAGGTGTACGCTCATCTCCCCAAAATATCTTTGAAGTCAAAGTTGGATGAGCTCAGTAATTTTAGAAAATCTGTAGAGTCACAGTGCAACATGAACCCTGAACATGTGTAAGCAGCACTACTGGGCTAAAGACTGACAACACTGTACATTCAATCTGTTCCACACCTAAATTAAAAGATCTCTCAATACCGGGCAAGGTAACCATTGGATTTCAACTGAGATAAAGCACAGATACACTCATGTTTAGGTGGCAGATATGTATGACCCCATCACAGTCTTCATAAATGTCAAACTGGCTTGCAGCAATTGCAAATACACATTTATACTGCCTTCAGATAGTGCGCAAATAACATTCTTTGGATTATCTCTTACTCACGAACTATACAGTTTAATTATGCTTAAAATTATATCTGTAAGCTCAAAGTAGAACTTTTTTCATACAGTACTTAGCAACTGTAGCACTGTAAAAAGTTTACACTGTAGATGTGGGGGCATTTTTAAGCCATCTTTTTGACAAAGCATATGAGAATGATGTTCAGTTCCAGGTGTGTTTATACTGCTCTGCATTTGCTTTAACAGTCACAAGATTCATACATGGCATCATTCAAATGCTAAAATTCAAGGCAAATAAAATCAGCAATGCAAATATAAAACAAATTATAAAATGGATAGTCTTGGTAAAAAATAAATATCAGCATGATAGGACAGAGCATAAAGAAGTCCTTTTCCTTCCCTCCGAGTTGGCTGAACATTTCTGAGAAGCATCGCTAATTCCCAAGTTTCTGCGTGTCCATATGTCTGTATTACTTTTCACTTGCCTGATAGATGCTAGAAAAGTGTAATATGCTAAAAAGAACAAAAACAATACATCTATCAAGACTATGCTCCTTGATGTGGACGAGGCCTATTAGGGATGTGTGGGTGAAGGCGTGACATCCTTTGGTGGCTGCCAGGTGTCTCCTGCTTTGAGGATTTCTGTAGTGCAGCGGAAGCGGAGGCAAGGACGCCCCCCGCTGTGTTGGAGGTGTTAGTGGACGAGGCATTGACCACCAACTCGATTTTCCCCTCCAGTTTGACCAGCCGTGTCAGAATGTCGTCCAGTAAAACAGCGATAGTCCTCTTCAGATCAGCTGTGTGTGCGCGCATGTGAGAGGGGAAAAGGAAGGATGGGAAAACAAATCAATGCTTCAGGATGCTTTTTCACAACTTTAAAAACACACAACATTCATACAGGAGTAAGCAAGTAATTTTGTGTGCAGGAAAGAGTGTAGTAACACCATATACTGCACACCATTCCTGACTACTTCTTAAAGGCTTACCATAACCAGCCATGGATGTTCCCTGCGGCCCACCTGGCGCATTCTGGTTTTCCTCTGTCAGGACCTTGACATACCGTCGGCTGAGCTCCAGGATCTGCTCACGAAGCTCTGCGCTGCTCTGATGGCGAGGCTGCTGCACAGTGTAGCGCAGCAGCATAAGCCCCCACGCCAGACCAAAAACCAGCAGCAGCACACTCAGCTTTTGGGACATGTTTCTCCGCAGGAGCGCACCGAGCATGGTACTGGGGGTTGCAAAGGGGAGGGGATCTGGAGAGGCCCGGTCTGAGGCTGAAAGTCTTTCCTTGGATGTATATGAATCAATAACTGGACAAATAAAAATTATCTGCTCTGTTACCTATATCCACAGAAAGGTCAGAGGTCAAAGTCCACTACAAAGTGTTCCTAGAGCTGATCTGGATTCAGTGCCACGCTTACATGTGCTTGACCAATACCCATGCAGACGAAGATGTTTCTCCAACCACTACAGCATCCTTTACTTCCTCAGAGGAGGGGAGAAAGCTGAGGCCAGGAAGTGAAACCAGGAGGAAGAAGACACCCATAGACACCAGCAGTCAGGGGTTTCTGGAAAGATTCTTTGGTTGCAAGATGTCCAACTTCAAATCACTGATACAGACTGGGCGTTTAGGCAGGGGGTCTGCAGACATCGTTGACTATGTTGGAGAAGTGCACCAAAAAAAGACAAAAATGAGATAAAAGATAAAAATGAACAAAAAAAAGAAAGAAACACAGACATACATTTCTTATTGCCAGTTTAATATAGCAGACTTTATTTTATACTGCGTATGTTTTTATTGTGCAGCACTGCAATGTCAGAATTGAATCTACAATACCAAAAACCACTTCAAGGATAATTTCTGTAGCCCTACCATGTTTATTCATATTGGGCTCAGAGCCGTGTTGCGTTTTTTTATTCATACTGACTGTGAGGATTTGTGTGTGGATAGATGCATGCAACATTTTCCATCAGACTCCACTGCATGTGCTGGATGAAGACAAAATCCACATCATTATTGGCATTATTAAAGTGGCTTCCTAGACTATTTAGTTATCATTAAAGACGGGCTTTGGGTCAGGGTGCACAATAGCCCACTCATCAACAAATGTTTTTCAGCCCTTACAGCCCAGAAACCCAATTACCCGTTTAGATTTCATGGGACCCACTTTGCAGCTCCAGATTGGAGACACAATAACAGACAGAAGCAAAGAGGGCATTTATTCTCTAATCCCACATACAGAATGGTTATTTGACTGACAAATAGCCTTTGAGTGCCCCGTGCACATGCAGAGGAAATTAGGCGATCATTTCTCAGTTTTCACAACTTTGTCACCAAGTTCATTCTCTGCGCTCGCTCTCTTGGGAGTGGGAGTGTCACATTCTGCTGAAGTTAGAGACCGGACAGTGACTGAGAGAATAAATTATGAAAAGAGAGGTAACAGAATCCATTTAGGGAAACTTCCCAGCCTCTAACCACACACACACAAACACGTCCTTCCTGTGACCCGGGTGCTACAGAGGAAAGCACAGTGCAAAGGCTTGATGAGAGTAACAGTTGAAACTAGTGAGGAAGTACAAAACTGACAAACATTCAAACGAAAGCTCTCCCACCGACTTTAGAGACGCAACTTTTAGCTCCTAGTCTTAACAAGCCCCTGAAAAAGTTTTTTTAACATCACATTCTGAACATGAAAAGTGTATCACATTAACTCCATTCAAGTCACTGCAAATTTAAAAGAACACAACTAAACTCACAATGCATGATACACAGAGAAACAGGTAATATTTCAAGCTGGAGTTAAAACTTTCTGTGGAAGATGATATAGGTTATAAGTTATTCCATCCATACATTGGTCAACAGATCATCTTACTTTAACATAGGGTTGACACAACGGAAGAGTTTTGGTATTCAGATACTCTCCAGTCATCACTGTCATGCCTGATCACTGTTCTATGGAAAGACGCACCAATTTAGGCCACAGCTTCAGACAATGAATGTTCTACTTGTTTAGGACTATTTAAGTATAGTGAACCTAACGGGGTGATTTCCAGTGATAAGGCAGACAATATCAGTCAAAATGCCTAATCTAGAGGTTAAATATTGACCAGAACCGCGGTCACATGAGATTCAACAGAGGCTTAGCAACAGAGGTAATGAGCTGTCATGCAGAGCATATATGCTAAACACTGAAATGTCAATAATGTTAGGGTGTGGAGGAGGTAAACGATATGAAGGCGTGGGTAATGTTACTGTGCATGCTATGACACTGGAACGTTGACTCCACCAGCCTGAAGGCACACAGATTCTTGATAACAAATCACATATTGACTGGGCGAACACGTTTAACTTCTCACTATGATTACACAATGTCAAGTAACACAAATACATGACAAACCTAATAACTAAACTTACCAACACTCAGTCGACAAACGACGACAAATATAAGATCCACTCATGCCGGATAGTTTGTCTTCTTTTTAAACTAAAATAGCTTTTATTTATAATTGTTAGCAGCCGCTCGAGCTCAGTTGATTCTGTTTCCAACTCCATCCAACACCTCATGTTTAGCTCGACATGTTAACTTAGTTCGGCAACGCGCAAACGTGACAGTTAACAAGAGGTAAACAAAATATCTGCAAATGCAGTCAAAGACAGATCATTTACACCAGTGTCTGAAAAGCTACCTTGTTGTTGAAGCAGGAATTAACAGGCTCCAGAGAAGCAGCGACGAGGCGACTAAGCTGTAGCTGCTATCTGGCTGACACTGAATGATGCTTGTTGTTTGGCAACCTTGGGCTGTCGTTGCTGTGGCTGGGGGAAATATCTCGAGTATCCCGCTGTCCGATAAAAAGTTAACTACCGAGCTTCGCGTTAAGGTGTCCGCTCACTCTGTAAGTCATTTCGGCGTCTTCCTCCACGGTCTGCGATGAAGTCTTGCAGGCAAAAGTCTGTAGCTGGAATACCAAGCATGCAATTTTGCTGACTGTCATGGTTCCCCCTGAACGTCTACTGTGTGCGTCATTACTACGGCATTATGGGGAATGTATTCCTACTGCCCGTCCTCGTCGTCTTTTTATAACGTTAGTCTTTGGTTTTCTCTCAATTAAACGCAAGGCAAAGAAAAAAACGACTAGTAAGCGCAGGTAAACCGTTAAGCGACAGTTACTCCGTTTTAATTAAAACAATAAAACCAGTTCATATAGCGCAAAAAAAAAAATCGGCTAACAAGTAAGTGGAAATACAGTGCTAATTGAAGTGTTAATGCTTCATAGCTAACGTTAAATGTAAGTTTAGATATACTAAACAATATATATATATATATATATATATATATATATATACTAACTTTTCCTCTGTTGATCTTTCCCTCTATGTGTATGTGTGTGCAGTACACTTTGCGACCGTTAGAGGGATGTAACGTTATACAATCATTCCCATAGTAACCTCGGTAGCTGGTGGTAAACAGTAACGTTAACGTTACTTGTTTGCAGTAAAGGCAAAAGGCCCACAGCTATCAGTTTTGAATTTTTGACAATGGAGACAATATATCTCGATAAATCAGCTGTGAAAGCTGTGGATGACTACTGGGAGTACAGAAGGTTTGTCTCAACGGTGTGTGCTTTTATCGCCTAGCTTTAGCTAAACGGTTAATTAATCTCTAGATGGTTTTCATACACGTAGGAGCAAGCCACCAGCATGTGACTACTAATGCTAACTACAGAGGAACTGATGTAATTCAACTAAACTACAATGCAAGTGATGCAATATCACAATAACCCTTTTGTTATAAGCAGGTCAGCTCATTGTATGAGTAAGTTATCATAGTGTTTTTGTTACTGGTGGTTTGTCTTTTTCAAGGATTGTGGGTGATGATGATGGAGGAAAACTGTTCACTCCAGAGCAATATGAGGCATACAAGAGGAAGGTGCTCCCTCAACGAGTGAAAAACAGGCTGTATGTAAGCTTTGGGGTGCCGGGAGGTATCGACTGCAAACTCATTGGCCCTGAGACACAATGCTTCTGTACACACAGGTAGTAAATTTCTCAATAACAAATGAAATCAGACATCCTTCTCCCCTACACTCCACCACACGCACAGCCGTATATAAATAAACACACTTGGGAGTAACATAATTTTGTCCAGGTACAAGCAACATAAGACCGACTTTGAAGTGGTTCCATCTGAGCGACCCCTCACCCTACCATGCAGGGTCAGAGGATGTCATTGTCCTGCCTACCAGTATGTTCCCCGGATTGGGCCAAACCCTGTCCACTGCAGGTGTAAACACTTGCCTCAGGATCACAGTGAAGCCACTGGCCACTTGTGCAAAAAGTGTGAGTCTGAAATCACTATATTTAAAGACAATGGCAGCGTACTTAGATGGAATCTAGGTAACATATACAGTTCATGTTCAAGATCATTTTCGCAGACTTGTTTCCCAATAACTCATTTTCAGGCACTTCCTGTTCTGGGTTCCAGAGCCCCTTCACCTGTTTGTGTGGCCAGGCCAGCTCTGCCCACCAGACCCTGGTGAGTAGAGTCAAACATCAAACACAGGTCCTTGGTGTAAAAAATTTAATTAAATCAGGCTAATGCTACACATAGATTTACAATATTGCTACAGTTTGTTCACAGAAATAAAGCTGCAAACTCTAATCACATTATTTTCTTGGCAGGTTGAGACAAAACTAGAGAGGGAGGCACGTGGCCAGCCCGTAGGCAGGGATGTCCCTTATGCTGCCATGGGGGGGCTGATAGGGTTCAGCTCCTTGTTGGATGGTTATCTTGCTTTGGAACCCAGTGGCTCAGGTGAGCATGTGACAACTTAATCTCTGTCTGCAATGGAAAGCTGCATCAGAAGGATCCATTTTAAAGTTGCCATGTGAGAGGTGCTGTACATGTAGTTACATTGAGCATAATCTTCCCCCAGCAATAATACCAGCAATCGTTTAGCTCAGACATTCTTTGATTCATGAAGTCAGACTGTTTTTGTGTGTGTGTGTGTGTGTGTGTGTGTGTGTGTGTGTGTGTGTGTGTGTGTGTGTGTGTGTGTGTGTGCGCGTGTGTGCAGGCATTGCACTAAAGCTGAAGAAAGTTCCTTTTAAAGGCATGTGAGGGCAGCAAAGAGCAGCACAGTAACCATGTCTGCAGTGTGAGGATTTGTTCAGGTCAAATGTGTGTAGTAAAAACAGCATGTGTATCACTTTGTCAACACATGATTTCTCACTCAGACTAATAGAGGTGCGGTTCAGCAGGGGGGAAGGCAAATATTCACGCATTTTATATTGTTGAGAGATTAATTGAGATTAACTTCTTTTTAAAACACGCGTATCTTCACTATGTGAGATGACTACAATTAATCGCACAGAGGTTCTTAACCGACATAAATCCTAACTTCACAAAGCTTACGTGCACATTTAATTACAGATGTTACTCTGAAATGGATGAAGAAAACACTGTTCAGCATGCAATGTTAAGTTTACAATTGATATCAGACCAATCATTCAAGTTTCTGCAGCTTTCGAGAAGTCATTTTCACCTCTTCTGAAAACCATGGAAATTTAATTAATGATTTAATGTTCAACATTAGTTACTATGGTTTTAATCCATTTATGTGTAGTTAATTATGTATGATTTAAAATGCTGTTGACTTATTACGCCACAATTTAGCATTTACTATGCACACAGTGGTACTGAGTTTGTCACAAATGTCTCTTCCAAATACTACTACATACAATATCAGATTGGATGTAGCCATCATAACTTCTGTTTTAAAGTTATCACTCAATATATGGTTTTATTTATATATTTTAATCAGAAACATAAACGTTTTATGTATAATTACTATATAGTATATTATAATCAGTGACTGCAGATAAATGCATTCTATAAAATATAAGCCTTCAGTTTTTACACCATCTGTGCTTCAGATCCTGGTATGGTTAATGCACACAACATAATTCCATACATGTGAAGTACACAACATGCACTGCTGCTACCCATCACATTTGATTTTTGTAATCTCTGCTGTATCTTTTTCAGAGCAAGACAGAGAAGACGGCTGCCAGCAGAGATGCTCAGCATCTTGGATCAAAGAAACGTCTCCTAAAAATCCATCTGTATTCACTGTTAGAGAGAGACCAACAAACAGTGAAATGCAATGTCCTTCTCAGAGTTCATCTGCCAAACCCAACCATTAAATATTACATTCCTCAAATACATCATACATATCTTCTGATTTGTAACCTTTAATCAGAACATTTTGATCGTTTCACAACTACACTATTATTTTTGTGTCTGTCTGTCTTTTTCAGTGTCGTGACATTATGGAATAATCAGCTGTCAGCAACAGTGGTGATTAAATCCCACCTCACAACCAAACAATTAACTGACAATATATTGATCCAATCAGAGGTTTGAGTGTGGGAATCCACTGGCAGCATTACTATGATAATTTCTGAGTTTGAAGTGTTGAAGTGTTTTTTTGTTGTCAACTTTTACGACATAACCTGAACAAATCACAGTTTGACACAGCCTTAATACATTTGAATACATAGTCAAGATGAAATAACGGTGGATTTATCACATTTGGAAGGAAAGCATGGTTAGGAAATCTTATCTGTGTTTTATGTGAGCTGCAAAAATTCCATGTATAAACTCACAGTTGTATCTGTGATGGTAAAAATAAGATATGAGATTAAACATGTAAAATCCAAGCTATTTTAGAATGAGTTTTAAACATTTTAAATTAAAATATAAAATACACATTTTGAAGTATTAGTGTTAAGGTTGGGTGGTGGTAGAACTCAGGTGCAAACACAGACCCGGTGAAGGTGTGAAAAAAGGGTTTATTCTTGAGAACAAAAAATAACTAGGCAAGGGTTGGGGAGGCCAGGCTGGGAAGCTAGAGAGCTTGTAGATCCAGGAGTGTGGCTGGCGAGGCAAGGGGGCACGAGGCAGCAGAGGTCTGGAAACAAAATGAAGAGACAAAAAACAGTTAGGAACAAACTTTAAGGCGAAGGCTTGAGTAGCCCGAGAATCGTCTGAATAGGCCAAACAACTGTTACCACGGATGGCAAAAAACAATCTAGCACTGGCCCTCCAGGAAGTTGGAGCTTAAGAGCACAGCGGTGATGAGTTGATCTGCTGCAGGTGTAGAGGAGAGCCAGGTGCCGAGCCAGCTACCACGCCCCCTGCACAGAGAGAACACACCTCCCAAGCAGCCATACAGCCCAAGCCGTAACAATTAGGTCATAAAGGCCAGTTCAACATAGCAATACAAAGTCATCTCTACCATAAAATTCCTTAGAGTCATGTTTTATGCACTAACCAACCTGTAGTTACTTTTATTTACAGCAGTTTTCTGGCAATGCCTTATATTTCCCTCTTGGTACACATTCCATAAACTGGTCAGTTTACTCATCTGAGGTTTGTGTGACTGATGTTTCTCTTTGTGAGAAAGCCGCCCACTCAACATGTCACCAAAATAACACCACAACCATGGAGCTGCGTGTTCAATGATGAGTGCAGTTTTTAATTTGCAGATAGATGTACTGTCTACGATTGATTAATCCCATTCCTCACGGCAGATCAGCAGTGATGAGAGTTGATTTAATCCAAGCAGTGAATGGAGATTGAAGCATGCCATGTTTTCTTCATTGGCGGCCCACTTTCCAACGTCTTTAACTAGGAAATAAAAAGAAACAGGGAACTAAATGAGGATTGACTCCCACTCAAATGTTTCCACTGGGTGGATGGCAAGTCAAACTGTATTAGCATCTAAACCAGTGCTGGCCAGTGCATCTCAAGTCACCTGTGTCATAATGTAAGCATTACATGAGGGAGCTTTGTTTGTGTGTTTATGTTTGCGTGTGTGTCGTTGAGCTGAACAGGTGTTCTCGAGGGAAAGAAAGTAGGGCTACGCCTGAAGGATGGCATGGATGCACCTGGGTCTCTGCAGCCGAGTGATGAGGAGGAAGCAAGTGGAAGGGATCCCATCTGAAAGCTGACCCTTAAGATTCAGTGTGTATCTACGATGGCCATGGTATCAGGTTGCCACAAGACAAAGTATGTACACACACATTCACACATTTGAATGTTTCCTCTTCGCTACTCAGAAGATCTTTGTTGACTGCTAGCATCCTTAAAAAAACACGACCTGTTTCTGCTTACTCCTGGACATTTCTTCTCATAGAGGGGTAGAATCAGTGGGTGGAGTGGGATGGGGGGGAGAGAGAGAGAGCGAAAAACCCAATTAATTTAAGAGGTAAAAGCTTGACACATTAGTCTGGCACAATTACAATTTGGGTAATTGGCTCTCCATAGAAACCCTGTTTAGGAGGCTACAGGTAATTTACTTTGGCCATTGGTTGAAATGAATGACTGCTAGACCTCTCTTATCCCCATGGAAACCACGCCCAGCTTGACTGACAGATCCGATACTACAAATCAGGAGGTAAGCACAGGAGATTAAATTGGCAATTACTGCGCAAGGAAACACTTAATTACCCCCATGACAGCAACGGTAGGCACAGACTGACTTAACTGGAGACGAAGAACACACTCCTCTCATTTCCCCCCAGACAGAGAAGAGAGGTAACAAAAACTCATGGGCGCAGGGAGACACAACAGACTGACAGGTACTGACAAATCACTTGAAACCCAACCAGATACTACTAAAAAATACAGGAAAATACAGCTTGAAATAAAATTTCCAAAATGCAAAAAAGAAGGACAAGAACATTTGTTATCAACCTCAGCGACAGTGCAGTACACTATATGTGCGTTCTCTAGGAAATGTGAAGTTGCCTTAACGTTGTCGAGTTGAATTATGGGTAACGTTTTGTTTATACTGCCATGTTGTGAGGATCTCGCTGCGATCCCGCTGCCTTCTATTTATGCACACACTGTAGGACTGATCTGTAAAATCATGTCTCCATTCATTTCTACTCGATATAACCAAATACTAAATATATCTGCCCACTGCAAGTAGAAAAACCTGCGTTTTTTTAAGAAGGTCCAGTGTTATAGCAAATAATTTTCATTATATTGTGACAGATTAAACCCACGGCCTAATAACATAGCTAAATGTTTTTGAAATTTTGGAATTTGGTTTGGTTTAATAATTGAACCAAAAAGAGGAGTGCCACCTTAACTCTACAAGTATGGCTGCTCTCGTAGATTGCCGGCTTATGAATGAGCAGCTTTTGTACCCAGCCACCGCAAAACTGTTCATGAGCTTCTAGTGATTTATAACTTTTAAACTCACAAAACATGTAGAAGTTGAATAGAGGTAGTGCATCTTGGTCTGTAATCCAGTCTTAGGCAGCCAGGTCATATGGATCTACGTTGTTTATGGTTATTAGTTTGTCCAAATACCATTTCTTGCAGTGACATTTCATTTCTCCTTGTAGGGTCCCTTTTCTTTTCCCTTCTCCTTCAGATTTTACCGAACAACTTTTCACATTCCCTATAGCCCATTTGGATGTTAATGCTAAAACAAATGGTCTGTGAGTCCATGAAATCTGTTGGCCTCAAAGTTCCTATCAGTGTGTCAAGTTGTGCGTCTAAGTGGTGCACAAACTTTTTCTGTCCCCTTTCAAAAGCTGAAAAAAGTTCAAGTTTACTACACGTAAACTGATTGAATTCTTATCAATCATTAACAATATTGGGGGAGCAACAAATGGAAAAGGTCCCAGTTGAATTTGATTGAAATAAAAGAAATTATTCAGGTCAGCACGATAGCATCAGCAAAATGTTGTTGTTTTTTATTTCCCTACATAAATCATGTCCATTCAACTTAGTTCCTCTCCATATTTTCCCCATGCCATCCGACCCCCAGTTTTAGAACCACCAGTCTAACCATTTGCTTTTATTCCTTCACAGTGATAATTATTGCCAAACTCTACAGTTCCCCTCAGTTCTATGGAACATTTCAGCATCTTCTAACTAATTGTTTTGGTTTTCCAGCTTGCAACTTTACTCTTTTAGTTCACTCTCAACACCTCTCATCAGGAATGTTTTCTGACGCAGCAAGAAGCTGCAGTTTTTAGCAAAATGCTTTTATACAGCCACTGTACACTACCTGCCCAACACCAAATGGCAGGCAGTAGAAGTTAGTGGCTAACAATTAAACATAGTGAAACACACCAACTTAAAGTGATGTGTTAATTTAAGCTACTTTCAAACATCATCAACACAGATTTTCACTGTTTCTCTATGTATTTCTCCTTTGATTATCAGTCAATTTAAAACAGATCTTACTCATACAAAATACAGCTTGTTCTGTTTCTAAGAAGAACAAAAAACCCATCACAATCTCCTAAAAGTGAAGCACAATCCTACGTATGTCTTTGACGCATTGGACGTGTGTGTGTTGCCTCTCTTTTGTGGTTGAATCAGTGGGAAATTGACAGTGCAGCAACTTCATAGAGGCTCTGCTTCAATTCCCTCCTGTGTCGACAGGCTTGGGGAGGAGGATGGAGAGCGAGTCGTGAGAAATGGATTTAGCTTTTTTTCACAAAGCATATTGATAATGAACAGAAGGGGATGTTGTATTGCTGGGTTAAATCAATTGTAATGTTTGACCAAGAGAAGTGTGTTTAAACACATGCAGCCAAACACACACACTCACACATTAGTGCATAATACCATAAACACATACATGGCATGCTGTATGTTTGACAAAAAGAAATTAGTTTTAATAATTTATGTTTGTATAGTGCAGCGATATCAGTACCAATTAGCAATAGGGTACTTGTAAAGGGTCTATAAGTTGACATATTGTAAAAGGACAAGGGTTGCCATGTTAAAATAAGCCGTTATAAATGTAAGGAAGTTTTGGTGGGTCAAACAATCCATAAGACAGCGTCTGTGTACTTAATTCAAGAGCCAGCCCAAAAGACAACAGGGGATACACCAAAGAGATGGATCCATCAATTACCCATAAAGGCTGGACTTAGTTACTTGCCTTGGATCGAAAGGAGTTGGTGTTAGTCCCAAAGGGACTTATTCACAAAAGTCATTTTGTTTATCCGCCCCATAGGCTATAGTAATATAAAAACTGTACAACTGTAAGCTAACTAGCAATGGATCCACGGGTCATGTCTATGGCAGTGTGCTTGTGTGTTGATTTAACTTATTTCTCTCTAGTCTCTCTGTCCTCCCGCCTCTGTATGTTCATGAAGGCGGTTCATAAAGCCCCTGGGATTCCCGTCTTGGTGTCAAATCAAGCCATCCCCAGGCCAATTCTAATCATATCTTTCAGTTGACTTTATGTGCAGTTGCACCGCCTCTAAACTTCACTTCACACTCTGTCTGAACACACAGTAAAATGCTCCTTAATTACACAAACATGATATAACTTAATAAGTGAGCTTTAGTATGTTGGTAGGCAGATTTTGTTATTGATTTTGTTTGTTACGCTTAGACCAGACAGGATCAGGCTAGATGTTTCCCTGTTTCCAGTCTTTGTGCTAAACTAAGCTGACCGACTGCTGACTAGTAGCTTTAACAGACACATTTACGAGTGGGATTGATCTTCTTAATTAATAATTGGCAAGAAAGAGAGCAATTATAGCAATATTTCCTAAAACCTTTGATTTAAAATGTTTTAAACGTTGTGCCTACTATGTCAAGCCAAAAAATTATGACCCAAGATTACGGTTTAAATACTTCTTGTCTCAAGACTCATCTTTTACCTGGTCTTAATTTAAAGAGTCTTAAACACAGTACAATTGCTTATCAGTAAGTATTAATACATTTAGTTAGAATCACCATTTACAACTCGAACACCCTTAGAGCTATTCCTTATAACAATATTGCGCTTGTTATTAAAATTTATCTGTAGTTGCTGCTTTAGTGTGAGTGTTATGTGCTCCTTGTGAGTATGTCCTTGTGTGTAACTGCTTGTGCTCACAGAAATTCAGCATTATGCACCCTTCTACCAGCTACCTGAATAATAACATTAACTCTGGAAATGCCTTTAATTTGCAGAATACGTATTTGGACACACTCAATGGCTGATTGACAGCCATGTGGAAAAATATGTTCTTTCATGAATGCAGCACACTCTTGAGAACTGACACTTGCAACTGCTTTCTAATGCATTCGCTGGACTGCTTAAATCATACATTTCCCCTCCATTATCAGGCTCCCCGTGGGTGAAGCCTGCATCTAGCAGGCATCTAATATGCTGGTAATAAATTTAACCTGGCTGCACCTCTTCAGACCTATATGCTAAATGGCTGTGAAAGTGTGGTAAAAAATATATTCAGCAGACATATTAAAATGAAATTAACCACAACAGTAACATGATTTGGGCATTGTGGCTTTTCTTAATAGGTGTTTAAGGTATTTATTTTGTCTTCATACTGCATAATGTAGATTCAGGTCTGCTACTTAAATCAGACCTGTAATATTTAGACACCACATCCAGCATAACCTCTAAGGATAGTAACACTGATTTTGTAGTTTATAATTGTATTTACAATACATAGTAATCAGTTATTGTTTAGTGGAGGAAGTTATTGGCTTGAAAGTGTTCTCAACTCATTAGATTAATAAAAAAAAAAAAGAAAATATCCTATTGCAAGATATATCATAAAATTAAAACATAAATGTTATATAGGTAAAAATCAAAATCAAATGTGAATACACAGCACTTGTTATAATACTGATAGACATGATTGATTAGCATCTGAATTTCTGTCTATTGATATTTAATGTCTTTGGCATTCACATATACATGCAGACCTCCTGACAGTACCCTGACACATTGAGACTACTGTGGTCTCACGTAGGTCACAACTGTTATTAAACTAAAGTTTAGCGCCTTTTGGCATGGTTATAACTTTCATCAGGTTTCCTTATATCAAGGCTCAGGACTCTGACCTGCACACCTGAGCCGAACCAACCCGTCACAGCTTGGTGGCTTGACCTTCTGTTCATCTGTCAATCAAAAGACCTTATATGATATTTCGCTTGACATGACGTTTGTGCTGCTTTCACCCCAGGAGCAGATGTGGCAGAGACACATTTATACACACACAGACAAACACTGAGAGGTGAGGTAAAGGCAGGTAAATTAAAACACTAAAGACTAGATAGGGTGACACTTAAAGCAGTGGGGGTTTAATTGGAGCAATAGAAGAACAAGTGAGGAAAACGACAAAGGACATCATTCCTTGTTATTTCCTCATTGAGTAGTTGTCAGTATTGTACTTACTCTGAACTGAAAGTGGAGAAAAGCTTGTGTTCGCCGAGATGTTATATGGTTCAGTAATTGCTTGCAAAGGCTGTCAATTAATGTCAACGCCAGAACAAAGAAGCAAAATTTGGGGACATGCTTCTTTGAAGAGTTGATAGCTAACGGCTCAGTGAAGTAAATAGCAGAAATGATGAACTTCGACCAATTCTGTGAAAGCAAGCCAATTATTGTTACGGCATTTATGAAAATTACATTAAAATATATTTATTTTTTATTCAATTTAACTTAATGCAACATACTGTAGCAAAATTTGGTAATCACATTGTTTTGGTAGATTTAATCAATGACAAACAACCTTAAAATAAAACAAACAACCGCCAATATTAACCTAATATCAGGATCTCTTTATTGAAATCACCTTCAGTTTGATGCTGCAACCCACGTAGCCAAGGGGGCTGCCGATGCTCTATCTAAGTAATAGTAGTGTTTGCTTACCAGAAGTAACAGATTGTCACCATGGCACAATAGTGTAGTCAAAAGCAGCAATTTAGATGTCAGATGTGTGTGTAAAAGTGGTGTAATAGCCAAGAAAGCACCAAAGCTGTATGTGTTATTGTCTTTTTCCATATGTCTTCCCAGTGCATTTGCATGCTACTGCCTGATAGTGAAGAAGCAGGCAGCCTGCTTGTCAGTATTTCCGTTTTCAGTTGTACACACTGTAAATCTGAAAAGTGTGATTCACAGCAGCGGAAAATTACAGGCCTTTTCATCTTAACAAATCTTGAGAGATAAGTTATTGTCCAAAATAGGGGGCTGATGAGAGGAGGGGACAACACATTTGCATTTAAACAGCTCGCTCTCCAAAGGACTCATTCTCCACAGAAATTATTTCTGATAACAACAAGCCAAGCTCCAAGAAATTCTCTTATACAGCATATACTGCAGGTGCTACATTTAGAGCAGCAATATATCATTGTTACATTAATTGCTGGTATGCTGATTTGTCTAATTAGCGTAAACAACCGGGAATGTACTGGAGATGATTGGTAGCTATCTTGCTAATAGCACTGATATTATTAGCACTGAAACTGATCAAAATGAATGACCATATTTCGCCCAGTCACGTTGCAATTTGTCTCCCCTTGAGTTGGAAGAATAGCGCCCTCTTTTGTGCCCCACAGACATCCAGCAGATTTCTTCCCAAATCTGAGCTGGTTGTCAGAGCCATTTTAATTATGAAACATGTTGTAAATATTTAATGAAGAATAGAAAACTGGCTGAGACTGATACCACCCCAAGCATGGACTAATCCACTATATGTGTCGTGATAGCTTAACTCAGAATAAAGCTGCAAACAAGCAAAGAAGATGTCTAAGGGCAAACATCTTCCAGCTGCGTGGTCCTAGGTTGATTTTGTTGATTACCTCTTATTACGGTTTGTTGTTTGAAGATTTTAACATACACTTTGAAAGATAAGACTGCCATTATTCTGTATTGTTCTTACTGTCCACAAATTCAAGGCCAAAACCAACAGTGTGCTAATCCGTCTTTTAAAAATTCCTGACTTCTCTACCCTGTATTTAGGAACTCAGCCACAAGCCCATTTGTTCCTGCTGAAGATGTAAATCCTTAAAAACAGGTCACAAATATTCACTCAATCATTTCGAAATCAGCCAGGCACATTAGTCTTCAGCAAATGTTCCTTAATTAGGAGTAAATTGTGTATTTGTTGGGGACTATTTTCAGCTGTGGATTAATACATTTGTTGCATTAGTGATGTATGTGGGATTGTGTCTCACTGACATGTTTTTAACGTTTTTTGGAACAATGAGCTCTGTTTCACAGAGTAGCAAGCCACTGGATGTCACGTTATGAAAGCACAGACAATACTTGTCATTTGGATAAACTCATTGTTGGTTTTGGTCTTTTCATGGGATTTTTTTGACAGCTAGAAAAATATTGAATATCAGCAGCCTTATCCTTTTTAACCCACCTTAAGCCACTGAGAGCTCACAGTGTTCCGCAGCAGTGCCGAGGCTGTGGTATGAATGTGGTGATTCGCTGATGTTAAGTTGCATCACCTTCCCTTAAAATTCTGTCAGTCAGCAGATGCAACACTCACATGAGGCGATGTGTTTCTGTGTTCATGATGTGTTTCATTTTCCTGAAGTTTAACTATCTACTAGGCTTCTTTTCTTACTGTTATGTATCCTTGTATCCTTGCCACCAGCTCCTGGTGGCAAGGATACATGCTGTTTATAAGGCTTAAGTGCAACCATAAAGACATAGATTGGTCTGTGTGTATCTTAATATCATTAATTCAATTTCACTTTGTATAGTCAAAAGCATATTTAGTGTGGGATCAGTTCATTATGTTGTTAACATTTTGTTCCACCCATGGTTGAGATCAAGGGCGAGCAAGGGCTATAAGAGTAAACTGAAATAAATGTCACTTTGGTGGAACCCTTTTGAGTCTATTCAGCTGGAAGCATTAGGGAAAGGGTAGACTCTGGCCATGAAGAAATACACATTGTCTGCAACAGCTTTTAAGTGACACTCAGCAGGTACTGAGGAGCCCAAGAAAACATTCCCCAACCATTACACCTGCAGCAGTCTGTACTGTTGACCCCAGACATTATAGATCTATAGATTTATGTTGTTTATGCTAGATTCTGTCTGTATCTTCAACATAGAAAAACAGATCTGTCAGGCTATTTTCACTTCTTAGTCTTTAGCCATGCTAGCGGCATGGCAGTGGCAGTCAGTTGGTCGTTCCATCACTTTGGGTACATTATGTTTGCCAGAGTATGAATCCTACAGCCTTTGGTGATCCCTTGACTTTTCCTCTAGTGCCACCATAAAGTTGACAGGTGTAGTTTTGAGTGAAATGTCTCAACATCTATAGGTTGGATAGTTATGAAATTTACACATAGGCCTATCTATGTTCCCCCTTTGGATGAATTGTTTAACTTTCGTGATCACTTAACTTTTTATCTAATGCCATTAGCTGGTCAAAATTTGATTTAAATATTGATTTATAACCAAATACCTGCAAAATGAAGGACATTGCCATCAGCCTCAGCTGTTTAACGCTATTTAGCAAATGTTATCACGCTAAACTAAAATGGTGAACATGGTAAACATTATAGCCTTCCTGCTTAACATCAGCATTTGTCTATATTTAGTAGAGTCATTTTAAACATGTTGCCAAGCTAGCATTAGAATTTAGTCCAATACACCACCACCATTGGAAGTAGCCTGTTAGTACAGCCTCACAAAGCTGCTAGGATGACTGAAGACTCCCAGTGTTGTTTGTTATTTAGCTGACAAGAGTGTAACCCAACGTGGCGTCTTCTATTTTAGCCTGCCTGCTTCAAGGATCGATGAGTAGAAGATGCACATTCGGTCATCAGATCTTAAGACGTCACCTGTGCCTATGAAACCAGAGGCGCTGTATCTATCCCCTAATGATCATATTGAATTTAAAGTCACTTTACCAAGTCTTATGTTTAAGCAAACATTAACTGACCTCTCTCTTTGTCCATGTGCTTTTACATCTGCTTCATTCACATGTCACACACTTCCGTAGGCTCAAGCTGTTTGCTTAAAAAAGGTGTTATACCTATTCAAGTAAGTCACTGAGTGTGTGTGTACTCCCTGAAGAGGACTATAAGTACTCATTCCTGTCTGTGATTATCATGATTCGGTCATGACTTTGTGCTCCACGTTTTCTCATTTGTGCCTCATTCCTCATCTCCCTCTTAGCATCCTGTGTTATACAAAAAGCCCTTAACACATCCTCTGCGCAACTTAAAAAGCAGCACTGCTGAAGAATACTGATTTTGATAGATTATATGGCTGCGAGCTGGTATACAAAAGGATTATGAATGGGAGGTAAATGAAGCACTTAGTGATACAGATTCATTTGAAGTGCTATTTGGGTTTTCTTATTAAGTGGGTTTCTTGGAGATTGGGCCCTTCTTTGACTGACGTGTCTCGATATTCACATTTAAGCATTTTATTCACGTTGAGTGTCCCAGTCTCTCTTCCCATCTGATAGAGTGAACAGCAAATCCAAAATTAGTGGACTGATTCAGTCACACAGCGTATCAAAGAAGGGTTCGTATACATGTGAGTCTGTTTGAGATCTTTTTATTCCAGATCACCCGAAGCGTCGTCATGAGCTTCTTTTGGTGAGGAGCCCGGCTATAGAAGATGCATTTGAAATTAGCCCATAGTGTCACATTACTGCCATTCTTTAGTGACTTCAGATGGAATTATTGATCTCATTATGCAGAAGAATCATTACTTGATTGGGAAAACATTTATCACCTTCTTCCCCATAGAGAAGCCTCATAAACACCAAAACATCACACTCAGCACGTGTGTATCAATCTGTCTGACAGTGTGTTTGCACAGTTATTAAGAGGGTGGCATGTGTGGCACATTTGCCACATTGTTGGCGCATTTGCCAGAGATGTGGCAAAAGTGTGTGTAATGTGCCTGTTCATATACACACATGCATTTGAGACATAGAACATGTAGAGTGTGTTACATTAACAACAAAGGAACTTCCAAAGGGAGTATAAGATGCTCAGTTGTGGCTTTGTAGTGAATATATCATACTTAATATAATGTTATTAGGCTACTATAATATCCATGTAACATTCCTATAGGGACATTCGTTTTTTGGTTGGTATCCTAAAATGTGATTAGCAGTTGTATTGGCCACTTTAAAACCTTAAAAAAAACACACTTCATCCCCAATCCTGCCTGGTCTCAGTAGAAACAAGGCATATCAACTCACTCTATTTTTCGTTTTGCATTGTTATATTACGGGTTTAAATTAATAGAAACATCTTTTTAAAAACACACTAATGACAGCATCACCAGTGACGTTTACATGAAGAAAGGCTGAGCCTTGCGCTAAACGGAGCGCAGCTCTGACGCGTTTTTCTGCAGCGCTCTGGCGCACACAGATATAAAACCCACCGCGCACCAAACGCCCGGAGTAGAAGAGAGCCACAGGACAGCGCGCAAATCTCCCTTTGACTCTCTGGGAAATGTAAGTACCTTGATACGATTTACAAAAACCTTGACATGAAACTTATTTAAAGTCTCTCGACATGACTGGTGATGATTGTCTGCTGGTTATGCAGTTGCAAAAGTACTGGCTTTTGGAAATCTGTCACTAATAATAATGTTTGCATGGTTTTACACCCAGACTATAAATGTATTCCTCAAGAAGTTGAACAGTGATCAATCTCAATAAACCGCATTTTTAAGGAAATTCAAAGCAGAGTGGGTGTCCAGTAACAGTTTTTACTTTTCCCGGTCAGATGCATCCCAACTTTGTGAGCTGGCTGGGGACTCTGGGGTTCCTGCTTTGGGCGCTGCTGTGCCTGGGCGCCCTAACGGAGGGATACCCAGTGAAACCGGAGAACCCCGGGGAGGATGCTCCGGCGGACGAGCTAGCCAAGTACTACTCAGCCCTGAGACACTACATCAATCTCATCACAAGACAGAGGTAGGCGACTACCTCTTTGCAGGAACAGAACAGAATATAGAAAGCTTATTAACAGAGCTGGAGTTTTGGTTTAAGGTTTAAACTGATATCATGGAGGACTTTGTAATAGTTTTTCTGCATAAATGACGCAAGAAATAATAATATAGTAATATTTGTCTAATGGCTGGTAGCTTACCAATATTATTCTATTCTATTTCATTCTGTCCATTTCTACAAATGTGTAACCACATTTATAGTGAATAATTAATATAATGAGATGACTACTATCAGATAAAACATGCATACAAGTTCAATGGTGCTTCAGTAATTCTTCCAGTTTAAGCCGTTTTCTCCTGTAGCCCTAAATACAAAAGTAGGAATACAGGATTTTATTTTTGTTTATCATCGTGGCTGGAAGTTCACAGGTTCCACAAAAAAAATTATATATTTCATAGGAAAAAATATTCAATTTTCTTCTGTTTCTCTGCTATCATCCAACAAGTCAACAATGGTCTTCCTCAATATTTGGTATTTTCTCAACATTTCTATCTTCGATTAGAGCCATGACATAGGTTAGTAATCTGACAATAGAACATTTTGACATCAAACAAACAAAACCTAGTCCACGTTAAGTTTTGCCTTTTGGATCTGCCAGTCTAAGACTTGCAGGTCTGGCTGTAGCTTCTTGTTACAAAGAAGGAGACACCTGCTGCCCATTTACCACCTAAAAAAAATCTGAGAAGAAATGATTGCCACGGCCAGCATGCTGTGTCAAATCACCCACAATTTTGAGCTTTCTTCTGAATGTCAGGGGCTTGGACGCCGCTGCAGGCGTTTAGCCACCCAGGGGGACAAGCGTGCCAGCATTGCTTATCATCTGAGACACAGAAAAGGAAATATGACCACCTGCAATGCAACTTCAGTCTGCTCCTGCAGGGTCTGACTGTGTTCAGCCTTCCCTGAGCTTATAATTGGACATATGACATGAGGACATGCAGAGTAATAGTTCAGTTATTTATTTGCCTGTGCTCAATTCAGCCAAGGTCTCTCTCTTTCTCTGTGATGTTTCACTTAACAACCAAAAGGTCTAAGTTAGTGTTACGCCCTTTAAATTTCCCCTCAGCTTGACAAATCATCATCCCTTTGCCTGCCTGTCTGTCTGTCTGTCTGTCTCTTTGTGTGTCTCAGGTATGGAAAGAGGTCTAGTCCTGAGATTCTGGACACACTGGTCTCAGAGCTGCTGCTGAAGGAAACCACAGACACGCTTCCACAGTCAAGGTGCGTGTAAGACTGTTAGTGTACTGAATTGCTCTAACTCTCATAGGAAGCTGACCTCAGCTTTTTCTTCTCTCTTACCAGATATGACCCATCATTGTGGTGATGCTGTCATCAGTGTTGGCTCCACCTCACTGCTGCCCGCCACCGCTGACATTCTGACCTGATCTCTTATGCCATACCCTACAACAAATGACCACCCTGCCTCTGCCCCTTTAACCTGTATGAGCCCCCATATTCAACCCCGCCTCCTTACCCATCAGTTACACTCTGCTTATAGTATGTGCCATAAAATTGTAAATAGTTTATTCAGAGTTATCGTCTGTGGAACCTAAAAGTAAAGTGGAGGAGGGCATGTTGATTGCATTGTATAATTGTGCTATTAAAGATTAATTGTGTGAAGAAATGTATTTTTTGCATCCATTTGATATGCTAAAAGTTTCATGTTATCTAATATTTGTTTTCAAAATGTACGTATTGAGCACATTCGGGGGATGAATTGAGAAATTTTGGACTTGCTGTGGCACACCTTGCCTCCCAGCTGAAATCCATCCCTCTAGCAGCTAATGTATCTCTGTGACACTGGATAAGGGGGCACGTGCATGAGTCCATTTAAACAGGGTCTAACGAGTATGAATGGTCCAGTAAAAGCTTGCATGGTCAGAAAAAAATCAGTTAATTTGAAGCTGACAATTTTGTAGGTAATGGCGCTCTCTTGTGGCCATATGGATGAGCACCTACGCTGAAAGTAAATGAAGGGAGAAATGGCATTTCCAGGAGCATTATTGCAATTATTCGAGTGGTTAGCCTACCGCAACCTGACATCTAACCAGCCCGCAGAGCACAAATCAAGCAGTTAAGAGGCACTGTAGACACACAGTCTGTAATGGGAATGAGATATATACCCAAAGGGCAAAAACACATTCAGAGGGACACTTCTGAATGAATTCTTGGTATTCGTGTGGTGTTGGCAACATTTTAACCGAAGTGTGGGACCCATTTAACCATTAGCAAGATACTAACACCTGGCCATTGCCCGACACTGAACCATGAATTGAAAACTTGAATATAATAATAGAAATATTAGCCGCTTCGTCGCTCTCTCACCCTGCAATCTAAAGGCGTGGGTTGTGTGTGTAGAGTAGCCTACATAAAAGCAGTCTAGAGCATAAATGAATTGGGACACTAGACCTACATGGTTGCCTAAACAGTGGGACCTAACATTTTAACCTAAAATCCCCATTTAATCTGTAAATGTGAAATGTCATCCCATTAATTGAGTTGGCAGGCAAAGTCGTTTGCCCAGCCTGCTGCTAACCGTCCCAATGGCTAGCTATTGTTTGGGTGGTCAATACTACCACAGGGTACTATCACGTTTATGTTACTCAAAATGTGCATTTTGAGCGGCCATTCTTAATATAGGCTACCTACTTTAAAATCTGTCTTGGTATTAGCATGTGGCTGTGTGTAGGCTGGCCTAAAATAGCCTATTTTTTTTTTGTCAAAACGAGTAAACAATCTTATACTTTTTAAGATATAGGCCTATAGTTTATATAGCCTATTATTATGGCTTCATATAAGTACAGCGCCCTGGGCCTTATACTTTTATGTTGCAGCCTACTTCAATATCCATAGTCTTCATGATGCAGTTGTCTATTTATGTGAGTGGACGAGTGTATGACATTGTGAAAAAAAGAAAATAATATGCTACAATGAATTCACTTAGCGAGGGTTGTACCTCAGCTGCCATTGGTAGATGTTGTATGACGCCAGGAAAGGAGGCGGGGCGTATCTGTTTGATTGGCGTCGTGTTCTCTGGTAGTCGGCTGCGGGACCAGGACAGACAGCTGAGGGGGGCCTGAATGTCCAACCGGGACGGTCGGTGGACTACCGCGAACTCACACGCACGATTCACACAGGTAAGTCAAGGCTCGTGATCATATTTGTGGTGTGAATATGTTGAATTAATTCATCCCCTGGTATTCAAATGGGAGACAAAGACACTTTGCGTGTTTGAGGTGCAGTAGAGTTTGACAGAAGAGGAGGTTTGCCCCCCTATAGAGCCCGCTGTGCTGGGAGAACAAGCTTTATTCAGACCGATATCAGTTTGCATTGGGCGTCAATTGGGAAGTCGGACGCGTCCTTTCCTTTTTCCTGCATATCATGAGGAAGGATACAGCGGTTGGGTTGTATTCGTAAGTGTGCGCACGCCACAATGGCTCGAATGGGTAACAAAAAATGGCCGCACGTGTGGCGAGATCGGCGTGAATGCACAGTTGTCTGGTCAGCCGAAACGGCGCAAGCTTTTGGCATGGATCTGGCGCACGGTTCGAGCGCACGGATGTTGCCATGCGTCAGAGCCGTGGCGTCGATCCATGACTGGGAAGATAACGAGGGAAGAGCCGCAGGTTATAGTGCTGACAGGAGGTCTGAACGCGCCACCGACCCGAAATGATGGACTGCAACATGTACCAGCAAAAGGTGGTGAGCTTGAGAAAAGACACATAGAGTGCGCTTTTTACTGTGACATCAAGTCAAGTTAGGAAAATCGGCACCAGGTAGTTCATGTTCTCTTAGTTTGTTGTCTAGAAAAACTTTCACAACAAAGCGTTGTTTGTATTGAGCCGATGCTCTGTGAAAAGGGAGAAGTGGCTTGGCACAGGCTGGCCGGGCGCAGCCAGACCGTCCTATTGATTTTTATTTTTTGGCCCCCACTTGAGATGTATTGGTGCACCATCTAATAATAATGCACTAACACGATGTCAACCCCACTTTATGTGAGCACTTAATCGAAACATGAAACCACTTACATATCAGAGCAGACTGCAGCTCTCAATGAATCTTGGGACTTCATTGCTCAGAAGAGCACGGGGTCACTTGGCAAGGTTCATAAGCTGTTTAGCCTCGCGCACGTGATCGGGGAAGCCCATGCACATACGCAACATCCTTGGGGATCCTTCCTGGGAGGGACTATATTGGCCACCAGACCGCTGAGAGAGGTAGCATGGATCTTGTTGCATCTAAACTAGAGTTTATGGGTCTTTCTCTCTTCCTTTGCAACCTTATAATAAGCCCTAATCAGATTTGCTGAATCTAATAGGAGGAACAAAAGGAGGAAGGGAAGGAGACTGAGACAGTTTAGTGCATAGAGCAAATCTGCAGTCTCTGGGCAGGGATATCCAGTAAGACTTTTGAGTCAGGTTCCAGGATGACCTTTATTGTTCTGCTAAAGTAGGCGGAATGAGGCAGAAAGTTAGACTTCTCAGCCCTCATATGCATATTCCTTTCCGTCAGCAGGGTGAAGGAAAACATGAATTTCCAGTTAAACAAGCTCCTAATGTTGAAATATATGAGAATTGTCAGTGAGTCATTCAGAGACCAAATCTAACATTCAGAAGCTTCTACTCTTCCATTATTAATTCACAGCTATGGGAGAGATGGTACAGGAAAAAAAAAGGAAGGAAAGGGTAGAGCAAGAGAGAGACGGAGGAAGCGACACACACACACACATACTGTGCTGGAGTGACTCAAACCTCCCAGCTATGAACAACACATGGATCAGAGAGGGCTGTTATCTACACACCTATAATCAACCCTCCCTGCCCTGCACCTCCCTACAACACATAACTGACCCCACAACAGCTATCATGAGCTAACTGCATCTCTGTTGAGAAAATACGCAACTAAATGACTAACCTGTACAGAGTGGAACATTACTTTGTGTAAGAATTGCTACAAGGCAAATGTTTTTGGCAGTTTTTGCTGCAGCCTTGAGTGCTGATTCACCAGATTTCATCCATCACTAACGCCTTAAAGGGGCATGTATCTTTCGACAGTTTGGCTTTATGAAAAACATCTCCTTTTTGTCTTTCATCACCTAAATAAAGACGGAATGTTGAACCTCTGATGCTACACTGGTGAAACCCCACTGACAACAGACTGATTAAAATGGGAAAGTCGACAGAATAAACACATCTGCTGAAAACACATCTGCAATGAGATTCTTTAAGGTCATGTAAGCATACCAGCTCCAAGTCTCAGTCTTTTATACTGGGGCAGCTCCAGCTAGTATAACACCACAGTATAGCCCTTGTTCTATGAAGGAGATGCAAGTGTTTGTAATTCTTGCCAATATTTGAAAATGTGACAAGAGGAATGGAGAAAGGGGCAAACAGGCTGGGTAAACTCATTTGAGACTAATTTCTCTTCCTCCCTGTCTCTTCTCACATCACATTTTCACCATCCAACATCACACAACATCAATTTTCTCATTTTAAAACTTTGTAGTCGTGTCAAGTGCGGTTGCATCACCCAACCCCCACCCGCCTTTTCCTAAATACTAATGATCAGTAACAGGAGGCTGGGAAAGGAGAGAGACAGACGAGAAACTGGCACGGCCATGTGGCGGGGTAGATTATGTCAGGGGGTGCTCGTTGTTAAGATGACTTGACGGCTTGGCCTTGACGAGCTGCGGACGGCCGTGTAATTATATCATACCGAGCTGCCTGGCAAAGCACAGACATCCCACCAGCTGGAACAGCAGGGAGGAGGAGAATGAGCTCATTTTTGGTGATGCGGGGAAAGTGCCGTGGTGCAACAATTGATGCCTCTGTGTTAAGTGGTGGTAATTTAGATTGTAGTGTCAGGTGAAGAGCAAAGGTAAGCATGAATCAGCAGAAAGCTGCATTCTCATCATTTGTGGTAGATTGGGAGAAACTGAGCTGTTTTCATCAACTTTCTAAAAGACAGCCGCATCAACAGCTGCAATAATAGAGCGATAACATGCTTACGTTTAATATTCTGCAGATATTGATCTTCTAAGATGGCCATCTTGGGGGTAACACTGTAATCCTCTTATTGAGCGGCTGTGTTAAGACATGGAGTGACCTACATAGGGTTTGTTTGGAGGCTGAGACTGATGGCTGCTAGGCAGGACAGGACGGGGTCTGTTAAAGGCGAGGGTGGTTCAATGAAAAGCCAATCACACACACACGTAGGTCCACAATTACACACTACTTCCTTGAATATCTTGTGCCCCTCTAGCACTCACTGCCATACTGGTGTTGTACAGTGGGAGCGCTGCAGATCAGTGCTCAGGGAAGTTTATTAATTGCTCTTTGCTATCCCTGGAGTCAGCCAATGACGTGACATCTGGCCTCTCAGGCAGGGCAGAGCACACGGGCCCCTTTTGTGATTCTCAAGTCATTGAGAGGAACTGAGAGTGACGGCTGCTCTGTGCCCCTGTCTCTGTGGCGCAAAGGAGGGCAGAGAGTATATTATTGTGCAGACACAGAATAGAGGTGGAGAGAATATATCGACTTGGACTGAACTATCTCCAGGATAGATGCCTTATGGGCTTGACACTGTGTGTCTATATTTTTGTTCATGACTCTAAGATTATATTTTCATAAAATGTGCTCATTGACAAACTGAGCCAAACATAGAGTGAGATTTTCTGAGAGCGTCACTCAAACTGGAGGAATTAAAACCACACAACCTGCTGATGTTTGTCTGTGCTTTCAATAGTACGCGCGCGCGCGCGCACACACACACACACACATTTATATGTGACAGCAATGATGTTTTGTACAAAAACAAACCCTCTGATCCCTCGATAATCCCGCTTCCATGAGCTGTCCATCATCTGAGTGCTTGGCAACCAGGGGGCACTCGGAGAGCTTTTGTTTTTGTCTAGTCCTTCTCTATGCGCGAGCCAATGGCAGCCGAGATTGCAAATGACCACTTCCTGTAACTTTCCCTCTGTCCCAAGAGGAGTGGACAGTGATTGCGATAAAAGGACATCAGGGGAGTCTAGAGTCCAGTGCATGCTCAGAGTTTAAATCAGTGAAAAATGTAATTGTGTATTGTAACCCAGTTCCTAGTCCTTGAGATCACCTGGATTTTGCATGCAAATAAGTGCACGCACAAACTCTCCACATCTATTATATGTAAAGCAGACTCTCTCTGGACATCGAGATACATAAAGATTGTCATTTGCTGCAGCTATCACAGGAGGACCTATAGTTACCTTGCAGTTTATAGAAACAGTGAATCAGATTACAAAAGCGTTTGTGTTCGACGACCACTCCCACTAGCCTTTTTGCTCTAAAGGCCTTCTCATCTGTTCCCTCTCCTCCTCTTATCATCTGAAGACTTGAGAGGCTTTTCCCCACAAATCTGTCTAATCTTTAAGGATTCTTCTCTCTTTCTTCTCTCCTTCAGGACTCCTAATGTGCCTTTTATCTATTCCTTACTCTCCCCCCTGCTCCAAATCTCATCTCTCACTCCTCTGAAAGTCTCCCACTCGCTCTGACCGTTTTTATATATACTTTCAAAAGTTGCGACCCTTTCCCACCTTTTTTCATCTCCTCTATTTGCTTCTCTGTCCCTGTTCGGACCTTTGATTGGCCCCGCCTGGCTCCTGCTCCATGGTGCGGATGATTTGGCAAGGAATTGCAGCGGTGGCTTTGCCTCCATTAACATTCTTCCAAGGGATATCCTTCCCTTCCAATGAGCGTGCCGAGCCTGATTGTAATCTTTGTTGCGTAATGAATCGACCTCTCGCTCTTTTTCTCCATCTTTTGCTCACACAATAAAGGTCCAGTTTTGGCACTTGGAAACGAGACTGGATTGGCAAGAACCAGGCTAGAGAGGAGCTTAAGGTCAAAGGTTAAGAGGACAGTGTGATCTCCTCCCGAGTATGTGAGAAAGTATTCTAACAAATAGAAATAATTTATAGGACATTTAGCGTATGCTTTTACACACAGCCTTAACAGAGTGAGCAGGTAGAACTTGTGATTTTTATGGGACAATCTTTGCAGCCACCACTCTATCTTTCCCTCCCTCTGGGCAAGAGAAAGAGCGGAAGTAGAGGGAATGAGAAAGAGGCTGAATGAAATGAAGCATGTAAGAGTGATAATCTGTTGTTTTCTCGGAGATTGCAGGCATCAGTTATTTGTAATCACACTATTTCATTGTTTTTTTTTTGCTGGCTTGCATTTTATAATGGTCCATTTCACAATGGCTATTCAGAGCAGCATGAATGGGTTTAGCGCTGCCAGACTTTGCGGTTCTATTAGACAGATGATGTTTTAAACATTGTACAGTGGGGTTTGGATTGTTGCAGGGGAGTCGGTTCTTTCTGTCCGCATTTAGAGTAACTCATGAATAGACACCAGAGTACAAGAACTAAGCAAATACAGTAAGAAACAGTGGTTTGGGGGCTAATGCAGATACCAATACAATACAGTTCATTCCTGACCTCGGAAATAGCAATCACCAAAATCTCAACTAAAGCTCCACTTGCTTGCTTGTTTTGAAGCTTTCGATCATCTTCACAGTCGTCATCAGCAGGTGTAGCTTGTTCTGATGTCAAAGAATTAGAATATGCTCAAAAGCTCACAAGTGGAGCTTGATTTGAGATTTTTTTTTTGTCAACCTAATAACAATTTGTGGTTGATATTATTTTACATTTTGATATAAATGCACATCTTAAGCAGGGATCCATCAATTTTGGTTTGCACATTTTTTTGTCTACAGTTTCTGTTGACTCAGGTCCTGCAGAGTATTCTAAATATATTTGTTAAAAAATGTAATATAGGATATTATAAGACCAAAGCTGGATGTTTGATTCTGATACTGACAGTTTAAAAAGTTTAACAAACACACCATAACCAAACAACCCTGATACAAAGATTCTGTTTTTTTTAAAGAATTGTGACCAAGATACATACCGACCGGGACATTTCACAGTTCATATTTTACTTGTCGGAACTGTCTGGTGGACAAACTATGCGATGGTGACACAATTTGGCATTTCTGTAATGCAGTGTACACCAATATATCTGCAGTGAGCTAATATCTGTTGATATATCAGCCTGGCTGATTCAGTCTAGCTCTACAGTGCAAAAATTACTTTCTCAGTTACCTAAAACACTGCTTCCTGCATTTTGTACTGCATCTGTGTTTGCATATCAGCCAACATCTACAATGATATAGATATGTCTTTGATCAGCCAGTATTGGCTAATAATATTGATCTTCTAATTTAATGGTCCACTCCTATATGATGCATGTTTTTAAGTTTGCAGGTCATAGTGAGAGGAGAGTCTTCCTGGGAGTGAATGGATACTGCTTTGTCACTACTTTAAGAGAATAGTGGCTATTTACTATGTAGACGATGGCACTATGCCAGATGATGATGCAGGCATCCTCGAATAGCTGAGGACAATGAATCGTCCTGGTCGATTCTGTGCAGATGAGACTCCTATCTCACAAGACACGGGGATGACAAAGATAGATGAAACAGGGGGAAAACTAAGGAGTCAAAGAGTGTGTGTGAGGGCTAAGCACAAGTATGTACCTGAATACTCAAACAAGTGTGTTTGTGTGTGAGGAATGATGAAAAACAAGTGCGCAGGAATAAGAGCACTGATTGAATATTCTTGTCTCATAAGGACGAGTCTCACAAACGTTCTGTCTCCCTCTCTCTCTCTAGGTCTTCACAGTTGACTGATGAGAAGCCAGTAGGACTGCGGTTGGGCTACACCGACTGGCACAGGTAAACACAACTTCCTCGCTGCCTCTTCCTCAGTACTGACACACTGGAGATGTTTAGGAAAAGGTTTACTGCATGCTGTAGTTCAGTGGGAGGACTGCCAGTCTTTCAAGCAAGCATGTGCTGATGACTGCTCTTAAAATCTTTTAAGGAAGTAAGGAGGCAGCTGGTTTTTCCGCATGTGTTTATGTGCCCATGTGGATTAGAAAGTGCATGCTAATATTAATCTAAAACTGTAAAATAGAAGCCTATATATTTTAATTTGATTAAATCATTCATGAATCTTAACTGACAGTGACTGTCAGAAAGCACACGTTACATTATTGGCCACTGTTCGGTACCATTAGACTTTTGTCATTGCAGGTTAATGTAACTTTAATTAAATCAGACTTTGACTTTGTCTCTATTGGTCCCCACATGCTAATAAATATTCAAGTCTTATCATAGGTACAGCATTCTTACTCATGCAGGCTTCTCTTGCCTTTAAAAATACCAGCACGCTTTCACTCAGTGCTATTTAAATACATAAATTGGCTTATTGTTGAATAATTAACTAATTATTTTCATAAAACATAGCGCAATCTTATTTTGCTCATTATAGACTTGGAGCTTGGTGATCAGTTATTTTCTTTATATCTGTGCTGACTTCCCATGATGCTTTGTTTGTTTTTTGTTCCTCACACAGCTGTTCTGCCTCAGTCAAACTCTGTGTGAAATCGGCTCTCATCTTCTTACTTTCCAAAGAGCAACAATTAGAGGAAGGTCATATGAGTAATCAACAAACTGTGAACTGCATTTAGTTTTGTGGGTCATTTATCCTAATTTCAATTAACAGAAATATAGTGTACTGCTGTAATAATGTTCAAAGGGAAAATATCTTGCTTCCTTTCACACTTGACTCAGAGGCTGTTGCTACTAAAGGCCATTTTAGCTGGCCATTTCCAAACCAGCCAGTGTATCATACTGTTAGCCATGTAGAGATGTTTGAACTCTGGATATGGTGAGAGAAGAAGAGAGAGATTCTGTAATCCCGTATTTTCGTGGCCAGATTAAAATCCCATGCCCCGGGTTGGGGGAGGGGTTGACTGTTCCTGTTGATGGGGTGGAGGGAGAGGCGGGGTGGATTAACGCCTACAGATCTGCCTCACGCACAGCTGTGTCACTGTGGGAGGGACTTGATGGGTGCTGAAGGGGAGGAGCCTGTTTTAGGTGACTCTTAACACTGGGATGTATTGGCTGCCTCTTTTGCTTTTCCTCTGGAGGTCAAGAAGGACACTAGCTTTTGCAGTTGGGTTGTGTTATGTTATACTGTAGTTTGAACACATTTTTTGACAAGTCTGCTTCTAAATGGCTAGTACTCGTTGCCTCCGTTGGTTAAGGGTGGAGTTAGGGTTAGCCAGTCAGAGGCAGAGTAGGGGGTAGGACGTGACGCTTGTGTCCGTCAAGTGAGAGTTGTCAAAAATCTGGGGAGGGGAAAAGATTACAGCTAGAACACTTGGTTTTTAGCCATGCTAGCGGCGTAGCTCTAGGGATGGCAATGTTGGTCTTTCAGTCGGTTGGTTTATTACTTTGGTCAAGACTGAAATATCTTTAAAAATATGGGATGTTTATTTTTATTTTTTTTTACAACCATTCATTGTTCCCAGAAGATGAATGCTAAATAATTTGGTGATTCCATTTTTTATCTAAAGCCACAAACATGTCAAAGTTGTTACTTATCCAGTGAAATATCTCAACATCTACTTATGGATTGGCCGAAAATTAGATACATTGATGACATTGGTGGTCCCCACTGGATGAACTGTAATCACTTTGGTGACCATCTGACTTTTAGCACCATCATCATTCCAACTTGTAATTTGTTAAATATTTTTGTTTATGATCAAATACCCACAAAACTAATGACACTCCTATCAGCTAGAGCTGTACTGGACAATTGTTAGCATGCTAACATGCTAAACTCAAATGGTGAATGTGGAAAACACACTTACTGAACATAAGCAGGTTAGCACGCTCATTTTGACCATGTTAGCATGCTGACGATAGCGTTCAGCTTAAAGCAACACTATGCCTACACTAAGTATAGCCTCACAGAGCTGAGCTAGTATTGTTGTAGACTGCTGTTGCTATTTATTTCCACATAAAGCTTGATGAAAAGTGTTCATGCATATACTCTCTCTATGAAACCAAGGTTCCTACTAAGGAAGTTTTCCACCCAGTAGCTTGCCCAAAAGTATTTAAACTCAGGCATGGAGCAGCTTAATTTGCAGCCTAAAATGTGAATAATCCAGTCAGCACCTCATGTCTACTGATTTAGCGAGATGTAAGGTTGTAAGGGCACATTAATTTAAGGAGGAAGTGAGACCAAAGAAAAAATGAGAGAGAGAAAAAGCTCCCATTAGGCTGACACATGCTGCTGTAAGGACCGCTGTGGGAAAACGTACGAGCACAATCTGCACAAGCTGAGAGTTTCTGCATATTGCTGCAGCGGGGTGTCCAAACTATGAGCTGAGTGAATGAGAGAAAGGAGGAGGAAGAGAATGGGAATGTAAGGTCAGGCCCCCTTCAGTAACACTTACTTATGTAAGATTGCTTACATAATGACACATTCAAGTGTGTGTGTGTGTGTGTGTGTCTGTTTGGACAAGAAGGGGCAACTCTACTTTGGGTGGGGTTGGGAAAACAAGAGGTAGGGTACTCAAGCAAGCTCTCAGCAGGAGAGGATTGTGGGATTAAATGTGTGTGTGTGTGTGTGTGTTATCAATGGAGGGGAGGGGGGTGAGGGGTAGGAATGGAAGGTATTAAAGCCAGAGTGGAGGGAGGGGACTGACAAGCATTGAACTTATGTCCTCATCTGTGTATACGATCCAGCTTTATACCTCTCTGTCTCTTTCTGTGCCTGTCTTTCGGAACTCATCTTCACATCAGCCTCTTCCCTTTTTACAATTTCTCCCCCTCATCTCTCCTCCTCCTCTCCGCTCCTCTTTCCCTCTTCATCTCTTAATATCCCCTGATCTTAATCCCACTCTATTGTCGCTCTCTTTGTGTCTCTCATTCTGTCCTCAACCCCCCCCCCCCCCCCTCTGTACTCTCTCTATCTCCCTGTTTTTGGGAGTTTAGCGGGTCAGCAGTGCCAGACAAGACGATTGGAGGACAGAAGACATAGTTGCAGAACTGCTGGTGGTTTACTAGTGGTTAGCCTTAGCATACTTGTGGCAGCAGGGAGGAAGAAGGAGGGCTTGGCGATGGTCACGGCTATGGAGGATGCCTGTCCCAATGGGGTACGGGAGGAGGAGGAAGAGATGACGCCCCCGGGACAGCCTGGCATGGAGGGCCCCCCGGCCGTGCAGTCCACCCAGGAACCAGATACGTCTGGAGGTGAGGAAAGGAGGAGGAAGAGGTGGCATGTCACATATTTAGATGACCAGGGAGATACTGTAGCCTTTGATTTTTTTGTTTCAAAATATGAGACAGAGGGATGGATGGAAGGGTTTTATGAAAGATGAATAATCAGAAGGCAGCAATGTTTTTCTGGTAACTACTACACATTGAAGTAGTTATATTTAAATTTAAATTATCGGACGATGTTTTAGAGCACTGGTTCCCAGCCTTTATTGTGTGATGTATCCCCACTGCTCTGTCAGATTAACTTCATTGTCATGTTCCAAAAGTGTTTAAATTGATTATAAACTTGTTATTTAACATTATCACTTACATTAAACATGATGACCTTTGCATATAATTGAACCGTCAGTGTTAAGGTTGATTTGATCAAGTTTCCATTGGTACCACTACCACTTGGTGTTAGCAAAGTTGCTGGACATTTTAACCATTTATCCATGACTTAGCTATTTCAACCATTAAACATGTATCTGTTACTTGTAGCTATTTTACCTGTTTCTGTTAATTATGTAGCTATTTCAACCCTTCCCTTTGTCAATTACTTTTAACTAATGTTAACTACTAAACTGTTTATTAATTAGCTTAAAGTTTTATCTAACTATTTCATCAAGGTCTTTCCTATGTTCCCAGGGTGCTACATGTATGTACCCCAGATTTATACACACATAGTGGGAACATGACAAAGGCTCTCAGGGTCTATGTTCTCCAATTCTAGGGTTAGTGTTAAGGGGTTAGGGAACTTAGGATCCTGGAAACATAGATGTGATACCATTTCATTTGATCATATATTATCTGGAAGTTTTAGCTAACTATTTAAACTATTTAGCCATTACTTGTGGCTCTCTATTTCAACCCAAGCTATCTTTTAATCCATTTATGCATTGCTTTCAGATAACTATATGAACCATTCTTCTTTTAGCTAACTATTTGACTATTAACTATTTATTCATTACAGTAGTAGTAGCAGTAGCTAACTACTTAGACCTTTTCTGCTCCCTTGCTAACTAGCTAGTTTTCATGCAGGCTCAATTGCAACAAGTAGTGTTCAAGTGTTTCAACTGATGCAATATATAGATTTTTTTTTTTCTAATCACGATGTAATTTGTATTTTTTCAAATCACTTTAGCTAGTCTACAATCTTTCCACATACCCCCTAGCAACTGCAGAAGTACGTCAATGGGTACAAGTTACCCCCTTTTGGAATCACTAATTGCTGTGTGAGTTGTGTATTTTCTCTGGAGGCACAGTTCAGTTCTTAACCTTACTGAGAAAATACAGTGAAATGTACTTTGTTATGAGTGATGTTGTGCCAGTCAAACTGCTCCTGATCACTATCTTGTGAGCTAAAACAAAGAAAAACAATATCACCACATAGAATACAGGTTGCCAGGTCTTTTCTCGTGGGATTTGTGTCCCATTCCTTGAGAAACAGAGTTAGGAATACTTAAACGGGGACTCTCTGCATTGGCATTCACCACACACAGTGCTGGTAGGTGTACAGTACATACAGAGACAGTGGTAAGATGGTGAGAGAGACTGCACATAAACCAGAGTGCCACAGAGGGAAGAATTAAGTGCAGGTAAGCAGGGTGACTCATTATGTAAATGAATGAAGCAGCTGGAAATAAGTGCTCCACTGTATCTGTCCAGGGCTGTAATCTCTTAGCTTTTACAACTTCTTCTGGGCTGGTAGGTGGTTGTATCTCCGTCCCATATTTCATGGGATTATAGAGAATTTAGGTAGGAGGCTTTAGTTCATCTCCACTCTCTCACTGGATAGAAAAGCATCTCAAGGTTGCTTGTTGGGATGAGTAATGTACACACAAGTACACGTGGCAGGGGGGTGGGGGATGGGCTGCGATGAGCAAACATTCCTGTGGTCAAGGACACAGTGACACAGAGCTGACCAAGTGGATAAAGGTCAACACGGAGAGCACAAAAACACAGATGTAAGGCAGGATCCAGCTGTGTGTTTATGTTGGGGTATTTCTGAAGTCAGGTGTGTTTAATTATGTTAGTGAGGTCCGTTAAAAAGTCTGGTCGAGTCTTTGTGCAAGTCTCTCTCATGTGCTCTCTTTCATGTCACAAAAACAGGGCAGCATTGCACATCTACTATTTTGAGCATATGGAGAATTTGAAAACACATTATTCTCCAAATTTCAGGAGGGTGAACCGTGACTGCTTGTGAGTGAGTGCAGTGCAGTCAAAGTGGTGGTTTGATGCTAGTTTATGTTTGCACATGGTAGTGTGTGTGGATGTGTTTACTACAATTATAGCTCTGCTCTGAGACTTTATGTTGATTCTAGCTTGTGAAACATAGTGTGGGGTCCCCACAGGAACTGGATATACTGTTTATACATTGCTATATATCTGAATTGTGTTTTTGATTGACTACTGTATTACTTAATGGGTATACAAGTTTAATAGTCAGCAGTGCTGTGTAGTTTGTAATCTCCCTCCCCTATTTGTCCTTCTTTAAGAGGATCATAAATATTTAAGGTTTGTTTTTTGCATGGAGCCTGCTGTTTATGCAGTCTATCTGTGCTCTGTGGTTATTAAGCCACAGTGAGGTCTTCTCTTCATTGTGAGATAAATTGTATTTTCACCAGTCTCCCTCTCCTCCTTCTTAATCATGTAGCTCCGTGATTTCTGTATGTATGATGAATGAGTGATGAATGATAAAACAATGACTCTGTCAGGCTCTAGTTTAACTGATGTGACAATTGTTGTGCTGCAAACCAGAAGAAGTATAATTTAAAGTAAAATTCAGAAATACATTCATTTTGGATGAAAAATACTACCCAACCCAAATGATGATAAATTCATACATGTGTCCTACAGTCTACAGTATGTCCAAAAACCCATACTGATATGTGAAATTATTACATGAACTCCTCTTGCACACAAGATATTACATTTGAAATGATGTAAAATATCCGAAGCTGCATTTATCATGTGAATTTATCTTCATCTTTTTTTGCAAGGGAAAGTTGAGTCACGTTTTAAAAGTACACATTTCAAACACCATATGACACCACAAACAACAACAGTAGGGGCTTACTTTATGACATAGAACATGAGTCAAGGTTAACGATGATAATAGGCTGTTGGAACACAATACAGAGAAAACAGAGTGAATCGACAGTATACAAGTGCTGACTGGACATTATTACTACTCACAAGTGTATAATGACATGGAGAAACACTCCCTCGCACACACACATTCCCATGGCTTTAAGTGTCTTAAATGGGCTTACATGGGTGTTGAGACCCTGACATTAGGGAGTTAGCTGGCTGATACATAGAGTCCACACCACTCCCTCTCTCTGTTTGTGTGCACAGAATACAAGACTCAACAGAGTTCATTTGTTACGATTCTTTCTAACAACTGAGAAAGTTATTAGGAGTTTTATCACTGGACCTTTTCCACACTGAACATATGCAGACCACTGTACCTCCAGATAGAGCTTTAATTTGATATTTTGGGGGCCCAGCTGTGTGACTGGTGTAAGCATAAATAGGCTCCATATGAAGAGAGTCAATGGACTACAAACAAGGCCAATAGAGGTCTCAAGTTTCCTGTTTTTGGAACTTCTAACATCAATATGTCATTTTTATATGATGTGTCACTTAATTTGAAGCATTTTTGGCCTAGTTTTGCAGTAATTAAGTAACGTGAAAGTTTCACAAAGTAGCTTATGGATTGCAGCCACTGATAGCACCATGAAACAGCAACTGCTATCTGCCCTGTCTCAAGGTCCAATTCACAAAACATATTGCGCTAATAGGCTAATATAGTAATAGCACAAACACGCCCATAAAGTTTTGCATTTGAGTCTGATTTGCCCTTGTTTCTGTTAAATGTTTTATCTGTAGTTTTGTGTAGTGGTCCCATTAATAAAATGTAGGCTACTGGAGTAGCACATCACATGACATGGTTTGGCAACATTTGACAAAATTGTTTTTTTAATGCATCTGCAAGAGAAAAACTTTCCTCTCATATCTTAACATGTTTGATTTGAACATATTCTAATTCCAACTATTCTGATTATTTATTAATTCCCCCTGCTCTTTCATTCATTTCTGGCTGCGGGATGTCCCTCTTTTTTCTATGACTCACTCTGGAGTGATTGTTAATCGGGGTGCTTAAACTGTGTGCTCTCCCTCTGAGGCGCATGGAGAGCTGTTTTCTCTACTCTGCTGTCTGCTCGACCGTTACAGTGCGTGATCATCTCTGCTTCTTACAGCAGCAGGTTTTATGTTGCTTTCCAGTTATATTCGGTGGTGCATATCACATATTGTCTGTGCCATCTGTGCACATATGATGTAGCCTACTGTGATGCGCTATTACTTTGCCTAGCTACAATCTCTGCTGCCATGATCACTGGGAAGTCAAGGTGTGGCAACCCTTATAAATGCACTTCAGCTACCACCAACTCTCTGAAGATGCTAATAATTTCACTCTAACTGGCTGTTAGGGCTGGTGATTGTGAATAGGACTTTTTTTGCAGTTAGGATCATTTGCATAGAGAGAGGGCCAATTTTGCCCTAAATGAATGCATATAATCCAATTTAAATACATGGAACTTACACCAGAGCATCGAGACGCTATTTGCTTGGAAGCGCACTTAAGGGTGCATTTCAGCCTTTTTGGGTGCTTTGAGAATTACAACACTGTTTCTTTTTGTCTTACTTGTAAAGGTTTAGTGGCTGCAAAAGCTGCGCAATCCTCTTGTGAATTCACCCCTCAGTGTGTACTTCTCTCCCTCTCAGCTGCTGCTGTATCTTTAACACTGTTATGTGTGTGTGTTTATGCTTTTGTATGACTTTCATGCCTGGCTAACTCTCTCTCTCTCTCTCTCTCTCTCCTCTCCCTCCTCCCCCCCCCCCCCCCCCCCTCCATCTTTGTCTCTTCCATCTAGCCATGCAGCAGGTGTTGGATAATCTGGGTGAGCTTCCCACCTCCACGGGTGCCAAAGACATCGACCTGCTCTTCCTGCGTGGCATCATGGAAAGTCCCATTGTACGCTCCCTGGCTAAGGTAGCACACATACATAGCTCGGGGTGAGGAGCAGCAAGCAGACTAACCGCTAGGCAGCTCCGAGCCCCCTCACCCTCACTACTCCTAGCAGTGCTTTGCTTGCTGTGGCTGAGTTGCTGAAGTACAGTAAGGCTTTGACTAACACATAGTGCACAGTGCATCACACACAGAGACTGTACAAATGCATACATAATGTCAGTAACCAAGTCACTTCCTATTCCTTTTCTTTTACTGACAGTGCATACATTGCAACCTCTCTGCACACAAACAGTTCTAACATGCATCTTCACTGCTGTAGGAAGTCATTTTCCACAATTTAACTGCTCCCTGTAGGGCTGAAACTTGTAGAGATGACAGTTGACTAAACATAAACAAACAACCCTTTGACTTTTAACATCTTGCTTATAGACCAAAATAATCCTACAGTAAGTCAGCCCTTACCTATATGTAGAATGTCTGCATTCACTGCTGTGCAACAAAAGTCACTTTACGTAATTCATTCACACATCCAAATATACTAACATAACAGTCATAAGAGATCAAAACACAACTATTGTCTCTCCATCTGCCCTCCCTGAGCTTCTCTGTCTCCCCCAGGCTCACGAACAGCTGGAGGAAGTGAAGCTGGAGGCAGTGCAGGACAACAATGTGGAGCTGGTGACGGAGATCCTGGGCGACATCAGCAATCTCAAGGTTAAAGATGACAGCGCGGCCGAACTGTCCAGGATTCTTAAGGAGCCACACTTTCAGGTGAGGCGGAGCAAACACTCAATCTGCACACGCAGGTAAAGGTAAAACAGGCATGATTACTGGACGTAATTGTCCTGCCGGGAAGTAATTTACAGGTGACAGTTTTGTAATACTGGCACCTATAAAACACTTTTTATTCACTATATTTTGCTTCTTTGCTTTCAACATCACTGACATTGCTGATGACAGTAATTCAACCTATAGCCATCTCACAATAGCTTTTTAAATTATGAGTGTAGTAGCCTACCTTTTTTGGAACTATTCAGATATTAATGATATTTTTTCATTCAAAAGTTTATAGTAGACCAAACCTAGCGTTGCAATTTGTTGACTGTAGTTACAGTAGCACAGAGATGATGTTTTGGATCCCGTCCTCGTGCATCAGGGGAACATTAACTTTATCCTTGGACCTACCAGGGGTTTACACAGGCTGGACCAATAGGAGTTAGACCTCTGAGCCAAGCAAAGCCTCTGCACCAATCAACTCCCTTTGTGCTGTAAGCAGAAGGATAAGACCCTTTTGACCTACTGAGAGAGAGGGGGGGGGGGGGGGGGGGGGGGATGAGGTAAATGGATATTACATCACATATTGACTGTGTGAGTTTACAGGCTTGTTTTCTTTACCAAGAAAGTGTCTAATAGTTGGAAAGACATTTTAAAAAGTGGTGCTGGTAGCGTCAAAAAAAAAAAGGCTTGGATGCATGTTGGAGGATGGGTAGTCTGCAAACCAAGAATTAATTGATTAGATTTCGTGGTGGTAATCCATATTTGGGATTTGAGCCATGGGATGATTAGTTTTGCACTGAGCCTATATAACTTTTGCTAAACAGCGCCCACTGTGGCCACAAGTGACAATTACATGATAAAGCTAAATGCTAAAACAGCATAACGGTCCGCAAACTAACTCAGTAATTTTATTTACACAGCATTATTTTTCTTAGGTTAGCTACCATTATCCGCCATATGCTACTGGTCATACCAGACCAAGTAAGCTTGTAAATGCAAAATCAGTGTATTTAATTGATCAATGGTGCATTTTATTGCAAAATAATTGATGATTGTGCTTATTCTTCTTTCAGATGTTACACAGTTCCTATTCCTTTAAGCATCACTTCGCACTCTGTCCTCCTCTCTTTCTTTCAGTCTCTTCTGGAGGCACATGACATGGTGGCCTCTAAGTGCTACGAAGTCCCGCCCCCGACTGAGACGGCCAATGATGCAGCGGTGAACAGCGCTCTGATGCAGGCCGATGCTGTGCGCATGATTGGCATCCGAAAGAAGGCCGGAGAGCCACTGGTGAGCAGAGCAAGACAATCTGAGTGTGCATTTTGGGATGTGTGTGTGTGTGTGTGTGTGTGTGTGTGTGTGAGAATGTGGATATCGCTGGATGGGAGCAGTTGAATGAAACAGGGTGTGTGGATCGTAAGACAAAAATATGTCCTCTCTGTCCTCTCAGGGCGTGACATTTCGCGTAGAGAAAGACGACCTGGTCATTGCTAGGATCCTTCACGGCGGCATGATTGACAGACAGGGTCTGCTCCACGTGGGCGACATCATAAAGGAGGTGAACGGGAAGGATGTAGGCAACAACCCCACCGAGCTGCAGGAGATGCTCAAAGACTGCAGCGGAGGGATCACACTGAAAATACTCCCGAGCTACCGAGACGCTCCTGCACCTCCACAGGTGGAAATACACATACAGAAATGTCAAATGAAATGATAATGTAAACACAAACACGCACACTTATGTAATGAGTGGCAGATGTTGGCCAGTGGTACACGGCTGGTGATCTGTCCTGCAGCCCTCCCACAATCCCCTGCACAGGAATGTGAACCCTGTGAGCCCTATTAATAACACTCCATATGCTTTCTAGGTCACACTAGTTGTTTCTGTCTCTTACACACACTCCAAACACACATGCTTCCTGTAATCTCATGCTCCCTCACATGGAAAGTAGTCATTTATGATATTTTTAGATATTTTCCCTCATGCATGTACCACAAATTATCCAGTTATGGCTCCTGAATAAAAATATTCTGAAGGTATTGTGCATCCTGAAGTTTATGGACATAAACTTGGAAATGCATATAATGCTTAATTGAATGAATGGCAGTAAAACTGAATGAGACATAATACAAAATCACATCCTGCTCTGTGGCTCAGGGCAGTGCTACACAGTATATTTTACTGGCTTGTTTTATTGCTTCCTCTGGCTGCTTGTTTAATCTAATACACTGGCCAGAGCACTTAGCCTTCCTGGCAAAAGCCTCCACCATTGGCGCAGCGTGAACAGCTGTGTTGGGTGCAGTGCGGGATGTTAGACGTAATGGGTGTGAATGAGCCACTGTTTCTGTGTCACTGTGTGAGACAGCATGCTGAGCTTAAGTCTTTTGTTTTTCTAATATGTGCATTTCTGTGTGCCTCATCCGCAACCTTCTTGTCTTTTCCTTTTTTTTTTTTTTTTTTTAAACGAGGAAAACTCTCCTACGACCACAAACCCTCAAATAAGTATGAATTCATTCCTGCAAAGACTCAAAGTTGTGCATGTGTTTGTCATAGGTGTATGTGCGGCCGTACTTTGACTACAACCCAGCCAATGACAACCTGATCCCGTGTCGAGAGGCGGGGATGGCCTTCAAGAAAGGCGACATCCTTCAGATTGTCAACAGAGAGGACCCCAACTGGTGGCAGGTGAGCTTTCATCCTCTTCTTTCCTTTGATCGTCCGTCATTAAAAATCACAGGCACGTAAAGATTTCAAGACTTTATTTAAGTGATCTGTAATCTGTGCCAGGCATGCCAAGTGGTCGGTGGAGCTACGGGACTGATACCTAGTCAGTTCTTAGAAGAGAAGAGGAAAGCCTTTGTCCCTCGAGACTTTGATGGATCAGGTATGTCGGTGTGTGCATTTGGTTAGAGTTAAAACATCCAAAAGTGTCTGTTTCTCTCTTTAGCAATGCTGTTGTTGAAACATGGATTGGCCTAAAGTCTGTCAACTGGTTGGCTGCCAGACCTTTTGTCACTTTTTGCTTTTAGCAGTGACAACAGGCAAGAAGGCCAAGGTAGCCAATGTTTCAAACACTTGGAAAATGGTCCACACCTGCCCCCTTCTGGCCAAATGCTATAATTGCACAAATATGCAAGCGCAGAAATGTTCCGCTTTGTTTTGTAGGGATCCTTTGTGGAACCATAGCTGGAAAAAAGAAGAAGAAGATGATGTATCTGACGGCCAAGAATGCAGGTTAGAAGACTTATCATGTTTTTGATTTTTATCTGACATCTTAAGTATCTTTTTATTCACTGGATAATAATCGTGCATGTGTTTTAAACAGAGTTTGACAGACATGAGCTGCAGATCTATGAGGAAGTGGCAAAGGTGCCAGCATTCCAGAGAAAGACGCTGGTCCTGATAGGTGCTCAGGGCGTGGGCCGACGCAGCCTGAAGAACAGACTGATGGTGCTCCATCCCACGCGCTTTGGCACCACTATACCATGTATGTCATGCTTGGTTTTGGTATGTATTTCTAAATTCTGTCACACCCTAACACACAAAAAAGACTGAACTTTTAAACTGTTCTGCCAGACACTTCAAGGCGGCCCCGGGACGATGAGCTGGTGGGCAACTCCTACCACTTCACTTCAAGGACAGAGATGGAGGTAGACGTGAAGGCCGGTAGGTTCCTGGAGCATGGCGAGTACGACGGTAACCTTTATGGCACCAAGATTGAGTCCATCCATGAGGTGGTGGCCACAGGACGCACCTGCATCCTGGATGTCAACCCTCAGGTAAGATCAGGGTTGTTTTTTTGAAAGGGTAAAAGTTTTAAACAGGGTTTATGAAATAAGTCTTGAGGGTCTGTTCAGGGAGAACATTTGGCAGCATTGTCAGGTGTTAAGTGAGAGTAATCAAATCCAGTTGCCCTTGACATAAACATGAGAGGTTGGTTGGGCAATTAGAAAAATTTCAAAGTGAAATCTTTTCAAAGTTTTACAAAATTATTATTGAATTTTTTATGTCATGGCTGTGTCTCTCCTGTCCTCAGGCTCTGAAGGTACTGAAAACTGCGGAGTTCATGCCTTACGTGGTGTTCATTGCAGCGCCCGATTTTGAGACTCTGAAGGGCATGCACAAAGCTGTGGTGGACGCAGGCATCACCACTAAGCAACTCACGGTAGGTTAACGACTCCCATGCACCATTACCCACACTGAGCCATCCAAAAAGAAAATCAGACATGTGAAGGCCTGATTATACATTTACACATCCATATCCCCAAGAGGTGATGACCAAGAGGCATCATAATCAAGTGAACTTTAAAGTTATCAGTACCACACTGTAAACATACTCATTTACAAGTAAAAGTCCTACATACAAAGTAAAACTAGCAGATAAAGTAGCAAAATTGACAAAGTATTAGAAGTAAAAGCAAAATTACTCTTTTGCTTGCTCCTTTCACAGTTTATTATATTATTAGATCATTATGACTGATACATTAACATGGATTTGCATAACAACAGAAACCATTGTAATGTTTCTATGTAAAATTATACAGTTTTTCTCAATTGCTTAAGGCACATTTCTTAATAATGCCTCTTTCTCTTGAAACTCTAAACACGAATCCACAACTTCTCACCCAACATCCAGGTCAAAATGAAGCTCTCCACTCAAAACCATTCAATCTTGCTGAAAACCCAAACTCAGACATAACACACAAGCCTTCAGAAACACACACACTACAACACAGTTTAACACTGGTGAAACAAATTCAAAACAATAGTACTATTATTGTTATTAGTAATGTTGCGTGTGGTTCTCCCCCTCAAAAACCTTTTCACATGATGAACACAACAAAAGACATAGCAAATGTAAACATTTGCACTTTTTTTATTCCTTAGTGTAATGTACAGTACTACACACCAAACAACAACTTTTTCTGCCCCAGCATCCTGCCTTTGGTCTGGGACAGGCCAGAGATTCTTGTTCTCCAACTCCTGCTCCTCTTACCTTTTTCTCCATACTGCTCTTATCCAACGAAGGTTAAAATCAAGGGCAACTGGACTTGGTTGAAGATACTGGAAGACGTTTCGTCCCTCATCCAAAGGACTTCTTCAGTTCTGACTGACTGGCAGGGAAACTCAGCTATTTAACCTCAGTGGGGTCGTTGGCCCGGGTCATCGATACCGCTGGTTCGTTAGTGTTCCTTGTTGCTGTGACGACAGTCGTTACAGTCGTTAAGACTACCTGTGGCCAAGACTGAACAACCATCGTTGGTATCTTCACCTGAGGCCAATAGGTTACGTTTGTTGAGTTTCCTGGGAAGTTATGAAAGGACAGCATTGTAAGTGGGGGATAAGTGGTGGCGTAGACCCCCTCCCCTGTTCAATGACGGCTTCTCGACCCTGGTCTAGACGGCTTCTTTGACACCTCTTTCAAACCATCCACCTTCTCTGTCTAAAATGTGCACCTGGTGGTCCTCAAACGAGTGTCCTCTGTCCTTCAGATGTAAGTAGACAGCAGAGTCTTGACCTGAGGAGTTGGCCCTTCTGTGTTGAGCCATGCGTTTGTGTAGTGGTTGTTTAGTCTCCCCAATATAGAGGTCTGTGCATTCCTCACTGCATTGGACCACATACACTAGATTGCTTTTCTTGTCTTTGGGGTGTACCAGCATCTGTCTTAGTGTGTTCTTGGGTTTAAAAAACACAGGGATGTTTGTTTGTTGAAAATCCTCATGAGTTTCTCTGATAATCCAGACACGTATGGAATCACAATGTTGTTGCGTTTGACCTTCTTTTCCTCCTCCCCTGTAGTTTTGTTCTTCTTGGATCTTGTGGCTGTTTTCACAAAGGTCCATTTAGGGTATCCACAGGCTGTAAGTGCCCCCTTCAGGTGGTTCTGTTCCTTCTCTCTGGCTTGGGCGCTTGTTGGTATGTTTTCCACTCTGTGGTGTAGTGTTCTCATGACCCCTAGCTTGTGCTCCAGTGGGTGGTGTGAATCGAAGAGTAGGTATTGGTCTTTGTGTGTGCTCTTCCTCCTCCTCATCTCTGGTGTCCTACACCTCTTCCTTCAGATTTCTCTGGGTCCATTTTTTGCAAAACTGAATGAACTGACTGGCCCTTTAATCTATTTATTGAAGGTTCTGATAGGTGTGTTCAAATTTTGACTGTATTGTTTCCACCTGGGTAGTTTTGTGCTAATTGAGCTCAACCTGTGCTGATTGAGTGAACAATATTGAATGTCAGTGCTTTCTCAATGACTACATGGTGTAGGCAATGAGAAATGAAGGGATTTGTGTGTAGAGTTTAGGGAAATGGGTGTACTTATTGAAAAATGGTGTTATGGTTTTGAAATTTTATTTCAAAAGTGTGCTTATAGTGTTTAAGCAACTGAGGAAAAACTGTAATCTAGAGAAGTCGTTATCAAACTTTTTCCCCTTTCAAAAGCTGAAAAAAATTCATGTCCGTAAAAGGATTGAATTCTTTTCAATCATTAACAATATTGGGGGAGAAAAGAAATGATTCAGGTCAGCACGATAGCATCAGAAAAATTTATTTTTTCATTTCCCTACATAAATCATGCATCATTCAACTTATACTCCACATTTTTCCCCTGGTCATTCACGCCCTGCATTGGTTCTATGCCCCCAATTTTGAAAACCGCTGATCTAGAGGACTGTTATTTTTTTCTTCCGAAATGTACTGGCATAGAAATATAAAGCTGTTTCTTTTTTTTTCCTTCTGGAGACGCAAAATGCCTCAAGAAAGCAACTCAAATCTAATACTCAACATCTCCTTTCTTCAGTAAGCCTTTATTGGCCCACCTGCCTGCTGACTTTTTCAATGACTTTGAGCACTAATTCTCATGCGTGTAGGGTATCTCGCGTCTATAGCTTGTATAGGTTTCCACAACTCACCTGTCCTTGGTGTGTTGGCAGGATGTGGACCTGAGGAAGACGGTGGATGAGAGTGCCCGGATCCAGAGGGCTTACAGCCACTACTTTGACCTGACCATCATCAACGACAACCTGGACAAGGCCTTCGAGACGTTACAGGCTGCCGTGGACAAACTGTGCAGTGAACCCCAGTGGGTCCCGGTGAACTGGGTGTACTGAGAACCAGCTACAGTCTGAGCGGGCCACACAGTGATCCACCAGCATGTGTGTGTGTGTGTGTGTTTCTGACCACAAAGGCCAAAGAGGATAAGAGGGCAGAGATACTAAATAGTAATTAAAAAAACATCTCTAATTGCTCTTCCTCCTTTTGGGCCTGCACGCCATGCAACTTTTTTTCTACTCAGAACTCAAAGGGAAAGAGTGCTTATTTATTTTATAACTTTTTATGAAAGATCTTTCTATTCAATGTGGAATTCCAGTGAGAATGAAACAAAGAAAATTTGGTCACATTACATGGACCATATTTTTACATTAATTTATTGTCTTAGTTACACATCTTATTTTGTTGTCATTTCCCTTGATTTCAAGTGTTTTTGTCAGTTTTTCTTCATGGACACCCAGGATTTATGATCACCATCCGAGCTTCCGATATAAAGACAAGGAAAGGAGATGGATTGGAGGATCTTTGAGCGGTCATCGTCCAAGAAACCTGTCAGGGTCACACATCATCGCTATGTCTGAGCAACCTGTGTAGCTGTTTTATTTTCACTTCCATGCAACTTTAGTGTTTTGAAGTAGCTGCCCCTAAACTCTTCTGTCAGTGTCTTCCACAGGATCAACTGGGCAGAAATAAAGACGTTAGAAGGCCCGTTTGTGCACAACTCCTCCAGTATGTACAAGACAAACAACTTTATAATGTACTTTTCCAAGATCACTGAACACTGTGTCCGTTATTTTTGTCCAGTCTTGTGTACTTATACTAAGTTATTCATCAGTGTGGTGATTTATAGTGTAGTGTTTGTCACACGTGATCCTTTTGATTTTTTATAATCCTGTTATCAGCCTGTCTGTCTGGAGTATGACCATCAACACTGTCATCTTTACTGTCTTGTAAACCAATTTGTTAATGTTTTATATATGTGAATGTGGCACAAACTCACTCCCTCCGTATGGTCCTAATCTTCAGTGTTGCAGTATGCCAAAGCCCTGATCATACTCCAAATAAAGTTTAAAAATGTTAAGTCTGATTGGTATTTCAACTACAGGTTGTAATATAAATGTATAATTTAACAAATGACGTTGGGTGGTAAATGCATCTAGCAGAGCAAAAGGTGAAACTAGTACAAGTTTGTCTTAAACTTTGTAAATCACGTAAACATATTTCAAAGAATGCCATTTAAAGTGTTCTGAAACCTGTCTTGAACTTCAGGAAATACATTTAAAACCCTGATGAATTACCTTCAAGTTTTAGAGAATGAGCCCGACTGCCTGTTGAAATGGTTTCACATCAACCTCATGTCCAGAGATTTGTTTTTACATTTTAACTGCAAAGTTATGACAAATAAACTTTAATAAACCTCACAAAGTGTCACATCTATCATTTTAATGTATAGGTTACTTTATAAGATAAATTACTGGCAATTACTGACATAAAGCTGGGTATCAAATCTCAGTTGCCTACTTTGTTATATAGACATGTCTGTGGCACCAAGTGTAGAAAACTATTAAGTAATTAAACGCTTGGTCAGGTTCTTAGTCTTTGTTATTCATTGTCTCAGATTTCAATAATATTTTTGCATATTTTACACTGTATTTTATTTAAGCCAAGTCCTTGTTTGGCTGCTTGTGTTTAGGAAACATTTAAGGAGATTGGATTCTTTTTATAAATTAAAACACTTAAGGGTTTACGTTTGCTTTCCTTTAAAAAGAAGGTACAAAAAGGATGATTTTGCTAGTTTTTGAAATGAGACGAGGATGGTTCCAATGAAACTGTAGCAAAGTAACCTGGACATTATTTCTGGAAGAGTTGTTTTGCTTTGAGCACCACCCAATAAATTCCATTCCTCTCCAGGGGCCTTCTTCATAGCAGACATCTTGATTTGTCATAGTAGTAAAAACACAGGTGTTACTAATAACATTAACGATGGTTCCTCAAGTGTTTTCTGTGAAAAACATTGTCCAAGAAATATACTATATGGACGAAAGTACTGGGACACCCTTTGCAGCTCTAACAGCTACCACTCTTCTGGGAAGGCTTTCTTTCCCAGAAGAGTGGTAGCTGGTAGATTTGAGTGTGTCTGTGGGTATTATTGCCAATTCATCCACAAGAGCATTTGTGAGGTCAGACTCTAATGTTGGACAAGAGGGCCCTGCTTGCACAGGGTTGTCCACATACCTTTGTCCATATAGTTAACCTTGAAACCTGGACAAATAAAGCCAAACCTAACTGCATGGCTACAGACTACAAGAAGTAACTGAGAACATTTGTAACTTGGGTGAGCTGACCCTTCAATAATTTTAAACCTAATCATAGTGTGGTTATATTTAAAAAGGCGTGACTTTGCCTCAATTCCTTTTTGATGCCGGAAAGAGGGTTACAGATTATCTGATAAAGTGGTCAATAACAACTACGTAGTCATTAATGCAGCAGCACAAGTCCTTCCTAATGTGCATTTTTCATTTGTATATGTGCTAATATGCCTGACAGATTACTGACACTGCAGTATTTCATTTTGTAAGGGCAAAATGTCCAATAATGATTTACATTTATATTGGACTGATTGAAACTGACATTGTTTTGTGATAGTCGACTAGGCTAACCTATAAATGATAAAAATAAATAAATTAAAAAAACTGTCATTCCAGTGTTAATTATTTCATACTAGTACGCCCAGCTGACCTGGAAAATCACAAACCACTTTCCTTAATTACCATTTTCCAAGTAAATGTACATTACACGGCGTCATCATACATCTGTTTTACTTGCAGTGGAAAGTAAGCCACTATAAGTGACACAGCACATAGGCCTGTTCACAGAGAACGTTTTGACATATCACAGTAGGAAAAGCACAGGCGTAAATAGAAAAATAAATAATGGATTAATACCATTCAGCTGCTTCAGTTTCGCAGTCCGGGTACGTGAACGCTGCCTTACTGTCACGGCTTTCTAGGACACTTGAATATAACGCCACCATTGTTAATGCTTTTGGTAACACCTGTGCTTTTACTACATCTGATAAGTGAAAACGTCTGGTGTAAAAAGACATTGTGCAAACTGTTTCAGTCTGAGCATAAAACGTCACATTGTGAAAATTCTTGGAACAGAACAGAAAAGTTACAACAGGAAATCTTTTTTAAACATTTTTATTAATTAACGCAACTTACAGTCAAGCCAAAGAGTGAACTATATTAAGTGATACATATTCACATTATGTCCTAACAGGGTTTACAGCATATCTTGTGTTCTGTAAGCATACTTGTTAACAAAAATAAGGAAATGTAAAATAGAAATCAAAGCTTACAACTTTACAACAACAACAACAACAAGGAGCTTAGCAGTGGATGTGAACAAATTAAATGAGCAACATAAAGACCCTCACCAGAACAGGAATGACAGCAAATTCAGTTTTGGCATGTCGTGGTTTAAATAAGGGAGACGAAAGAGAGAGAGAAAAAAAAACAACTCAAAACTGAGCTCAAAATGACACAAATGATGGGAGGTTTGAATTCACACAGCTGTGCAGGGCTGCCTTTGCCAAGAGACTTTGGTCACTTTGCTTCTCCATCATGGCTTACAATGAAAAAATAAAATAAAAAGCACAATGTATAAAATGAAAATGGCCAATGAGGGAAAGAAACATCAAGAACAACGGAGTGTCCTGGAATCAGTTCTATGTATGAATGAATAGGGGACTATATTTTATATTTCTCAAGAATCTACAGATGATTGTCTGTTTTCCTTCAATGAGCAAGAAAATCAAAAAAAGGTTTTGCAGGTGACTACAACTCCAGGACAGCCCCTACATTCATAGGAGGTAGATAACATGGCAACGACACAAATTCTTCACAAATAAAAAATAAAATAAAAACTGTGTCTGAACAGGAATCGAGCTCTCCGTCAAGTCTGTGAAATTGTAGTGCATAATTTGTTCAACTTTTAAGGCCAAATAGGAACCTCACGTGTAGATCTAAGGCTATTTTAAGACAAAGGTGCCGGGGGAGGGGGGTGTTTGGGACAGGGACACAGAAAGCAGATACAGCCCTTTCACGACAATACCTGAGTCAACAGTCGTGTTATAACACAGAGTCTCGCAGGATGCTTGGTGCACGTCAACTCCTCGTCAGCTAAACCCGATATTTTTGGCTACACAGACAGAGAATATGTGAAAAAAGAAAAAAAAAAAAAAAAGAGACAGAGCACAGAAATGACGTGGCTACAACTGAGAAATATTCTGATGAGATTTCCGTATAAATTGCATAAATGACACATCATCGTTTGGCCACAAGATGTAACATACTCCTTTTGTTACAACAGAACTCGATCGGATTTACTGGTTGTGGCATGTGCACAGCCTGTAGTGACATTCAAACCTCCCAAAAGGGGAAAATTAAAAAATGTATTGGACAATATGAAGTACACTACAGAAAAAAAATAAGTCAATGCAGCATATATCAGGCTTATGAGGTACTTCATGAATATATATAGATATATCAACCTTTTTAGAAAAGCTCTTCAAAGTCATATTATTCCTTATAATTCCTATTGATAGCATAAAATACCTCGTCAGTTATTTTACTTTCTGCCCAACCTCAGGTGGGCAATTTTTTTGAGACTGCTTTGAAAGTGCAAAACACAAATACTGATCGTTCTATGCAGCATCTACACGCAAGGTTGCATGATAATTAAAAATTGATTTTTTTTTGTCAAACCTTTATGTTGAAAAGGACTCACAAACCCAATGTTGGGGCCGATGGAGAAGAGAGAGCGATCCGACAAAAGGCACACAAAACGACTACAAACACACTGGATGTTTTCAGTTTAGATTAAATTACAATAAACTGTAGTTAATTTCCACACATATGTACCTTTTTTGTTGAAGTTTACAATGATCTGAGACATTGTAAAGTATGTTCAAATGTGTATATTCCCTTTGTAAATTGTCGCATGCAAAACTATATCTTACACCCTTAACAAAAATGGCGTGGAGTCCGGCTAATCGTAAGAGAAGCGTTTATGAACCAAAAAGAAGACAGGGACATGCGTCCTGATTTTATTGCAGTACTGGGTTAACACGGAAGAGAAATGTAAGCATTTGATCACGTGGAGTGGCTCTATCCAGTATGAAACCTTAATATTTCAACATTCGGGTGAAACAAAAACACAAAAGGCTGGTTCTAAACGTTGAGACATAGTATTGTCCTGCTGACAAAAAGTCCAAAATGTTTATTGAGTGTTGTCTCAACCTGCGTCGAGAGGACAGACTGGTGTAGAGACAAACAAATTACCAACAGTCCACAGCCCACACGCCAACGTTATTGCTGAATATACATCTTTCTGACAAACCTTCACCGCCCTCTACAAAACATTCCTCAATATCGCCGACATTTTACTAGAATATGAACACACTGTCAGAGTGAATAGCAATTACTGTATGATGGCACGTTGGTCGATATATGATCCGGTCATGATTACAGTTTATTTCACCACATGAATGAGTCCTAGATTGTGCTGGGTTGCTTTTTTCACTGTCTTTAGAAAAAAAATGAAGGACTCACATGAAACAATGAGACTCCCAATTCCAAATATTTGGTCCCCTACAATGTAACCAACTACAGCAACCAACCAGTCATACACGATTACTTGGTTTTCCATTTATTAAGGTTAAAGAAAAGAACAGTGCTCTCACACGATATTGGCTTGTCTTGGTTTGGTCACAACAATTTTTGATTTTTGTTACCACTGTTATAAATTAGTGCTAATATTAGCTAGCACCTGACACTGCTCTGAGGTAGTTTTTTTCTAAGTTGGTAAAAAAAAAGCCAAGTCATTCTGAGGACTAGAAATGCTTAGAAAATACAAAAATACCCACATGAGTCTCTGCTGGATGGCATTGGTTTGGTGAAGCTTGATTCAGTTCTCCACAGTTATGGTCAAATGAACTACTACAGCCCCATGCTTAATCCCAACTGTTCACCGGTCGCAGCTGCGTCGTGTTCTGGCTCAGTTGCGGTTGCCAGAGACTATTGGTTCCCATTCCCACCAGATTTCTCTGCTCTGGTATTCGGTCTATTTTTGCCAGAGCAGCTTGTGTCTCTGAATTACCAAAAATTGTCACAAAAGAAAACACAAGGATAAGACGGCATGCTGTGTGCCCTAATTAAAATGAGCTACAGCTACAAAGTATTTACCACATTGACCCTAAATGAGCAGCAAATGTCTATAGCCTTGCTATCATTATGTCACCATCTTAGTTTAGTGTGTTAGCATGCTAACATTTGATAATTAACACTTCATACAACACTAAGTACAGCTGAGGTGGATAGAAATGTCATTAGTTTTGCTTAAGTATTGGACAAATAAAAAATTTAACTCGATAATGGTACATGACGAAAAGTCACCAGAATCATCAGGACTCATTGTCCGGGAACCAAGAATGATTGTATAAAAAAACTTTGTGCCAATCCATTTAGTCGATGTTGAGACATTTTACTAAATAAGTGAAAGCCTACTGCCTGCTGGTGGCACTAGAGGAAAGATCAGGGGATCACCATCAAATAGTTGCTGAGATATTTAAGTCGAGACCAACCTAACCAACATTGATATCCGTACAGCCGCTTTAGCGTTGCTAAAAATGTCCGCAACTCTTAACAACAACGTAAACGTGGCTGCTGAAGAACAGTTTGAAGACGCTTCAAGAACTAAAACGCCAGGGGACACTGAAACCAAGACTAGGCGTGACAACTAAAATGCGGCGTAGCTGCTTGCGGTGGACATGAGGCGTAATGGTTCTTTCCTCGGGTCTCCCAATGCCCCATTTGAATTTTTACTCAATAACTCAGCCATAACAATAATATAGGCAAACTTTAACTGCAAGACCTTGTGGTTACCACACCAGTGTCACATGGCTACAGGTAATTGGGTGGACATTGGCATGATAAAGACTGACTGGCAAGGACAATGTGATGCTTTAGAAAAGTTGTATCTAGGAATTGGAACAGGAAAATTATGTTAGCTGGATCTGAGTGCCGTGTGAAATCATACTTTTTAAATCTGGAAAAAGGGCTGCGTAGAAATACAATCACCAAAAGTTAGAAACACAAGCAACGTTCAAACAAAACCTTAGCTTCTTTGCTTTCAAGTGGCACTGCGCTAATGAGTTAGTGAGCTGAAATCTGTTGGGCAAAGCCAAAAATCTAACGGCAAACAAGATCACACACCAAAGCAACCATCATATATACACAAATAGCTCTTATGTTACAGCACCTCACAAGCATGACGCCAGAACAGAAAAGATGACAAGCCTTTGCACCAGTGTGACACATTTATCTCCTAAAACTACAGTAGCCAACATCCAGAGAAAGACATCTCAGCTGTAGACTTGTATATCTCCTGTAAATCAGTGAAAATATTAACGATATCAGCGGTGATGTGAGCGATATCGAAAATTGATGATATCAAAGAAGAAAACATAATACTTTCTGCAATTATCAAAGTCTTTAAATAGGAGAAATCAGAAAAGAAAAAGAAAAGGCTGTACACAAGAAGCAAACATGCGTATAGATGTACTGGATGGAAAGCCTATACAACATTACAAACCACGCAGGCGCCAAGTACATTCATTGTTATTATTTGGATCTAGGAAAATAGGTTCTACTCTACAAGAGGTTTCTTTATAACAACAATAGTTTCTCTACAAGAGACGGATGAGAGGCAGAGAGGAGAGAGGCTGCTATACAGAGGGTAATGGTTTAGAAATTGATAGAGGTTGAAATTCGGCTTTACTTTACTCCAAGACCATTTAAAAGCAAAAAAGTAAACAGGCCGATCATTAACATTGGAGGAATTTTATCTCAGCTTCTTTCAACATGAAATTCAAAACATTAGCCTACTTACAAAAAGGAAAAACGCAATCAAGAAAATAAGATTAACTGATCGATTAAATTAGCTTATGATATGCCATTTCGTTTACAAACCTGCCATTTCTAGAATGTGCTTTGTCCTAGTTTTGGCCACTCCATAAACAGCCAAACAGAGGTGACGTATCTGAGAAAAGGTCTCCTGTAATGTCATTAGGGTTACCACTGCAGGTGTTATGAATGCCTAACTAAGCACCTGGGGCACCACTAGACTTGTAAATCTGAGCCACATTCATCCAGGCTGGTGTATTCATGTGTTTGTTCCATACACAGTCTTGATTTAGCTCATTATGATCAAGACGATTTATGTAAAAAGGAAAAGCCTCTTCAGAATCTTCATATGTATAAGCCTATGGTGGTGAGTGACGCATAAAAATGCCTTACTTTAAGCACTGTTTTCTATGCATGTTGCAGTCTTAAAAAAAGGGCACAGTAATCATGTCAAACCTTCCTGCGCACGTCATCCTCACACAGCACTTGGCATCCAAATCTTACTGTCCACAGCTAATCAGCTCTTTTCAACACGCTGTCAGTTTGTTTTGCATCAAGCATCTCTCTCACACATCACTGTACAAAGGAAACTCACCCACGCAAGTGGGCAAGTTTCAATCTTTCGTTAATATTTAAAGGCGTATTTCTGAAGGACGACACGCTGAATGCTGGTTGGCTAGGTGGCGTTTCTTTCTGACTGGCAAGTGCACACACTGAGGTTTTCTCTGGCCTGTTAACTGTTTATTTTGAAAAGTCACCAATGCCAACTGCTCCTTTCTAAATAAAGAAGAGGCTGCCAGTCTACCACCTGAAGCTGAAACAGCTACAAAAGTCGAGCCTTATTTAGTGCAAAGACATTGTCAAAATGTTTGAGTTTTATCCCCAGGAAAAGCGATGCCATTCTGATCTGCTATTTTAAGGTGCTGGTAAAGGTAATGTAAAACTCAAGTACAAAGCTATCTCCTAAAAAGACAGCATGACGTTCTGAATTTCAGCACAATATCATTTTAGGACACCCGTTCACTTTCCCTCTTTCTACATAATGTGAGACTGTCCGAGGACATTCACATTTCCATGCAGCCTCAACAGCTGGCCTCCACCTGACATCAGTCTCCACAAAACCCAACCTAAGACTAATGTGTTCTCATCCAGTCACTTATACTTAAATTGAAGATTTCAATGAATGATCGCAAAATGACATGGTTGTGTAGTGCAACTTAACTGATCAAAGGCCTTGCTGAATTTCAGATTGCTTTTCATGTGGACTTCAATATGTGCTTGATTTATTTTTTGTTGAAGGGCCTATGTGTAGGATTTAGTGGCATCTAGTGGCAAAAATGCAGATTGCAACCAACTGAATACCCCTCGCCTAACCCTCCTCTTTAAAGAATGTAGGAGAACCTACAGCGGCAGTGACACTCATGAAAGGCCATCTGTAGAGCCTGTGTTTGGTTTGTCCAATCTGGGCTACTGCAAGAAACATGGCTGTGCAAATGGAAGAGGAGGTGATTATACACTACTAACTTATTTATTGTCTTTCTTGCCAAAAGATCCCTCTAAATCTTACACACTGGTCCTTTAAAGTCACTTGTAAGCTAAAAACAATACAGTCTGACTAACCGCACCAACCAGCGTGTCTTTACAATTCCTCCAAATCAACAATATGCACTTATACCTGATGTGGGCTTTGAGTTTGGTGTTATACTGCTCAGGTGGAAAATCAATCTGTCAGTTCACTGGTGCATATAATAAAAGGAAAAAATAAGGGAAAGCTGTGTGTGTGTGTGTGTGTGAGAGTGAGTGAGTGAGTGAGTGAGTGAGTGAGTGAGTGAGAGAGAGAGAGAGAGAGAGAGAGAGAGAGAATACAAAACACACAGAATTTGGTCGTACAGCTCAACGCTCAAAACCACTATAAGGAAAAAAGAACATTCTCTCTTACCAGTTTGAGTGAAACTATGAAGAAAAAAAAATTACATAAACTGAGAAAGCGCATTCGCCAAGCGTTTTAAAAACCTCAATTGTCAATGCAAGACTCAAACAATGCCAATTAGATAGATAGCAGGGGTAATTATACAGAAATGGCCAGCAGTGTGATGTTACCATAACACTTAAACAGGTAACAAGAGGTAGAACACACGGCCATTTCCATACAATTACACCAGTGTCTCGCAATATGGCCTAGCCTCCCGCTTTGACTGAGGAACACACATCTGTAGAACGTTCTGCTATCAAAAGTGCATCCAAATTTACATGTTGTGAGACCAGCACCGATAAGAACAATGACATCATAACAGTAAATATCAAGTACATGATTTTCAGAATGCCCCACAAACACAGTCAGTCGGATTTCTAGTTGCTTTACAGGTAATGAGTAAAAAGGGTAACACAGAGAATTCGTCAAAGGGAGAGAGAGAAGATCCTCCAGATGATGAGGCATCTTTTTATAATATACAAGTAAGAAGCCTTGTTGACCAGTCCAGTGAGGATTTAAGGTGGTTTACAGTGAAAACTTCTAGCACCTATAATCAAGACGTCCATTTGTGCTTCCACGTTTTTTGAATATTAAATCATGTAAAAGTTGGTAATCTTGTTTGGCTAAGAAAGAATGTGTTATAAAGGATACACCCAATTTTTTTAGGCTATAAAATCTACAATGTTACAAATGACCACATAAATACTTCATCCCGTTAGAAAGGCATGAAGAGGCTTATAAGCACTAATAAACGCTACTAAATGCAACATGCTAAAAAAAAAAAAAAAAAACCTGATTATCTACTTCTACAAATGATCCAAATTCATGTGAGATACCCCACTGCTAAATCTCTTGGTTAAAAATTATGCATAGTTAGAAAATATATACTCCTCCAATCAAGACTATAAGAACATTCGCCAGCTTAACTTACAAGTAGTAAAACTTAGGTGGGATGTTAGGAAATGTCTATAATTATTAGTAAGACTGTAACAGTCTTAGAAGGCAAGAAAATATTTGCATTTTAAAATCTGTATACAAATAGTGTTAATTTAGACTACATGTGGGCCAGTCATTTAAAAAAAATCTCTATAATATTTTCAGCAGCCTCCACTGAAAGCTTATTCAAAATATACCTTATTACCAACATTACTATATAGTATAAAGACTCACAAAAAGTCATTTGCATAAAACCCAAGCTTTTGTGCTGCGACTGCTCCCAGTTCCTGGAGCAAACACGATTTGTTGTTTTGTCTTTTGTTTTTCTTAGGGAATTTCGATCAGTTAAACTCTAAAAATGTTGCAGCTTTCACTCCACTGTACCGAATGCCTGGATATCTAGGCGCCACACAAATAACCCACTCTGACAAAGACACTGCAGAAAACACTATCCTGCTGCTATATACATTAAAACATAGAAGTCGGGTTAATGTGTATAAAGGAAGAAATAAACAATTATCACAAATGCCTAAATGTCTAAAACATGAGTCAGCTACATGCATATTCATTACAAAAATGATTGAAATTAAATTAGACTAAAAAAACAAAAGGGAAAAACAAAAACAAATATAGTTCCCCTCTATGTTGATTTCTACATGATGTGTCTTTTATCAACACGGCTCAGAGTACATTAGAAAGGTGTCCTTATTGGGAACCAGTCCCAATACACTACTTCTTGGCATGGGAATTAGGTTAGTCGTGCAACTCTTTCAGTTCATACTAACAAGAGAGGCAGAGAAGGATAAAATTGCTGTTCATTCAAGACGAACGCTAAAAGCACTCTAGAACAAACTAAGAGTTGGTTTAAAGGTTGATAACAAATCTGATGCAAAGAATTCTTTTAGTAAGTTCACCAGATTTGACATAAAATGGTCATTAGTCATCAAGGACAAATACTGAAATCCCAGCAGATGTGGGGCTAATAATTCATAGTTTTACACAGAAGTGACAACAGAAAGGTCGTCTCAAATGGCACTTATCACATGGTGCCCTATGTGGGGAAAAAAAAAAAAAAAAAAAAAGTAATAATCACACACAACCCTCAATATATTAAGTACTTTTGTCCTGATTGAAGTACCCATTCTGATCAGTGCACTTTGCTTTGATTGGCTGATAAATAATGTTTGTCAGAGGAGCATATCTTTAGTCATATAAACAGTGAACAAGCCCCCTCATCTTTTGATGAATTTGATCCTTCTCCCTTCAAGCACCAAGACCCTAACCATCAATAGACACGGAGAGAAGGAGGTTAAACAGCTTCTTCTAAATTATAAATCACCCCGATGTATAATGATACTGCCCGCTAGTTTAGAAATGGTCGATTTCATCTATCAGTGTACAAACGTTTCTTTTCCTTTCATACTTTGCAACGTATTTCCCTGCAACTAATACAAACACACACTAATGCACAACATGTAAATAAAACCTCTTCCAGCTCAAACTCCAAAAAAGAGGGATTCTTTTGCATCTTACAGTCTAATAGCTGGCTTGGTAGGGGGCTGAAGTACAATTGTAGACATACGGGTAACTGACAGGTCTGTTAGGTAGGGAGATCATGATGTGAAACCACTGTGATGCTATCTACAGCTGACAGTGAGATAGCGAGGGGAAGTGTGTTTCATCAGTCTCACCCAACCCAACCCGGGGTTCTGTGCTCTCAGGCAAAGTACATGGTGCGAAGCGTGTCCTGGTGGATCTGAACGGCCTTGGCCAAGGCCTGTTGGTCACGCCCGTTGCTCTGACCTGATGTATGACTGCCCTCAGCACTGTAACGGTGTGGAAAAAGTGTAAAAAACTGTTGAGGGATTTCAAGAACATTTCATAAGTTCGATTTACACGAATACATTTACAATAAACTGTTCAAAAAAAGTGGCAAACGCAGAAAATGGCTGTGAGTCCTTACCTGTCATGCTCTTTGTCCACCAAGTGATAGCGAGCCCGGAAAGCCACCAAATGAGCGTAGTAAGCTGGTGCTGGGATGGAAACGGACCGGGTGCACCGCACATAGGTGTGGCATAGCTGGTAGGTGAGGACCTGCAGTTCATCTGAAGAGAAGTGGTTGTCGTCCCAGAGCACATGGTAATGAGACGGCCTGCTGGTACCCTGTAAGGGGTGGTAATGGATGACAGGTGTTGCTTTTGTGTCCACGAGGGGAAATAACAGTCTGCTGTTGGAGCTTGTTTTTCACGCACAGTCAAAATCCATTAAACCTGCCCATTACTTTTAATTCCTTATTTCTAGTTCACTACAGTTGATCCTAATTCAGTTCTTACCTGAATGCCAGCGTGACTGCAAAGGTAAAAGTCAAATTCTGATGGGTGAGTGATTTTGGTGTCCACTGTGGTGCCTGCAGGAATGTTGCCACTCTTCCCAACCTGCGAAAATACATACAAAAATGCTTCAGTGAATTAGCATGCTTTTGTCACATTTGGACAACATCCTTTATTTTGTGGGAAACAAAGGCACAACATAAAATCTTATCCTATGCTCAACTTTTGTTTTTATTGAAAAGTCAGTTTCGAGATGTGGGCATGCTGTTACCAAGTAGGGATTTAAATGCTAGTGTACTTAACTACTCGTCACCTGATCAGAGACGTTGCTTGAGAGAGTAAACAAACACCTGCAGCAGCTGGCTTGCTGCCATCAGTGCATGACTGTAGTTTTGGTGCATGACAAACATTTCAAACTTTTTCAACAGCTGTTTCACTTTTAGAACTTTTCTGTTCTCTCTCATTTTTGAGTTAAGGTGGTTACAAACTGCCAAAATTGCCACTCCTACCAATGACACATTACTGACCCTTTCGTTTCTGTCCATACAGAACAGTCTTGTGTGGTGCCTCTTCTGCACGACCACAAAGGTGATACCAGGCTGGTAGTCCTTCTCTAGTTTTATGCAGGCCTCACGGATCGCCAGCAGCTCATGCTGAAGGACCTGCATGTAAAGGTCAAAAGATATGGAAGATTAACTGGTGAAAAGTTTCATAGATGATGAGTGCCTAAACAATAATGTGTGTGTGTGTTGCATGTAAATAATTCTTCTGCATCATAACTGATATATGTAGTATCACCTGGTTGAACTGTCCCTCAGAGATGCCATCGCGGTAGTAAATGATTCTGGTAGGCTTGAAGCGTGTGGACTTGTAGAACTGGATGAGCAGCTCCCTCACCATGGTGGCCAGGTCCTGGATGATGTCCTGACGGTGCTGCTGCACCCGGACTGTAGCGCAGTATCTGCTGGGATGGGCATCCATACTACCAACAACCTGAAAAAAGGAAGTAAAGGAAGTCTTAATAAGTTATGTGTCTTAATTTATTCACATGCACCCTTCTAATAGACAGTTTCCAGCCATGTGTGCTCTCAAGACCAATGTTTCGAGATTAGAACGGTCTCATAAGTTTTGACAAACAAATGTCAAGATATGTAACTTGTAAAACACAATGCCCAAATAAATGTAGATTTATACCTGTAAAACTGTATCTATAATTTTTAACTCATATATCGTCATTTGTATGTCAACTTATCATTTATCAATGGAAATATATCTCCACCTATTCGCGTGGATCCTTTTAAAACTGTTCTTCACCACCATCTACTGGAAAGCCGTCTTCTCCACATATATAAGTTTATAAGTTCATCTCAAAGTAGAATTATTCATTAATGCTGTATTAACTGATTTTGGGCTACTAGAGGTAGAAGTTAAAACAAGCTGACAGACACACAGCTACTATCATCTCACCGACTTGTCAAATTGTTCTGGCTAATGTGTTTGCCGATTTTCACATCCAGCACACAGAGGCTCCATTACATTTTTCCAATGTCTGCGAGCACCTTTTGCTAGGTAGGTAGCATGGAATAAAACCAAAACGATGAGATGAAAGATGGTTTAGAGATGCAGAGATGATTGGTGATTGTGGCACCCCATTTAATTATTTTGTGAAGGGTAAACTTTCATTGTGTTGCGATGTTACTAACAGCAGCTATGGAAGGCTTTTTCCCATCTCCTGCAGGCGGATGGGTCACATCTGCACCAAGGAAGATCACTGGCTGCTGGAACACCAACGGCCTGGAATAAAAACGTGTAGTGTAGATACAGGTGAAAATCAGCACAAACATTTTGAATATCAGTTGATAGGTGTCAGATTTCCAAGCTATACACATTGATTAATTTCATTAGTATCTTCACTAACCTGCCCTGTGGGAGGAGGATGTTATTGACACCGCCCAGCTTGACGTTGATCTTGAGACAGAGGTTGGAGAGGGTCTGAGGTGTTGTCTTTTGAACATTCTTCACCTGCACACACTGTGTGGCCATGCCAAGTACCGTGTCCCCGACACGTTTCACCTCAGCTACAAAACACATCAGGACAATAAGATGATATCAGTTAATTAAACATAATGTTGATGTTTTTTAGTTTTGACTCCCTGTTCTGGTGCACCACATCAAGTGCACACAGGTACACTGACCAACCGCCATGTGGTACTGGAGGCAACAAAAAGTGTAATATAAATGCATTTTCTATACAGGGTTAAATACTTTGTTTTGGTTGTTGTGTACAAAGGGGATGGGATCACTGATGTTTAAATGAGTTGGGAAGTGAAGGGGAGAGTGGGTAGGAAGAATCATAGAGAGAATGTATTCCCGGTAATTCCTTTCGGGTTATTTACTAAAGCAGAAATATAAACAGTAAAACTTGCTCAGCAGACACTGAAGCAGCAGGCATGTTCAGATATACCAGCACAACTGCCAGAGTTTCCAATGGAACACTCTCAATCACACAAATACTCACTGATTTGGACAAGTGTTTGTTTAAAGCAACGCCTTGCCATGGCAACAAGATAATTTAGTTTAAACAACTAGGGTTTATGATGTCAATTAGCAGGACGCTTCTGTTTTAACAACTAAAACTGACCCAAATTGCATGCTGTCATGGTATTATTATTTAGTCAAATGCTATTTATGTTTGCCTTTAAGAAAGACACACTGATTTCATTCCAAAAAATAGATAAATATAAATCACGTCCCCCATGAAAGACGCAAGAACAACAGAACGTATGAGTGGTGTGTGATATTGACAAAAAATCTAGATATTTTCTGCAACGTGAAGAGACGCTACGCGTGAGACCGAATGGACCCGGGTCTAAATTTAGTTCTAGGGTTTTTATTTTACCCCCCAAAAAGTCCCTGCCTTTCTGACTACTAGCTTGGAGAATGTCGGCTGTTTTTCTACAACTGCTCCTCTCTTTTCACACCGTTGTTTGCAAATCAATAAATCACAGTCAGATGGCACACAAGTCCTCTGACACTCAGACACAGATGTGAGTTCTGCAATTCTTTTGTCAGCTGGAAAACTTTGAATAACTGTCGCGATTTTATTTTTGTGTTGCTTTCTCTGTGCTGGAGTTATTTTAACAACTTGATGGCTTTATCCAGCTTGTTATTAAATATCTAACAATCTTTATCGCGCGTCTCTTCATTATACTCCCACACAAAAAAGCTGTTTTTAATGGCAAGCATAGTCTGTAGTTTTTCATAATCTTCAAATCAAATTCATAGATTTTGCTCATGGATAGTGGTTAATAAATGATGCCTGTGCATTGCTTTGTACAGCGTATAGGCCTACAGCCTAGGTCAGGTGGTTAATTTGCCTAATCTTCGCAGGTCTTTAGACCACTGTGGAAACACACACAAACAATGAGCATAACAAAAATTTTTAGTTCCTTGAAAAGAGATCCGGGGACTTAAAAGTCCTCGGTACTTTTGGTGGACATACGGCCATCATAGACAGCTGACTCCCAAAGCTTTTCATATTCTTGGTATTCCATGAGGTGGTTAGTTTGTGGTCTTTAACGGCAACCGATTTTTGACATAGTTTGCAGATTAACGTCTTTTGAGCAACAAACAAAGACTGATTCACTTCTAGCGATTCAATCTTACAACGCAGATTGCGAGGCTGGTGCTGTCAGTGTTTTATCTCCTGGCGCTGTTTCTTCACTCATTTTTAACTTCAGACACAAATTTTTTGGCAGCTATTGCTTGTTTAACTGTAGCTCATGTATCCTGTATGCATGAAACATTAAGGTGTTTTTAACTGCAAAGTGAGTGACGTACACGTACATGCGAGTCGCACACCCCTAATGAGTGGATTACTCACCGTAGACGGGCGTCTTCCCCGGTAGGATGACAACCACCAGCTGGAGGCCCTGGTAGGTGTACTTGAGGTGCCTGAACATGGGCTCCACGCTGTCCGCTCCCTGGGCGTACTTACAGAAGCAAGGTTGACCCTGGATGGGCATCCCTGCATCTCTAGAGATCTTCCTCAGCTGATCTGTGAATGCTCTGAGACAGGTGAGAACCGTCTTTATCCACAGCTCAGTGAGGTTTAGCGGTTGCAAGAGAAAGCAATAGCAAGTGCAGGGATCAACACAAGCAATGCACGTTGGCCCAGGCCCAATAAAAATGTAACGACAGTGGCTCTATCTACATCATAAGTCCGCTGCCTCTCTGCCTACGTCCTACGATGTCTCCAAAGGCAATATTGTAACTGTTGGTTGTCTCAGCTGATTTATGCAGTTTGCTGATGAATAGATAACATTACTTGTTGCTGAAATAACCACTAACTGCGGCTAACTAGCTGCCGACTAATTACCTCAGTTAGCCGTGCAACTAGTGGTCATAGCCGACTCTGCCTGCACTGGGAGCTCAGAGCACCAGGGGAGTGTTAGTGTTTACACCTCAACTCAAGCACCGGAGGTTTTCAGGCCAGGGGCGGGGGGACCCAGCAGGGAATGATGATGGGGAGTAGAACCGGATCCGGGAGAGTGGGCAACAAAACCGCGCTCAGCAGCCTCCCAGTGAACGCAGCCTGAACAGGACCGAACACAGCCTCAAAGACCAATGGAGAATATAGCACTGAGGTGATTTACAGAGTTTCTTGATGGACAAAGCTTTACTTTTTGCTAAACCGTTAACTTCTGCTAATTGTATTGGTCTGTATCTGTAGTTAGTTAGCTCGGTTAGCCGTGCAGCTAACAATACTATTAGCTGACTCAGGCAAGGATTATACTTTACGCGTCCGCGAGGGTCCGCGTGATGAATAAATCGTCATCAGAGGGGGTACGCGTGGGGACCAGGGCAACAACCAATCTACTGCGCATGTGTGGAACGTGTTCGCCAAGCTGACCGCTGAAAGTAGTATAAACAGAAATAGTCCGCGTCCGCGGGGTCTGCAGCTGTCCGTGTCCACGTCCGTTCCCGAGTATATTCGAGGCTTTAGCCTTGTCAAACTGGCCTCTGTCGGTCTCGGAGGCTGTGTTCGGTCATGGTCTGCCCGCTGTGTTCACTCTCTGGGGAATGTTACGTTGGACACTGAAGTGGCAGGCAAACATCAAAGCAAAATAAAGAAGTTGTGCAGTAGTGAACTGCTTAAAACTTGTGTAAATACTAATATTGCTTGAGCTACGTTGTGTATCGTGCCTTGAGTGTTAAATACTATGAAAAATTATGAAGAACATTATGTATATATAACATTATGTTTACACTGAACCACAATGTATCTAAAAAAGAAAATCCTGAAACCCAGATACAATGGTACCTATTAGTATGTACATACTCAACATGCACGCCCCCCCAACATGCACGTGAAACAGCTGTTGAGACATACATTTGCAATATGCTGGAGCACTTCACTTACTTGAGCAGGAGTTCAGTGCACTGCCTCTGTGGTGCAAAGCAGGCGATTGCCCACACTTTGATCTCAATGCCAGTGTGGAACTGCTTGTTCCTCATGTCCCATACTCCCTGGATTGGTGTGGCTATTGCTTTATTCTGCAAATTGTGATGACAGCATCTTTTATTAGTGGTAGTCACTGGTCACAAGATTAAGCTATTCCGAAAAAAAACTTCATACCAAGAACAACTGCGTTGCAGCTACATGCATGAAACGTACATTAACTCAAGGCCACCATCAACACATCCAAACCGGTGATCAACATACCCTGCCTCCATACAGAATGGAAGGTGCTTGTAAGACGCGGCCGTTTACTTCCGTCATCTCATCCCTAACCATCACTCCAAATTCACGAACGTAAGGGTCGATGTTGAAGTTGGCACTTCTCATCTGGGAAAAACAAAACAATACAAAACAAAAAACACAGCAGTTGAATTAAATGTGAATATCTCAAACTGTCACTGCAAACTTGCCTGCAAAGAATTTTTAAAAATCCCAAATGTAGTCATGATATATAAGGCAAATGTAACAAAACTGTACATATTTGTACACTACATTGTTGTAGTTTTTGTTTTGCCTTTCTTTGATAGTGACGGCTACAAAAATAAGACAGGAAAGGCAGGAGAGGGAGAAGGGATGACATGCAGCAAATACCCGGCTGCTGCATCAAGGTCTCAAGCCTTAATGGAATGTTTACAGTTTCTCACTAAAAACATAATCTCAATTTAAAAACATCAATAAATATCACTAATACTTATTTCTACCTACTGTTACTTTATAAACAGAATTCTCAATTGGTGTTAATCTGCATCCAGTATATACTCACTGGCCAATTTATTAGGTACACCGCACTAGTACTGGCCCTTTTTGACTTCAGAACTGCCTTATTTCTTCAAGGCGTAATTTCAACAAGGTGTTGGAAACATTCCTCAGAGACTTTGGTCCATATTGACATGATGGCATCACACACTTGCAGCAGATTCGTCGGCTTCACATCCGTGACACACCACGTTCAAAGTCACTTTAATCCCCTTTCTTCCCCATTCTGATGCTCTGTTTGAACTTCAGCAAGTGGTCTTGACCACATGTACGTACCTAAATGCATTGAGCTGCTGCCATGTGATTGGCTGATTAGCTATTTGTGCTAACAAGTAATTGAACAGGTGTACCTAATAAACTGGCCGGTGAGTGTATATCGTGTGTATATTACCACTTATAATTGTAGCTATGGTAGGTGCGTATGGAACCAGCCAATTATGACCAACGTCATGTACCCTCGACAAAAGCCAATCAGCAAACACCACTGAGCCTGTGCTTGGTGCCCAACTTAAAATTTGGCAGCAAGGGCAGGAACCTCTTCTTATCTCACCTGAACAGTCAATTAAAGCCTATTTTTTAAAATAGGTCAAGAAACAGGCCATGCTGCTTCCTTTTTCTTGAACCCTGACACGACTGTCAACAAGACTACGCACAACTGGCATGTGCGCATGTTTCAAAGTTCTCCGTTGTGGTGAGTTATGTGTCAGGAGCCGGCATCAATGTTGCAGGGATTTGTTGTTCTTTGGGGGTAGTGTTTCCAGCATTGGCCTGACTAGGCCAGTGAGCTTGAGTTCACCATCTTGATACGGTATTACTGATGAATCTTGGCATGTAGCGGATGGCGCAATGTAAACTCTTTTCCTATTTACTTGCATTATTTCAGAAATAGTGACAAACTGGTTTAAGGTTTGAGATTAACGGTCTTCAGGCACTGGTCATCTGAGTTGCATTCAGTAAATATTTATCTTACAATGACTTACCAATTTACTAATCTCGTCCTGACGGTCTGGTGCCGATCGGGCAGTGGCACGGATCATAGTGGAGGTCTGATTGTCTGTCAGCTTTTTGATGCAACGCTGTCCTGCCACTATGTTACACACCTGGAGTGGACACGCATGACACAAAACAGGTAAAAAAAAAGGAAAATACTGATGGTGATAGTTAACTTTTTAAAAGGCAAATAAGTAAAAGAGGTTGGTGGGATTCACCTCTAGAGGTAGGTAGGTGTGCTTCTGCTCCTGTCCCACCTGTAGACACGGGAGGTGGGGGTATCTCAGGATGAGCTTGTACTTGTCTTTGAAGTACTGTGCTACTGTGCATTCAATAGTCTGGCCGTTCTCCTGCTGTAGGGGGAACCTGAGGGAAGCACACACCAGAAAAATACAGCTGATCTGTGTCACAGGGGGCAGTATAAATGTGTGTTTTGCTATTGTTGTGCATGGGGTTGGGTGGATAGAAAGAAAATATGAAAAATGTTCACCTGTAAACATGGCATTGTGTTTATTGTTTCCTAACACTTTCAACCAATGAAACTTTATTAAAAAAAAAATCACGTTTTACACCAGTCTGTCCTAATTTTTTAGCATCAGCAAGTCATCTTCACCAAAATGCCATGTTTTGTTAAGTTATAAAAAGTCTATATACAGGGTACCACCAGGATTCACCAATTTAAATTTAATACTTTTTAAGACCTTTTTAATACCAACAAGGATGAAATTTAAGACCAACTTTAAAATTTCAATATTAAAAAATCTTCATTTTTTAATACATAATAGCTTTTTCAGGTGTGTTACTCTGGTCACATAAAATAAATACAATTTGTCGCACTAAGAACTATGGTGTGAAACCAAAAATACAAAATAAATAGTGCAGTATGAGTTGTTACAATTAGTTACACCTTGGCTAGATACGGTAATGTAATATAATATGCCAATTGCTTCTGTGATCATTCATCCTGTTCTGTTTTTGCATCTAAAGGCTGATTGAAATATAGTGCTGCTGACCAGCTACTGTTAGCTTGTCAGTAGCACGTCAGAGACATTTCGTTTTCTTTCCCAACAACTGACTGATTCATGCCAGAGCTGGGTGCCAGAGCTTTTGCACCGCGAACACTCCACAGTCCAGAGCATAAAGCTTAACACTGACGTAAACAGTAAAGTTACCTGTACTGCTGGATAACATTCCAAGTCACACTAAACGGAGTAAATTGTAAAAAAAAAAAAATCAAACAGAAAAATTATTTATTCATGATGTTTCGGCATTTATTTAATCCTACGAAAGGACAAGAACAAATTTAATGAAATTTAATACATTTAAGCCCTTGTTTTTAGAAAATGAAATTTAATTATTTTTTATACTTTTAAGAACCCGTGAGTACCCTGTATTTATGCCTTCATATTCCAGTGTGCAATATGTTACATGCATTCATTATATGCATATATTTCATGTAACATTTACTGTTGCTGGACTGCAGATTGTATACTTCAACAACAGTACAGTTAACAATAATATAACATGAACAAAGATGACACAGAAGAGCTTTCTTACGTTTGGTGGCTGGCTGGTCTTCTGGTCACATTGCACACTCTGTACTTCCTCTTCATCTGCCCACAGTGAGTGATCTCCACCTTCAGGCCTGTGTGGAGGTTACACGATAACAAAGTTTTAAAAAACACCCCAAAACTGATATAATATCATTGCAGATTTTGAATGGCCATGTAATGAAAAAACATGGTTCATAATTCTTTACATGACAAAAGGGACAAACGAATGTTTAAATTGTTCAAGTATACTAAACTGAACACTGAATGAGGTTAGGTCGATAGGCATTATGGCTTATAAATAACATCTCGATATCTTTAGGCTATTCCACGATATATGATGTATATCTTGATATATACCAAAATAACAAACTCTCAAATAGTGGCTGAGGCGCTCATTTCTCTCACCTGAAGAGGTCACAGGATACCAGGCCTTTATTTTGAAGTAGGTTAAGAAACAGGACTTTATTTCTAACATCTTCTGTTTAATAGTATATTTTATAATGTTTTTAGTATGAAGCCTCCTTGTTTTTTTCTGATTTGCTCCAGTATTGCCTTGTTGAAGTTACTGCATTATGCGGTTAATACTGGTACAGCCTGCTTCAGTAGCAATCGTTTTGTGATATAATTTGCTGGGGATATTAGTTTGTTTCACATCTGCCCTCCAGAAACTGAACCACCTCCATATGATCGATCCATTATTATCGTTTTCTGGAAGTGAACTCAAGACATTGATGGTTAAAACGTTTGGGGAGTCTGTGGCTGTGTGGGAGAAAGAGCGTGAGTCTCTTGCAGCTAAACACTGCAGCTAAGTACTGCCTTTCAATGGAGAAATACACTGCTCAAAAAACATAAAGACACAAACAACACAATGTAACTCCAAGTCAATCACACTCCTGTGATCAAACTGTCCACTTAGGAAGCAACACTGATTGACAATCAATTTCACATGCTGTTGTGCAAATGGAATAGACAACAGGTGGACATTATAGGCAATTAGCAAGACACCCCCAATAAAGGAGCGGTTCTGCAGGTGGTGACCACAGACCACTTCTCAGTTCCTGTGCTTCTTGGCTGATGTTTTGGTCACTTTTGAATGCTGGCGGTGCTTTCACTCTAGTGGTAGCATGAGACGGAGTCTACAACCCACACAAGTGGCTCAGATAGTCCCGAGCTGTGGCAGGAAGGTTTGCTGGGTCTGTCAGCGTAGTGTCCAGAGCATGGAGGCGTTACCAGGAGACAGGCCAGTACATCAGGAGGCCGTAGGAAGGCAACAACCCAGCAGCAGGACCGCTACCTCCACCTTTGTACAAGGAGGAGTAGGAGGAGCACTGCCAGAGCCCTGCAAAATGACCTCCAGCAGGCCACAAATGTGCATGTGTCTGCTCAAACGGTCAGAAACAGACTCCGTGAGGGTGGTATGAGGGCCCGGCGTCCACAGGTGGGGGTTGTGCTTAGAGCCCAACACCGTGCAGGACGTTTGGCATTTGCCAGAGAACACCAAGATTGGCAAATTCGCCGTGCTCTTTACAGATGAAAGCAGGTTCACACTGAGCACATGTGACAGACGTGACAGAGTCTGGAGACGCTGTGGAGAACGTTCTGCTGCCTGCAACATCCTCCAGCATGACCGGTTTGGCGGTGGGTCAGTAATGGTGTGGGGTGGCATTTCTTTGGGGGGCCGCACAGCCCTCCATGTGCTCGCCAGAGGTAGCCTGACTGCCATTAGGTACCGAGATGAGATCCTCAGACCCCTTGTGAGACCATATGCTGGTGCGGTTGGCCCTGGGTTCCTCCTAATTCAAGACAATGCTAGACCTCATGTGGCTGGAGTGTGTCAGCATTTCCTGCAAGAGGAAGGCATTGATGCTATGGACTGGCCCGCCTGTTCCCCAGACCTGAATCCAATTGAGAACCTGGGACATCATGTCTCGCACCATCCACCAACGCCACGTTGCACAACAGACTGTCCAGGAGTTGGTGGATGCTTTAGTCCAGGTCTGGGAGGAGATCCCTCAGGAGACCACCGCCACCTCATCAGGAGCATGCCCAGGCATTGTAGGGAGATCATACAGGCATGTGGAGGCCACACACACTACTCAGCCTCATTGTGACTTGTTTTAAGGACTTTACATCAAAGTTGGATCGGCCTAGTGTGGTTTTCCACTTTGATTTTGAGTGTGACCCCAAATCCAGACCTCCATAGGTTGATAAATTTGATTTCCATTGATAATTTTTGTGTGATTTTGTTGTCAGCAAATTCAACTATGTAAAGAAAGGAGTATTTAATGAGATTATTTCATTCATTCAGATCTAGGATGTTATTTTAGTGTTCCCTTTATTTTTTTGAGCAGTGTATATTACTAAAATGCATAACTTGAATATGACAATATGGTCATCTCTATATCACTCATTAATTGATATTGGAATATATTTGCTATATTCAATATATCACCCAGCCCTCAATCATGTCTAAAATATTAATTGTAAATAGATTTAGAATCTGAATCAAATAAAATTCTCACACTTATTATAAATATATTTCATCAAGAAATAACCCAAAATAAAAACTTGACGAGCTCCGGTTAGCTCCAGAGTTTGACCTACCTTTAATTTCTTTTGTAAATTTCACTCGTTGTGAGTCTGTTAAGGGCTTCTGTTGTTCTTCAATGCTTTTGAAATCCAAGACCTCACACATGAACTCAATTACAGGCTGGGCTTTGTAGAATGCAGTGGCCGAGACTGCAAACATAACAAGCACACAGAGATGAGATTCACAGAAACAACTATACGTCACACACCTTCAAATCAATGTGAAAATTACCATCGATGTTGAGCATCATTTTCCAAAGGGAAGGCCTGACAGACTGATGGAAGCCAAACCAGACCTCTCTGCCACCACCGAGGGGGTTCGAACATCCCTCTGAGGGTGTGAAGAAAGAGCGCCCCACTGGGGTATACCTGTAACAGAGGACAGTCAGCCGGGAAACCTGATGAACACATTCTGAAAAACAGGAGCTGTTCATCAAACTGGTTAAAACACCATTAGTAAAGACACAGAAAGAAAAAGAGATCGGTGATACAGGGTACATAAAGATCAGTATTTCCCCAGAATTACAGTAGTTGTGTTTCCATCAAAGTATTTTTATGGACATTCTGAAGTATCGCATTAGACAAGGTTGATGGAAACGGCAAAATCTGACATTTACTAGCAGCTAAGTACAGCGTGCTAACCTCAACAACCCAGCTGTATTCTAACGTTAACGCTAACGTCTCCAACATGCTTGCTGATAACTTATTTGCAGGTGGGTCTCTGGGACTGACAGTATTGTGTTAAGAACATAGACCAACTTATCAGAGTTAACTTAAATGCATTAGTTTCTCTACAAGTTGATCATCACACCATACTAGGGTTGGGTCATTATGACACATTCTGGCAAATTAAAAAGTACATTAGCAACATATGCCTACTGTACTAAATCCAATTTGTATTGCATTAGTAAAAAGCAATATGACCATGTGATTAACATATTATGTTTGTTTAGGTGAGGGATATTTAATTAAAATGTAAAGAGGTCCAGTTAGACAAACTTTCCCTCAAGCAAAGGTCTCATATAATCATAATGTCCAACTTGCGTTATGATTGTTATATATATCCAAGTAGACTAGTAGCAATATGTCTCTAGTCAACAACTGACAGTCAAATCAAAAAAATAAAGTACAACTCAGTAATATACTTTTCTCCTGACTCACTTATTTCTTAGTCGTCCCTCGTCTTGTCCGTGTGTGGGTATGTAGCTCGCTCACTGAATGCAAAGACTTGATTGGCTGAGTAACATCACGTGAGATGATTTACAATAGCACGCAACTGGTTTGAGAGTTTAAACGCACCATCAAAATGTAATAATTTTCAATAATTCATCAGTTATATGTCAAAGGCAGAATGGCGTCTCTGCCCGAACTCGGACCACAATCTGCCTATCAGTGAGTTTGGCTTTAGAAGAAGAAAAGTTAGGCTGAATTTAACTTAATAGAAGGACCTTTATTGCCAAGTAGTGTTTTACACATACGAAGAATTTGCTATGGTGATACACATAGACAAACATACAGTAACATCAAACAGGTTTGAGGATGTTTTATGATCAGCCCAACCCTACACCAAACAAAGGTAACCCAATCTCTGCCTGAAAGTATGGTAATGAATTAAGTGAAAAACAGGTTGTACACTTTTCTATCATGCTTTGTTTATTCCTTTACCACCCTGATTGCCTTTATTAGGGTGGTAAATGACTTTGGTTTCTTTTTATTTGAATACAAATGGAAATCACTCATTTTGTGCAACCACAATTTCACTTAGGTCAATGGACTTGCATTGCAAATTGTGACTTTGCAGACTGACTCTGCACCTCACACCATGTTGAATGCTTTAAGAATGATCAGCAAAGATGTAAAGTATATGCAATTTGTAATTGACCCTTCGCTAAGCACCGCCCCCCTTAGTTACTGTTGCTAAGTCTGACAAACCGTCGGCGCTGCCACAGTCTATTACTGCACTCCGCAGCCATGAAAGTATCGGACCTCAGTTATAGCAAGTCCTATACTGCGCTGTGATTGGTCAGCAATGTATTCAGGGCGTGGCTTAGTGAAGGGTCCTCCATCTGTCATTTGAAAACAACCAGCATAATGTAGTCATGCATTTATAACAAGATTCATTTTATGCCAGAAACCCCCACCTCATAGAGGGCAAATGTCTCATGACCACATCCAAGGCTTGGACAGTCTCAAAGGGGACACTGGGTAGCCGTCCTGATAGCGCCTCATGCAGAGCTTGCAGGCTGACGCAGGACACCCACTTGATGGATACTTTGAAGCTGCGGTCTTTGCCTTCACCAGGAATGGTTACCTCAAGCTCCACCTGTGTGGCGGTGGGCAAGAAAAGGAAAAGACAGAGGCAATGCTTTGATATTTGAAGACCAAACATTTTTTAAACAAATGTCTATGCAATATCTCCAGAAGTGGAGATTTTATTGTTGCAGGTGGTCCTGAAAAATACATACTTTGTCTCTGCCTATAGGCAAGGGCATGGCAGTGTAGAGATTCTTCCTCCCGTCATACACCGGCTTTCGATCACCAAAGATTTGTGTTTTAAAGTGCTGGACCATGTGCTCTACAATTTCACTGAGAAAAAAAATTAAACAAATAAATGATCACAATGCCTGGTACTTTCCACTAACTCATCTACCACATGCTGCTGATGAAGTCTACACATGTAGGTACCGATTGACCCTCCTGGGGCATTTCTCGGGCTTGATGTCGATGTCATAATGGTAGACCTCCAGTTTAGGGATTTCCATCTCGAAGAAGTTGGCCTGGAGCTTGATTGTCCTGCCCATGGTGCCGAAGTCCGGCCGTGATGGTGGCTTGAACACATATTCTGGCACTGGGGAAGATGGGGGGTCTAAAACAGGGGGGTCAAATGTAGGAAAGGGACATGGTGCATAATTAGACAGACATAAGAAAAAAAATCTTTTTATCCCAATTAGTACTTTTTGTTCACATAAATAAAATTGTTATTTTCACACATATAACTGAAGAGTGTCACTAACAGAAAAAATATAGTGTGTTTCTCAGCTGATCATAATAGAAATTAAGTTGGTTTTACTCCTGAGTCAACAAACAGATTTTTTGACAACATGTGCTATTATGGGATACCATAACCTGTTATATTCGTTAAAAAATCCCAATTTTGAATGACAGAAGTTATTATATCTAAGTGGTAAATTGTGTAACCTTGTAAAGCAAAATTGTTACCATGAGCCTTAAAGGGCATTTTGTTAAGTGGGCGGCGTCAATGGACCAAATGACTCGCCAAGCAATTGGGTCAAACTCATACAACTGTCATCTCATGGCAGCTGTGTGAGTGCTCTGTTCTCGTGAGACCTTGGGAATGGGAACCATTCCTACATCTTGTTGGCCAGAGAAGGCACTTGGAGGGCAGTCTTAATCTATGTTTCCTCATTTAATATAAAGGAAAAGTGACAGTTGTCAAAGTTCTGCTGAAATTAGTTTCTAAATAAATCTGAGGTGACACATAAGCACGCAGTTACAGAATCAAGTCTCCTTTTACATCTGCAGCACCTAGCTTTGTTAGTTGTTCAAGCGATTTGTAAATATTAAGAAGCATTGAGTCAAGTCATCTTCTAACACCCTGCCACTCAGCTGGAGGACTCATTTAATGTAGATATTAATCTGGAATATATGTTCTTAGAATTGACCTTGTGACTTGGCTAGCATGAATGAGCCTAGCAAAACTCAACCTGTCTGCAATTTATAAGCAATTTGAGTATTTACACTCTGTTCTTCTTATGCCCTTAATTTTTTTGAGGTGTTCTCCATTCTTTGTCTTGGAGAAGATTGCACTATCACTGGTAGGCATGCTGAACCAAGAAGCTCCATATACGCAACACTCTCCATTCCCCTCAGTGCCTTATCTTGGTGCTCCAGCTCTGTCCATTCAAACAGAATAACACCCATAATACCTAGTAATATATGGTGGATAGTAGTGACTAACCTTCAATGTGTAAAAGTGCACCGCCATTCAGAGCACCAAATGAGGTGCATTTAGAAGACACTGACTGTCTATCTCCCCTATAGCGTCAAATCCCTATAGCCCATTTCCTGGACAATTTCATTATTCAGTCAGAAGGTTAAGTCGTATGTCAGATGCGTACTGTAAAGCTTGCAGGATGTAAAAAACAAAGCACCATGATGCCTTTTACACTGTACCAATGTCGTGGCCAGTTTAAGGCTTTAAAGCCCAAATATGGGAAAAGCTTACCAGAGCCTGTTGACCCAGAGGAACGGGGTCCCTCAAGCACCTCAGCAGCTACAGAGGACAAAAAGGACATGTTGTGAATGCTCAACAATCCACTTGATCTGATACAAACAGTACTCAAATATAGAGGGGTGAAAAGGTATATCAACCAAGAAAGGAGAAATCTAGCTTACTGCTTAACAAGTTCACCCTTTTTTAGTTAATTAGTTAGTTAATTCTTTATGTAGCAAGTGGCAAGAAGAGGCAAAGCGCAGGGTGCTAATCCTCTTTACTTGTACATTTCCACTGCAAACACTTGCTTCATTTCAGTATGTCTTGCTCCCTTATCACTTCCACAATGCCATCCTACACAATCAAGGACAACTTTTTTTTTTTAAAGAACTCTTATCAATATGCACACATAAGGAGTCAAGCAAGCTGGCAATCTAACTCTGCTGAAGCCACCCACTCTCCTGGAAACTGCCCAATGCTAAAAGCCAATTCATCTTTTAGTACTATAAAGAGAACATAGATGCATTATGTTTGAGAAAATACAGTATAGTGTTGCTATTTTTAAGTTGTTCAGGAAAAAAGAGCCAATGATTGAGAGAAAAACCATATGCGACAAGCAATTGCTACAATATTCTAACAAACTTTGTGTTCTTGCCAAATGAGTCTCAACTGTTACACTGTAACTGTATACATCCTCAGTCAAACTTAATATACATAACTATCGTTACACATTAAAATTCACAATAACAAAGTCCGTGTTAAATTGGCAGAGGAATTTGATGACGTCGGGAAATTTATAACGTGGGCAAAAGCGATGTAACGTAATTAAATGTTCCAAATTTAAGTTGGATACTGTTAGCTAACCATGGCTAAGATTGATGATGAGATTAGATAGCATGGCCGGCCGCTAAATGTTGCTATTACTATGTGCTTTGTTTTGTACTTCGAGGCACTCAAAACGATGATCAGTGCTTATAACTGTGTGACTTTTTGAGAAAAATATACGCCCATCGGAACCACTACGTGAAATAATATTTTGACGCTAACTAACAACAACTTCGGCAACGAGTTACCGCTGAAGCTAACTTGGCTAACAGCAGCTTCTTGTTGTTGCACGCTAGCTAAGCTTGCCTCTCCTACTAATGCCTCCACTTAAGACTGGGACGACATGTTCTTGATCAAAGCATTTGTTGTGTTTTATAATAACTAGCTAAATGAAACAGGAATCGAGACTATGTTCCTGCAATGTAGCAGCAAAATGCTGCAACTAGTGTGTTATTTTTTGCTAGCTGCATCGCTGAGCCGATGCTAACGTTAGCTGCACCACTTACCTCCAGCAGAGGAATACATTTTGTCGACTTTTAAGCGTGTGTCGTGGACGTACAGATACTCCACTTTATTTTGGCCAAATTCCACCTAAACTCATACGTGGTCGAAAAGTATGTATATCTACAAGAGCGACAGAGGAAGCCCAGTTCGGAAATAAAGATATTTAGTTAGCCAAGTGGTAAATATTTGGAGTGTCTCATCCTCGGCACAGCCCCATCCCCCCAACACACAAAACGGGAGACGAGAGAAAAGATAGCACAGAAAAGACCCACACAGGGCAAGAGTGTTCCCTCCCATCTACTTCCGTATTTGGCCACTTCCCGTTAAGCAGCCCAGACCTTCTTATTTCTAAATTTGTATTATTTAACAGTAATCTGAGCTGTTTAAAAAACTAATATCCGTTCACATCTATTGAAGCTTGACACGTCTGTAAATATTACAACTGGTACAGTTTAGATGTTCTGACACATTCATGCAAGAGCAAATATTTCATGTCACTGTTGGTCAATAAAACATTTTTTAAACTAAAGTTGCAGAAAATATTTGGCAATCCACTGTGAGGCATATGATATACAACTTTTAAAATTGCAATGAAAATGCAATTGGACTCGTAGAAAACAGGAGTTTATAAAAATTATTCCTAGGGACGATTCAGTAATCACTGGATATTAGTAGGGACCATCTCTACTACACTGTGCGCCCTTGTATTCATGATTTTATCTCATTGGCTAGTGTTTTAATCCTAGACACGCTCTGTGGACCAACGATTTGTGTAGCTGTTAACAGGAGGGGAACTATCTTGCTGGTTGAACCCTTCAGTGATGTCAGACGCAGGCTGCGCGCTCTCAGCCTTGACCCGTATTCAAATCCAACAACCACATGAAAGTACTCTTTTTCTATATAAAACTAACCATGGCCATATATCCTGTAGCTAACAATATTGTCATGGTTTTAGAAAATAAGAACCACAAACCGAGTTGATAAAAACTTGTTAGAAAGCAAGACACCACAGGAAGAAATCCGTGGCGGTGATCGGGGGGGGGGGGAGTATTTCCGGGGTACCAGACTCGGGTAAGCTAATATAAAAGTAATTAAACAGTCCCCGAACACCTGGGCATGTTATTTACTAGTTCAGCCAGTGATTTTAGAAACGCATAACAATGTGTGCAAAAGGTTCAAATAGGCAGAGTAGAAAAACACTGGGATGTAGACCCGGTATATTTATAACATGTATATAATTACTTACTTCATATTTCTAGTATTTTTTTTACCTACTATGTTTATTGTTATGCACCTGAATGCCAAAGCAAATTCTTCTGTACGTGCATGTGTAAACCTACCTGGCAATAAAGTTGATTCTGATTTTTTTTATTATTATTATTATAAGCTAATAGGTCCAGTTTACAATAAAAGCACGGGCCTTAAAGTGAAATATGCTACACACATAGGATTTGAATGGTAGCCTACATTTTCAAAACACTTTTAATGTCTATCTATCTATCTATCTATTGTAGTAGTAGCCTAGTAGAAGTGTATATAGCCTGCTGGACAATGAAAGCATCAGGCTTATTGCAAACTGAATATAGTTCAGTAATACTGGATAGGCTACTATGTAATGTTAAATTTAACGCATTCAGTATTGGTGATTTGTATAATTACACATGTTGCCTTGAAACCATGTGGACAATTTGATCTGTTATTATTTGTTATGTTATTTAGTGGCCTAATACCCACTTTAAGGTGAGATCAAATTCACCATCCACTTTTTCTTTGTCAAAACGTTTCTTTGCAAGTGTGCCACTAGGCTGAGCTTGGGGCGCAGCTCCTGCGTTTGCCCACTGGTCGGCGCTGTTTACCACTCAATGGGTAGACCGAGGGGCTGATTTTGCAAGCAGCAGGTTTTAAGATATGATGAATCTGTAATGATCGCGTTGGGGAAACTGGTACATGTTTATCATTAGTATACATACCAGTCAAAGAGCAGTTGGCATGGATTGAAAAATTTGCCTATGTGTGTGGTGGTGGTGGTGGGGGGATGACCATTGCCACCATAGTTATGGAATAAATTTATATAGCACATTAAATATAATGAATCCGCTGATTAGCCTATATATTGGACATTTAACAGCCTGTTAGATGTAAGACTATATTTTCAGGAACGGGCTATATAGAATATTTAATCAGGTTTAGCCAGCGTGACTGTTAAAATAGAAAATAAAAACCAATAAGATCGATGCTCATCCTAAATTATTCTGCTTTATGTAGCCTATTATTTCTCTTGTGACCATTGATTCATTTAGTCATTTATGGAGTTATTTAGCCCTAAAAAGTTAATAAACTAATGATGAGTCTGTTTTATTAAATGCATAAATAATATAATGAAGACAATCGTAATAACCGGACAGTCTTACAGCAGGAGGCCTTTTTGGTGATGAGGTTTTGTTCTTCTGATTCATCCTTCTGAAAACGTCGATTGGCTTTAATTGCCCCCATTGATTGAGATAGTATAAAAACACAACAATGCAGCAGCCACATAGCCCGGGTGGTTCCCCCCCTATAAGAAAGCTGGCTGAGTGAATTGGGTGTAGCTGTGTCTGTGTGCGCCTTGGCCAATGGAACCAGATCCTCCCTGCAGTGCGTAAGAGCGCGATTTAGGATTTAACCAAGGCTTTGCTGCGGGGCTGCCTGCAGTCTTCACCAGAGCCCGACGGCCCGAGAGCCTTTCAACAATGCCAGTGTAGTTTTCACACCACTTTGGAGTCAGACTGCTTCGGGTTTATTTTTTTGCTAATTAAATAAAAAACAAACCCACGCGTTCCCTCTCGAAGTATGACTGGAGTATTCGACCGGAGGATCCCGAGTGTGAAACCTGCAGACTTCCAGAGCTCCTTTCAAATCTCCACCATGCACCATCCGTCTCAGGAATCTCCTACTTTACCCGAGTCCACCGCCACGGATTCTGGCTACTACAGTCCCGCCGCTGGAGTCACTCACGGCTACTGCTCGCCCAGCTCCACCTCGTACGGGAAGCCGCTCAATGCCTACCAGTACCAGTACCCGGGTGTAAATGGATCCGCTGGAAATTACTCGACAAAATCCTACACTGATTACAGCTCGTACACCACTCCAGCCTACCACCAGTATGCTGGGGCTTACAGCAGAGTGCAAGCCCAGCCGAGTCCACAAGGTACGGGCCGCAGATTTTTCCATTATAGTGAGCAGATTATTAGTGGATAATTACATACAGTTTTTGTCGACCGAAGTGTCCAAATTTCATCTTATTGTAAATTTTTTTTTTTTGCATGTTTTTCTGTCTGTTCTTCTTGCATAAAAATCCAGAAATGTGCAATCTGAAGCTATATATATGGGTAAAATAAGGAATACATGCTTATTTGTGGTTATTTGAAACCGAGCGATTCGATGTGTTTTTTAGTATTATGAGAATGCACATGCCTTTTTGCCATTCTCGAATTAATGTGGCTTCTGAAATACGATCTTTCTTGGATTCTAAGCGATTTAGGCGACAACCCACACACAAAAAAGATACTTAAAAGACAATTCTCAGTAAACACACATGCTTATTCTTCTTATGACTATTTTTACAGAGAAGGAGATAAGCGAACCTGAGGTGAGGATGGTGAATGGCAAGCCGAAGAAAGTAAGGAAACCCCGGACAATCTACTCCAGCTTCCAGCTGGCCGCCCTGCAGAGGCGGTTTCAGAACACACAGTACCTGGCGCTGCCGGAGAGAGCCGAGCTGGCTGCCTCGCTGGGACTCACGCAAACACAGGTGGGATTTTAAGATAATCCATTTCACTGTTTTGAATGTTTATAAGGCCTATTTGGTAAAACATAATGGCCGTTTTAGTGAGTTTTGTTTCTGTGCGCCTTTACGCACGGTGCTTCTTCTGAATTAATAGTTCCTGGGGTTCTATATAAGATATTAACAGACCTGTTTTGTGGGGGGGGGGGGTTTGCCGTTTTTCAGGTCAAAATTTGGTTCCAGAACAGGAGATCAAAATTGAAGAAGATCATGAAAAACGGCGAGCTTCCACCTGAGCACAGCCCCAGCTCCAGCGACCCCATGGCGTGCAACTCTCCACAGTCCCCGGCCGTGTGGGACACGCAGGGCCCCTCCAGGCCGCACAGCCTACAGCCGCAAAGCATCAACACGACTGCTTCTAACTTTTTGGAAAACGCGGGATCATGGTACACCTCAGCCGGTAGCTCCATGGCTTCCCACCTGCAGACCCCTAACTCGATACAGCACTCGTTGGCTCTTGGAGCGGGGACGTTATATTGAAAAAAACCCTGTTGTTCATTTCAATTTTTTTTTTCTCCTTCTCCTTCTATGGGACTCGTGTTCAAATTTCAGAGGAATATGCAATGTATTTGATGGCAGTCATAGAAGAAACGTGTAAAATGTGTAAATGTGTGCATGTAATTTATTGCATTTTGGAAGACTATTAAACGTTTAAATGGACAGTGGAACTTTGAAACCTCCGGCCTCACTGCAGTCTCTTGTTATTTTAACCCTCAGTTATTTACACTGAAAATCACGACAAAGACTCACAGACAAAATGTTTGTGAGCCTCAGGTGACATTTCCACACCAGGTTGTAAATCACAGCTGCTGCATATTGAGCTGAATGCGGAAAGCGTCGTAAATCTGAATCTCAGTGTAGATTTAATTTGCCATAACACCCACCATCTCTATTTATTCTGTGATTTTTAGAATTTGTGACTTTATAAAACAGACATTAAGCAAAAAATTTATTTTTGTAAATACAATTTTGAAAAAACCTGGCTACTATGTACCACAATATGCCTTAACCTTTAATAATTACACTTCTAAATCTAAAATGCATTCCGGTGTTTCTTGAACTGAATTGGTTAATATTAGTTGTGATCTCTGCAGAATATAATTTATAATATTTTATAGAGACTAATATTGTGTCTGTGGAAGTCAGTAGCGGCTCGATAGTATTTTGATACATTCTGATTTATGATGATTTAGACTTTGTATCCTGATATTGTCATAATAATCCATATTTTAAAATTAACCTAAAGTGTTACAAAATCCCACAGTATATTGCTACATATTTCTCCCTCATATTTAACATTCTTTATATCATTATTATTAGTAGTAGTAGTAGTAGTATGTTCACTACTGCCTGTGATCACCACCAGAATGAACCCCTTTTTATCATTCATAATGCAGTTTAGAGGAGAACCTGACTGAGTCTGTAAAGAAAAAGCCTGCTTCTTGCAGCAGACAGTCTGCAGTCGCTCTCGCTTTGTGTCCCCTACAATTAGCTGCTTTGAATGGCAGAGAGGAGGCGAGGGGGGCGGCACGGAGATCTGAGACAATCCGCATTCCTGTGGGGGTAGACCGGCTCCAGAGCTCTGCCACTCCCGGCCGCAGCCCACCTTCCGGGTAAAATAAAAAAAGGAGGAAAAAAAGAAAAGAAAAAATCCTCCACAATTTCACCATGTTATTAGCAGGCAGTAATACCGGCGCTGCCGCTGCGCAACCGCTAAACAAACCGCGCCACTGTGAGAAACATTGGGGATTTGAAAATTGATCTAATTGAATTTTCCCGGCCATATGAACAAAGATCATATGAATGAGCTTTACGAACGAACACGTTGTACAAAATCCTCCCTCCCCCTTGTCTGTCACTCTCTCTCTCTCTCACACACACACACACACACACTAAACAATACTGCATCTGACCCACACACTGACCCATGCATGTTAGTATTTCCACCTGACACAGAATCCTCTTCCTCTTCCTGATTGCAGCCTACTAAATACACTTTCCTCACGCACGCGCGCACAGACATACACAGGAGCAATATGCTGCAGAAAAGGCTCGCCTTCTACAAAGACGCCACAGCGCTTGTTGTTGTTGTTTTCAGCCTAATTTCTGCTGTAGGCTAAACGGCAAGTCCCGTAATTACAAAGCGAGCAGGTCACTCGAGAAATTTGGATTTTTCACATCGCACGTGCGCGCGCTCAAGAACACTCAGGCGCGCACACAACCTCGTGCCCACATGTACACATAGCGCTTTTATATCTCTCTCGTACACACACACACACACGCACATGCACCACTACTGTATGTCTACACAGACACACACACACACACACACACACACACTCTAGCACACACACTAGTGGTGCCATTATATCGAGAGCCCCCGTTTATTTCCAACCGAACATTTTCCACTCAGCTAGTTTCCCCCCGTTTTGCAAATCGAGTCTAAATAATGACAGTTAGCTTTACTGGACAGCTTCAACTGTAACACTCCACAATAATTATTCTCCAGGATTAGGGCCTCCATTATCATAATCTGGACATTGACAATTACCTATAATTTGCAAAGATGCGCTTGGTTCTTGATTGCAGTGGGCTTTTTTTTCAAGCTCGCCATCACTAAACAGTGACAGTAATAACAGCTAATTTTGCAGGCAATATATAAGAGCTTACCGGGGTGTGCAAACACTTTCCCACCTGGATTTGCTTATTCAACCACCAGTAGTAAAACCGCGCAGAGCTGTTTGGTTATGTTAGAGAAGCGGAGAAAGGTAAGGATAAATCTTATTTTTTCCTGTCCTGTGACTGTTCCTGATCTTAAGAGGACGCTGTGACACTCTTGACTGAAAATTACTCCTCAGTAGACTCTGGGCTGAATCGTGCAGTCGGGACTGTGACAGAGAAATGGGATAAAATGTTGCATTTTCCTAAAATCTGATATATCTTTTCATCTGTAGGAGAGAGTGTTTGGATTGTGGATGTCTTTGTGGGGTTGTTTCGGCGCTGTTGAGGTATACACGTTAATGTGGTAATGTTGGGTGAAATCTTGTCAGGTGCTGTAGGTGCTTTTTACACGAGACGCCTGCTATAGTGCAGCAGCTATCAGTTGATGGAGCTCACAGAGCCAGAAGTGACACATCTCTCCCTGCATCCCCCACCTGCACTTTACATCTATCTATATAGGCCTATGTAACTTCTCTCTATCTGTCTGTCTGTCTGTCTAACCCATCTGATTTAGCTCATCAAAGCCTTTTTTCCATTTGCAAAACATGATGAAACGTGTCATTTCTCTCTAAATAACACAACCGTGCATTTGTGAGCTTTGTTGATGTTTACTCGACTGCTGCTCCGAGCTCCCTGCAGCCTGCAGATCAGGGTGCGCCCGGCCCAGGAGCAGATAGGCCCCAGGCTGGGGGCCCAGGTAGACTGAATGTGCGCCAGTGGGACATCCGTGACTTGACAGCTGCATGAAGCTTTTCAGCGTTGTAATTTCAGATAATATCCCGAGCGCTCACTCTTCTCAGCAATTTGTATATGAATAACCGAATAATTTTCCCTTTTGTTCCATCTGTGCTACCTCAAATCCAAATAAAGATGCCTTTTAGTATTAAAAGTGGTAGAAAATTACAGGTAATTATCTTTGACGGTAAAAACGCTGTAATCAGCGGGCTACATCAAAAATTACCCTAATTATGCCTGCATTTATGAGAATGGGAAAAAAAGCCTCACTTGGATAAAAACCCACAAATTGTCCCAAATATCTCCTTCATATTGAACGCCACTGCAGCTGGCTGCTTTGTTCAACATCGATCCCGTGGAGCTTGGCATTTAACGGCCTGCATTAGGACGGAGAGAAGGGAGAAAACATTTTGTCAATACTTCTAATAATTGAGGGTGAAATGACAAGATAAGCTGGACCTGGAGCAAATGTCTTTCGAGGTGAATGTAGACAGCAGCGGGGCAGGGTAAGTTAATTTCCTCCGGTGTTGAGTGCATGTGATAAATCTATCCACCGCAGCTTACTTCATCAGCCTCTGAGCGCTTTGGATTTATTTAAAATGTTTACTCTGATGAAATGGGCTTTTCACTGAGCACTGTGTCATTACCGTATGTTCATGCTGCCTGTTATAAGCCCGTGCACACCAGGGTGACGGGAAATGGGCCTGTTCTAATGTGATGTTGGCCCAACATGAAGCATAAAAAAAGGCCTAGTTTAAAATGCATTTTTTCCTCTCTCCTTCAAATCATGCAACAGCAGGCATCTGTTTTGAGTCACGGTTTACTCAATCTGACAAAACATAAAAAGTGTATGTACAACTAAAATCGCAGATTATATTTACAGACAGACAATTTGCTTGGTTTTGCATGTTGGAGAAACAACCAAAAGAGAAAGCAGTCAGGAGTCCACCATGGCTGAAGGTTCTGGGCGCCACGGCGCATGGAGAGAGTGTGTAAGCAGTCTTTGCCCCCAAAGTGGCGTAAATGTCACTGATAATATTTGGTATATTGACGTTCAGATGTTGACATGAATGAAAGCATAACAAATATGCGAGCCCACTGAACAGCCAGGTACGCTAAAAAAAAAACAACAAATCGTTAGTTCCCTTGTTTGTGTCATCACGCCGAGGCTTGGCTGCGTTTTATCCTTCAGCAGAGGCGCTGAGCACCCAGTCTCTTCTGCTGACACAAATTGTAGGCTACGTTGGAAACTGCACGGCGGAGATCCGGAGGCCTCTGCACAGCTCGCTGACCTTCTTGCCTCATCAGTCTATCTCTGCATTGAATCTTGATGTGGGGAGGAATACCAGTGAGAGTAGCCGGGCATGTAGCTGTTGGCCGGCATGTTTACTCCTTTGGAAGAGGCCGAGACGTCCCATATTGGAGGGATGGTCGGGGAGCGCGGGGAGAGAGACATGGAGCCTGGTATAGGGTCGCTCTCGTGCGGGTTGCCGCCTTGCTTCAGTAGCTTCTTGAACTTTGACCTCTTGTTCTGGAACCAAATCTTTACCTGCAGGAGAGAGGAGAGAGTACCAGAGAGGGGCGCGTGCAATTAATAAAAGACGTGTGGATAAAGAGCCTGTTGTGAGAAGGTTGGTTAGTTTCTGCGAAACTGTAAGTATTAAATCATAAATAGAAAGAACATTCCCACAAAAAACACAGTAATAATAATAATAATAATAATATCCCAATCTTTATTATAGTAATAGATGCCACATGATGATTTGCAGGTGTTAATGTAAGAATCCACAGTGAAAAGTCCTCCTCATACCTGGGTTTGTGTCAGTCCTAGAGAGGCAGCCAGCTCGGCGCGCTCCGGTAAAGCGAGGTACTGTGTTTGCTGGAAACGGTGGTTCAGCGCTTGAAGCTGCAAACTGGAATAAATTGTCCGGGGTTTGCGAATCTTCTTGCCTTTCCCATTAAAACGAATTTCCCCATTTTCGATCACTGTCGTTTTCTGCTGCTCTGCAACAAAAAAAAACAACTTTATTATTCAAGCACCAACAGCTATAGTTACCTTCCTTTACAGTGCAGGAAAGACACAAATGTGTCAAATAATCCGGGAAGGTGGGAATAAATTGAGAGGCGCCGAATGAAGCTGTCTAAAAATGAAAATTCGGGGTTGATAAACGTTGACACCTCGCATAGCCTTTAAAGAGCCGTGGCAGCCACAATCCCCGTACGCTGTCATATTTAGGATATTGCTGGTAATGACATGTCAATTAAATGCTAATTACAACATTCGAGGCGTGCGGGCTGACTAATTTTCATGAGTAGTCGGTGAGGATTGCACGGCCGTGATGATCACACCCCGGGCATTAAAACAGGTTTTGTGGGAAGTGAGGGGAGTGCTAAACGGGACGGCAAAACAGGAGGAGAAGGCAATAGGCTGGATCTCGAATTATCTGGTGCCATTTACGCACGATTTTTCTTCAATGTAATCGCCCACCTACGCTTGAAAAGACCATTCGTCCGAATTTGGAGTGGCCGTGCGGTGACATGGGCACGACACCAACACTGACAGGGAGAAAAGGTTTGATCCCCACTGTGGGCCACCCATACTAAAAGAAGGTATGCGCTAATGGTACTGTCAGCCGCCGGTTATGGACATGACGCGGTGCATTTTCCACTTGGCTGGTGAAAACAGGGTCTCTTACCTGTGCCGTCTAACCTTGTCTGTCCTCCCGTGTTGTTGTGATAGGATGGCAGGTACGGGCTGTGGTGCGGATGGCTCACGTAGGGGTAGGGTAGCGACCTGTTGTAGGTGTTGGTCCCGGTATACGGGGTGTTGTCGTGCTGGTGGTGAGCGTGTGAGCCGGAGTGGAGACAGTGCAGCGGGTAGTGGCCGCTGGCCATCGACGGGGAGCTCTGCTGTGAGTGCGACTGCTGCCCAAACTCCATGAAAGCAGACTTGGACGAGTCCTGAGCCTCCAGACCGTCAGCCATCGTAGTCATGGTCATCATCGAATTTTCTGCCTTGAGAGCACTCACCCCCCTCTCTCTCAAGACCAAATCGGTTTTCTCTCTCTCGCTGTGCTGTTGTCTCTCTCCCCTATCCACCGCGAACAGATATTGTCCTATTAACACCCGAATTTTCCAGAGGCGTCTTTATTTCCCCCCTTGTCCTGTGATATTCTCATTCAAAGTGGTGGACGGTAGGCATAAGTTAAGGGAGAGATTTTTAGGTGGATTCTGTTAAAATTGAGCCCTTGCTTCCAGACTTGATGCAGACACTACAAGTAAAATGGTTTGTCTCCAAAGGGCAGCGCCTCCCGATTGGTCATCCAACCCAACGTCATCAGTGCTCTGCGCTTCACGGAGACTTGAGCTGGAGTTAACCCACCTTACCAGCTCCCACCACAACTATGGGGGAAATAATATATGGTGGGAACGACGCATAATTCCTACAGACAAGCTTCACACGCAGAACCAGCTCTTTTAGAATTGCCCAGTCGATTTTGTTTTTCACCCAAACCCCCAAATTACGCAAGACGCGCAACATATAGCCTAGTGCGCACTTTGATTTAGCCCAGTGAGCCAGCGGTCTATATGAGCTTCTCTTTTTCTCAGCGTTTAACTCCTCCTCCCCTCAGGAATTAATTACTTATATATTATACAAACATTAATAATATTAGAGTCGAAACAGATTTTCAAACCAAATGCCAATAAATGAGTTACAAGATAGCAACACATTAAATACCCATCTTCACAAGTCATCTATCATCGTTTAGAAGCATCAAAACATTTACAAATGCGTGTGAACTAATCCCAGTAGTCAAGCATACATTTAAATAGTTTTTTTTAAAGACACTATACTTATTTATACTGGAGAAGTGATCTGGTTTATGTCAAGGAAAGTCCTGAAACAGGTGGAATAGCCGTGGAAATAAGTGAAAATAGGCCTCCAACTCCACGGATTTTTTATATTTGCGAATTAGATTATAAAGAATTTCTGATCATGAAATAATGAGCAGTCCCTCTTTGAGCCCCCCTCTGATGAGAAAGCAACATATATTATAACTGGGGCTACTGACCATATGATTAAGGATCTTCAGACAATTCAAAATACAGTAGATGTGACACATCACATAACAATATGCCTGAGGTACAATAGGTTATTTTGCAGATAGAAGGGTGGATACCGAGATAAACTGACAGTGTCTTTTATCCCCGTTGTAACATGAGGCCTGATAGGGTCCTCAATATATGTAAATTATACAGTTTGCCTCTGAGGGCTGCGATGTTCGATCCGCAAATAAGAATAAAATGCTGTTTCCGCTCATATTAATGCAATAGATAATCAAATCATGCCATGCACCACTTTCACCACATTTCTGCCGCAATGTAGCATTCAGCGGTTTCACCCAGCAAAAAACGATGAAAAATAATTATGGTTGCAATCAAGTTACTACGAAAACCTATTTGATTAGCGGCCACACTTTACTCAAATTGCAGCTATAAAATTAAGAACAATTCGCCTGTAATGATTATGGACTGGATTTATTTTGGGAGGGTGGAATAAAAGTGGATATAGCATAAATTATCCCCTAATTATACGCCAGTGTCGCCTCAATTATCCTCTTATCAAAAATGGTTGTCTAAATGCAGCGTTTAGTTTCAATTTTCTCCTTTTCTGTAACAAGAACTTGGTACCTTGCTATTATCGTCAGCTATGGTTGTTATTTACTTTGTGGGATTTAAAAGTGCACAACCCAGCCGGATAATCATTTTACAGCAGCGGACCAAGAGAGGAGCACAGAGGCAGGGATGTGAGCCGCAACTCATCCAGACGGATTGGTTTTATCCTTCCAGACTCTCCTTAATTTAAATTTTTTGTAAAAAAAAAAAATAATAATAATAATAATAATCATGCTTTGTCGTCAGGAGGGCTGCAGGTAAGAGCTTCATTTGAATGCTCTTTTGTGTTCACTGACATTGATGAATGATTTTATTGCCTATGATAATTCAGCAAGCTCAAGGCACACAGCAGTGTGGCCGTGCAGACCCTGCAGGACTCAGCACACCCTGGTCACCCCTCAGTGATCTAACATAGTGGCCAATTCCCCTGCCCGTGTTCCACTTGGACACGCAGAGGAGAAACCAGATCCTATACCTTTTCTAATCGCCTTTGAGTGCTACTACAAAGACCTACATGCTTTGCAGCGAAGGTAGTCGCTTCCCTGCGGGCTAAAATCTCCGGGCTCGATTGGATGAGACGTTTTCATTCTTTAGGTTTTTGCAGCATCATCTGTGCGCCCACCGCAGGACTTATAATTTGCGGGATAACTAATGTCAAAGTCTTGGTGTCCCGCAGGCGTGTTGGGAAACGTCTTTAGGCACACTGAGATTAAATGGAGTGCTGAAAGGACGGATTTGTTAGAATAGAGAGAACATGACATACTAGACCTTGGTGCTTTTGAGATGTTTAAGATGTAACCTTGTGCATGCTGACAGCCGTGTCTAATTGGCAAGGCATGTGAAGAAACCGGCGGCCTGTATGTGATGTTATCAGTGGGCAAAATGTATAGGCTAAACGATCATTTAATTTTATTAGAAATCAGTTTGCGTTTGTGCCAAACGTTTTTAACATTTAAAAGATGAGACGTGATGCCCCTAACGCACGCCTCACCTGCTGCATGATGCTTGATGTTGTACTCTGTCCCATTAGGAGTTCATAGCCTTGTTCTGGAGAGAAATTATTTAATATTTCACTTCGTAAAAATGTCAATCACAAAATGAACAGCGTTCAGCGGCAAATCTAAAAATCACTTTGTCCCTAAGTAGATGATTGACCTTCAGCACAATCAATGGCCGTGGTGGTTTAACAGAAGTGGTCTTTATTTCCAGCTGTCTTATAAACGTTGATGAATGACTCTCTAAAATCACTCCAGGCCTGGGATTTCCCTGACTTCCACTGTCTGTGTCGGGAACATGAAAGCTGAGAATATTTTATCTTGCGTCTGTAACCTGGCGTTTTTGTGGTTTACGCAGTCACTGTCAGTTTGAATATTATTCAGGATAACCTAAAGTGGTAATATCAGTACGCACTTAGGTGAGGTCATTTACGCACATATAACAGGGTCGATTTATGCACTAACCAGACCAGTTAAAAAAAGTAAAATAACTAGTTCCCTCTCTTCTCTCTCCTCCTCTCTCTGAATGTGTGTCACTGGCTGTTTTAACTCCGCATCTGGCCACACGTGTTAATCATATCTGAGCTCTGACACGGAGTTCCTGCAAGACTCAGGTCATAATTTCAGCTAGTGACTTGGCGTTTGCGGTCGGTCCCTCTACGAGCTATTGACTGGCTCACATGGAAATCCACCTCCTTTTGCTGCTCGGGGACCCGGGCGGTTGGGGAGGCTGAGGCTTGTCACTGCAGAAAGAGCCCGGGAGGCACTTAAACAACACGTCTCCCTTCTCCACAAGGCAAAGCCACTGGCGCTGCACAGACACTCAGGCGTCGACGACTCTACATCTCTGCAGTGTGAAGGGCGGGAAGTGGCGAGAGGGAAGCGCAGATGCATACTACACAGCTGTCAGTATAACATGGTTCATTGTAACAAGGCAGCACTCCACTCTCTTTCTCTCTCACACACACGCACTCGCGCGCGCGCGCGGGGGGGCACACACACACGCACACACCAGTCCAAAATGATCACCGATCAGCCTTTAATGCCAAAATAGTGGTGCGCCGCTTTTACGCACATAAATTGCGCACAGCGTCCTAATGCAAAACCACTTATGCAAAGCTTTGATGTGTTTTGTAAAAGCGTGCAACTACACCAAGAAAAATTAGTGTGGTTTTGTCATAAAGAAAACCATGCGCTCCCAGGCAGACGACTGTTTACAATAAGTTTTGCATCATAAATTAGGATTGCATTATCTCTCGAGTAAATGGCAAAATTGGCATATGCATGGCCCCAGGTGCAGGAGAGCCTTCAGATGGACCCAGTGTAGCGTGATGGCAGTGGAGCTAAATGACCACAAATAGGCAAAGGCCTGCGCCACTGAGTCTTCACAGCCTCTCATAGACTAATGGATTTAATTTGGCACGGCTGAAGCTGCACTGGTCCCACTCAGGGCCCGAGTCCTAATTAAGACTGCTTGTTTCTCTTGTCGCCTTCTCTCACTGCACGTTTAGGTTCACCTGAGTGATTATGTTGCTCGGTTTCCTGCACTATGGTTTTTATATTTTGTCGCGTGTTTCTGAAATGGTGAAATCGTGATCAGAAGAAGGGTATGGAAATGGCCACAATGTCCCTACATTTATGGCCATATTATCAACGTTATTAAGACAATGCAGTGAGATGTAGCCAAGGAGGAAGATATACGGGTTATACATCCTGTCTTCCATCTGCAGTTGTATGGCCATACATATATATTAAAATCAGTTTAGGCTCAGTGTTGCTGGTTATAGCCAGTCTATGACCTGGTGAAGACGCCTAACTATATGACCCTCTACACCAAGTCAATAACTAAGGAGCTATATCAAAATTCAGATCAACTTTTTTTGATGTTGGTGACAAATAAGACTAGTGAGTGCCGGGGAGTGCATTGCCCCCCCCCCCCCCCCCCGACTTAATACGCGACATTATTAGGTCTGACAGCACAGTGGTCGGTCTTGAAGGAGAGGATTTGGTCGATAGATGACAGACAGGAAGGCCAGCAATCATGGGCTCTTTTTTATCAGAATGTACTGTTCGATGCCGTTTATCCCTGATGATAGAAAATTGCTCTGTTGCCAGGACGCTGCCGCCGAAATAGAGGGCAGGAGCAACATTTCCATTTTCCAGTTTGAAAGCCATTGAAATGAATTAGTAAAAATGAAAAAAAGAGGAAAAATGAGAAAGAATCCCCTGGTAAACAAAGGGGAGCAAACAAAGATACCATTTTCTTTTGCCGAGAATCCACCCTCCTCATTTCCCGTTTTTTTTTTTCTTTCCTGCAGCAGAGTGAGGGTTTTACTTCAACAGTTGCAAATCACATGCTTGGCTTCTAATGTAGTCCAAGGCCCGGGCCTACTTCAAAGACAATCATTTATTTCCCAACCTCCTGGAATAATTAGAGCGCCTTTTCATCTTTTCCTGACAGAGAGAGAGAAAAAAGAGAGGGAGAAATTAAGAAAGAGTATTTGACAACGAGGAGCATTAAGCAAACTCCTGAAATATTTAAACATTAAGCAAATGAACAGTAACCGGTCACAGTGAGGGGTGGGGGATTAATATGGAAGGACGAAATCCGGTTTTATCAGAACTTCGCAAACCTGGGTTGTAAAAGGTTGATCACACATAGTAAATACATGTATGTAAAATATAGTAGTCGTCAGTTATTGCTTTTAATATTTGTTATTTTCAAGCATATTGTGTCTAAACATTATTATGTTGATTATTATTATTATTTGTGGGCTTGATGGTCATGTTGCTGCTGTTATCGCCATAATAATCATCATTGCATTAATCACATCACCAGTTCGTTTAAATTTTGTACTCTTTAAAAAAAATTACATCAAAACTCTAAAATGTAAAATATGAACAATACTATTTTAAAACTGAAAACAACAGAAATATCATTGTAGCAGGTTAAAAAAAACAAGCAGGATGGAGAATGTTTTAGGCCTCTAGTGTTTTTTATTTCGTTAAGATAATATAGTTAACCGTAATCTGAGGATTATTTATCAGTGACACAGACGGATCGTGAGGCGAGGCCATCATCAGTGCAGGACGGGGTTACTGTCTGTGTCCCAGCAGGCAGGTGGTTTAAAACCTCGACTCCGAGCGCGCCTCTAGTGCGTGCCACGCGCTGCGTGGAGCCTGATAGATGGAGAAATGACACCTGAAACACTGGATTACAGAGAACCCCTCACAATGGATAGAAAACGAAATATAAATTCCCAATGCAACTGTGCAAGTACAGAATAACAGACTGTTACACTGCACGATAGCATTAGTACAGGAACCATTAACGTTTCTCCTTTGGAAATTAATGGTAATTAAAATGGCTGGATTCTTAACAAGGTCTGGTATCCTCCAGGAAACCTATCTTGGATGGAAGGATGTTTTTACTCAATAAGTGACAAATAAGTGGAACTCACTTCTTTGTTTCACATCATACAGAATAACAAAGTCAAATATAAAGCCCTTTTATTATAAATTGAATTGTGTGCATTGTAAGGCCTGGACTGATAGGAACACAGTTTTATTGGCTAATAGTAAACATGTGAAGTATATCTTTATAGGATAATGATGACAGTGAGAGAAAATTTGGAGCATATGCTGGATAAATAAAGCCACTATTTGGCCTTTTAAAATCTCACTAAGACCTGAAACTGAGGCTCATCTGCAAATGCAACCAGATGAAGCTCATAAAAGAAAAATAAACAGTGAAAAAGAGCACTAAACTCTCCATGAAGCACTTTAAAATGGCACTAGAGAAAATATAGACTGTTATTGATCTTACACAGGATTAAACTCTGCAGAACACTGTCAAAGTACTGTTGGTGGGAATATTTTGTGGATAGATTTCTCACCTACATTGCCCTCCCCCCCCACACCCCCTTTCCCCACCACCCCTCCCCACAACACTCACACACACACTCACATATCCTCCATGCACACAACAATACAAACTAATAACAAAATAGTGTGCGCTCCAACAGGGAAGTCCTGGCTCTCTCATATAGGAAAGAATGCCTCACTGGAGGAAGTGCTGCACACAATAGCCAACACTGACTGCAAAATAAAAGAGCTTGTAATTTAAGAGCACGGTGTGAACTGAAGTGGAAAAAAAGTGAAGAGAAAAGGGGTCACACCTGGTGAAATATGGTGTGGTGGGCGAGCGGGTCTCATTCTCAGATGCTGCTCGGGTTCACATGAGCTGTGGGGTTGTAGGAGTTTGTCAGGTGATAGCTGTGGACCTTTGTCTGCTGCACCTTAAGACACTCCTACCTGAAACTGCATTTCTGATCAGGCTGGGTTTTGGTCTTGTGCTCTTGCAGGCTTAACAGTTGGAGTAACTGATATTGTGCAAACAGCAGGCCTGCAATCAAATATTAAAATTAAAATTAATTTCAGGTTATTTATTTATTTAACAAAAATAACTTAAAAACACTTTTAGGCTGACAAATGCATAGTTAGTAAAAGTGCAAACACCTAACAAATTATGTGTTTCCTTTAAGGACTCATCAGGTCACGTAAAGTCTTTCTTTATGCCACAATTTAATTCTACCCTGCAAAGATGCAGCTCTTGTGCTTTTAGGTACACTTATTTATAGAAAATATTTTTTAATTTGTATTTAACATATTTTGTACAAAAAAAACAATTAAATAACCAAATTTCTTTCTCACAGCTCTTACACCTGCATCATCATCACCATAATTATTATTACTACTACTACTATTATTATTAGCTGGCTCTTGATGTTTATTTTGGTGCTTCTGTTGTTGCTGTTGCTGCCATTATCATCCTAATCATCAGCCTCATTACATTCATTACATCTCCAGTTCGTTTTAAAGTGTTTAAATCTTGTATTTGCTATTATAGTGCAGTTCATCTTTAAAACACCCCCCTGAAAAAAACAGAACAGAAAAAAAGTAAAATATTACAAAAACAGAATATTACAGAAATATTATTATAGTAGGTTTAAAAAAAACTAAATGTTAGAAATCACCAATCGCTGAGCACTACTCAGACACATTAAAAATCTCTTACTGTCACAGGATTAGGAATCTACGATGGCTTCACTGTACTACACAAAGAGTATAATGCAGAGAAGGGGCATTAACATGACTTATTTTTAAAATCAGAACGTCTGTTGTCTGGTCACAGCTAAAACTAAAAATGATTTAAAAAAATAGTAGGCAAAGTCTCATTAGTGACCTGCAGCATTATGCCACGTTTCATTCTTGAAATCAAATAAGGTTGAATTTATGAATCAAGCAGGACAAGACCATGTAAACACTGGAAATTAAGATATGAGCTTTTTAACTGTCATTTTAACTGCTGGGAAACACCTGTGAGCTGGACAGTCTGAGTGAACAAACCATAGATCACAGATCAGCTTAATGATTTGGCTGGGAGCTCATGTCCATAGCCAGCCGCATAATATCACAGTTATTAATTCGTTGCCTGGAAAGCCCTCAGGGCCTTTATTTTCATTTGCTCTGAACTGTCAGATTGGAGTGGAGAGATTTTTAGGACTTTGTCGATTTTGTTGGAGTGAAGGTAGCCAATTATTGTCATCATTGCCCTTGAAAATGCATTACGCCTCACCTGAGGGCTCACTCAATCAAAGAGACTGAAGGGGCAATTAACAGATGACTTCTGACCTTAATCCAGTCAACTCTTCTCATTCAGTTTTATGGTGCAAACTTCCTTATTGCTGGCATCTAACCTTGGACGAATGTCAAATCTGGGTTTGGGACCTTGAACACTGTCTTTCCTTATTATTGTTTACAAAATGAATTTGCCACACTTATTCTAAGTTTGTTCAACCTTGAATATTTGAGTGAATCAAACAAAGCAATTTCATGATTTAATTGGTGACACTTTAGGTCCCCCTATTTAGCATTTATTAGCATTATGTAAACATAAAATGAATGGTTCGTATGCTGCTCATAAACGCTAAGAAGTGTTACAGTTTAAGGTTAGTTCGGCTAATTTGAAATGAGCTTAATGAAAGAAAATTAAAAACCTCAGTAGTGCACTGCAGAGAGTTTAAAATCAAACCATTAAAAAAGAAAAATCAAGGGATAACCATTGCATCATTATGCCTGAAACTACTGCATGGCCTGTAGTTTTAATTCAATTTAAACAAGCTCATTGTGCCTTCTGTCAAGCTTTCTCTGGTGTATTGTATTAGCGTGTGAGTGCAGCTTCCTCACCTGGGGAACTTGAAAGATCAATGTGAGTCAGGCATCATGTCCTGGCGATAACCTTTTCACAGATTTTTTCCCACCTGAATAATTAAAATGAGCACTAAGCTAGTAAAGGTACTGTGTGGTGACAATCAGCAGAATGTGAAATCGATTTCTTTTAGGATATATATGCTTATGAATAACTTTTTTCCTCTTTGTCTCCCTGTTTTCCCCTCTCCAATATTTCCCCCTGGCTTTTCCATCACGCCCACCTTCCTCTCATGTTCTCCATCACCCCCATGTATGTCCAGGCACTGGTCTCCATCTCTCCTCCATCCAGTCCCCTTCTCTCCTCTCCATATTCCTCTTCATGCCCACTCTACCCCTCTCTTCTTCTCCCCTCAACCTCGCTCCCTCTCCCTAACCCCACACCTCTCTCCCCCTTTTTCCAGCCCACACCCCAATAGGTACGCCTCCATCCCCTCTTGGCAGCTCTATCTCCTCCTCACCTCCCCCCTCTCCTCCCTCTCCCTGGTTGGTTTCCACAGCTGTGGTGAGTGAGGGGCAGATGACCGGAGAATTGGCCCCTGGGAGAGCGCTGAGCCATCCTGGTGCTATTAGGCTCGTGGCTAATAATAGGTGTTTCAGACCAGGGGAAGATCAATCAGGGGGAATCATGGGGAATGTTCAGAGCAGCGCTTTTTACACATCGGCCCAGATGGATGAAATTACACTTGTCAGTTTTTAGTTGCATTACTCCCAAATTGGTTGTCTACTCTTTTTTTTTCTCTCTCCCTCCCTCCCTCACTCGCTCTCTATTCTCTCCTTTCTCTCTCTTTGCCCTCATTCATGTGTCAGCGGCCTGCTAAAGGGATTCAATGGTGAAATCCCTGTCATTTTTGTCTTTTCCCTGTTTAGCCCCCAGCCAGCAACTCTGCTGCCTGCATATGCACTTAGAAGAAATCAGTTTAAGATGTTGTCTTATGGCTTGGGCAATTTCCATGTTAAAGGCAAGTGTGCAGCTGACATTTTGTATGTGCTCTGCATGTATAATAAAACGATTTGATTGAGTCATTCACAAACGATTAGTCCATCAACAGAAAATTATTCATCAACTATTTTGATAATCGATTTGTTCCCAGATTGTTTTAGCCAAATTGTTAAATGTTCACTGACTTCCAATGTCAGCTGCCTTTGTCTGTTTTATATTATTGTAAACTGAATATGTTGGGGGTTTGTAGTGTTGATCAGACAAAACAAGATATTTGAAGATGTAACCTTGGGGTCTGGGGAACTGTGATGGACATTTTTTTTCAATATTTTTTTGACATTTCAAAGGATTTATCTAGAAAATAAATGGCCTTCCTGGTTCTTGGAGTGTAAAATAGATGCTTGGAACTTTAATGCATTTCCGATATTAAGTTGATTCACACAAACTTGAACTTAAACCAAACTGATTAATGTGCCAAGGACAATAATGTTATTGTGACTGCAGAAAAATCTTGTCTAATTGTAATGTAATTCAATCTGTCATGTGCAAATGAAACCTTCAGGCTGTATCTCACTGTGTGAAACTGAATAAAATTTACCACACAAAACTCACTCTCTTTGGGGTTTGTTTTAAACGTATGTCGATGTTTTTCAAATGACAGCATACAACTGAAGTTGTTGCAGAAACGACAAGGATTTTCATGAGCATGAAAAAAAACAATGAAATGATGCTGCAAGAGGTTTACATCAGCTATTAAATCAAGCCTTTGAGCAGTAAAATGCTTCTTTTCTATTTCCACCCTAATACTAAGAACTCCTCAGATTGACTGATTGATTGATTTAGACACAAACATTTGAAAGTGAATCAGTTGAGCTGTAGTTTCTGTGCAGTTGCAGGGAGATGACAAGCTCAGTAAGGTAAAGTGGGTTCATGTCTGGCATACAGCCCCCCCCCCCCAGCTCCTGATGTGTTACATGATAACTACCACAGCGTGTCAGTCGGAAAGGTGACTATGGAGGCTACGTTTTGAGGCAGCCACTCAACAGCTATTTGTTTCAGTGATTTCCACTTCTGACTTGCCTTTGTCAGACTAAAATGTTTAGTGTTTACAATGCTTTCCTTGCAATCCTCACATTAGCAATTTCCCCTTGATGTGGCTACCAGCTAAGTCTCCGGCTCAAAGGGGGGTGTGGTATTGATATATTAAAGTGCTTGCTTGTGTTACTCCTGTGTAAGGCACGCGGCTACTACACCATGCCATCAAAACACCGGTATGACAATCACAGCAGAAGATTGGCTGTGTGCTAAGGTATCTGAATAGTTCATAGGGAGACATTCCCCCCCCCCCCCACTGGAAATCAATATAGCCCCCAGATGTTGAGGTCTGCCGGTCCATGAAGCAGCCTGATGCAGAGATGTTCCTCACTGTCTGATTGCACAACGGAGAAGACTAGAGACAGAAAGGCTTCTTTGACTGAAAGCACGGTGACCACGGGGGAGGGAACAGGGCCTCTGTGAGAGAGTCTCCTTAGCAACGGGAAGAAAATTAACATTGACATCCTGACTTCCCAGCAAAACTCGTCCCAGGGATTCTGCTGGATATTTCCATGGGTGAGCAAAAAGGGGAAAAAAGAGATGTTCAAAAGCTGATATAAAGACACACACTCCCTGCTTGTCTTCCATTTATATTGAAATGAGTTTTTCCCCCTCAGCTCCGCTTGTGTGTAGTGAATACAGAGAGTCCTAATGTATGTATTTTGCTCATTTTACTGTGTCTGGCGTTTCCGCGCCTCTCCTCTGCGACTCTGTGTTTGCCTCCTGCTGTGGTAAACACAACATTGCTATGATAGCACATGCATTTCAGAAAGCTCAAAACACCACCGAGGAGCCGAAACATTCATTCTCTCTCTCCCTCTCCCCCTCAATCTCTCCCCTCTCCCTCTGCCTCCGTCAGTCCTCTCCCTCACTTCCAGCCAAGGTATTCAGCTCCCATGATTGCAAACACGCATAATGACAGCATCTCCCGGGGGCCAGCGGAGGTACCCCACTGATGCTGAGAGACTCTATCCTGTCGTCACATTGCAGGAAATTTGTCAGCAGTACACATTGGAGCCTGGAGAGCTTTGGCAAGGCACAGCCAGAAGCTGGGCTGGCTGTTTTTTGTTAATAAAATGAAGTGCAAATTGTGCTGGGCTCGTATGCATTGGAACAGCTCACTGCTTCCTCCCATTACGAGGCCAGGGCGAGCGCCATGGAAGCATAAGCGTGAATACATTATAAAGTAATGAGGAAACATCCAGGAGAGGGTTACGGGGGGCGTCAAGCGGCTCCAGAGGCCTCACCAAGAGCTTTCAGTATGCTCCGTGATGGATTAGTCATTCTCGTTTGAAGAGCGAGCGAGAGGTGGAGTTCAACAATGTTACACATAGCAACAGTTGCTAAGAGTTGCAGCGAGCGCGGCCTATTCAGTCTGTGAATATGTAGGCCTACAGTTGCAGCTGAGCAGGAATATAGCCTAGGTGAATAGGGATAGAGCTGTTTTGTGTATCAATGATGATGGTGGTGACATTTGCAACAATGCCATAATATTCATGAACGTGGAAACTGCTAAGAACCATGGGTAGTGGAGAGGCTAATAATGTAAATCATTCATAGCATAGCAGCATGAGAGTGGTTGAGACAAAATGTCACTGATATTTGGAATTTGAAGCAAATCATGCTTTGTGGATGTCAAAATGACATCCCCAGTTCCTGCCATGGCGGAAGCTGGAGCATAACCTACCGTTCTGGAGAATCCCCCCCAAAATGAAACCCATACAGCTTGGTAACCTACTTGGGAGGCCTGGGGTTTGAAACATTAAAAAAAAGCAAATCCATCTAACAGGAATTATCAACCCCTATTTTAACCCCAACTCTCCTCGATATGTCATAGAAAACGTTGAATTTGCAGTGGCGCACTTAACTGAGGAAGCCAGCCTTGCATTACACAGACCCTCCCTGTCAATCATGCATCCCACAAACAGGTCACATTCCATACATTCCCGTAAGGTGTTGTGGTGGGCGGTAGGTGGCAGTGAGGAGAAGGGGGTGGGGGAGGCTGGTTTGAGCCCAGTGCTTTAGAACCACTTTCAGTTTCTCCACGGCGCAAACACCCTCCCCCTTGGCATTCAGTCTCTGATGAGCCCGCCGAGCCGCAATGGAGTCGCCTGATGGAACGCCATGGCAACGGCCGACACCTGGCAAGAGTTCATCCCACCTCCTCTCTCTCCTCCATCATTCCCCTTTCCCTCCCTCCCCCAGATGCTGGAACATATTTCCCTCAGACTGACTGAAAGCCCCTGTGAACAAATAATGGGTGCACGCCAGTCTAAATAAAGTGCGGTTTATGAGTTGCGGTCAGAAACGTCTCCCTCTGCCCCTCTTTCTCTTTCTCTCTTGCTCTCTTTTTAATGTTCTGCACAAAAAACAGTTGCCAACATTTTTTCCTTTTTTGGGGGCCATATGGCTGGTTGGTGATTATACAAAGCCATTTTTTCCCTTTCTCACAGTGAGGCACATAGTCAAATAAAAGAGAGCGGCTCCACACCAGTAGTCTGCAAACCCATTTTGTAGAATGGAACAAGGCACCCAAGCCAAAACAAACCAACGTGTCCCTTTGCCATTTTTCAGCCTCAACTTTTCAATAATATGTTAGACCGTAGCATTGAATAAACCTTCTGCAGCAAGCCTCCACTCTGCTGTGTTATCAATTAATCAAATTAATCAAGACTGGAGGGAGTTTTGCAAGAAGGTTGCATAAATATTCAAGTAAACCACTGTTTGATGAAAACCCTAGAAGTATTCATCACATAGGCTAACCCAAACTTACTGATGATGGAAGATCCTGTCATGTTGTTTCAGAGTTCTTCGCACAGAAGTTAGGTTTAAATCTTTGTAATTTGTAATCATATTAAATGAGTAGTTTAACTATCATTCTTTTTATCTTTCTAAGAGTGACCTGAGAAGACTGAATTTCATGTCTCTTTCTACGGTGGAGTCAAAATGTGTTCAGCCAAGGTAGGAGACAGCTAGCTTGGCTCTGTCCACGGTGAAAAAATAAGCCTACCAAGAACTCCAATCATGTATCATTGTACATCAAACCTGTAAGTGGAACAACAGATAAATGTAAGGCTTAGTTTGTAAATCTCAACTGCCTCACAGCTGCTTTGAGCTTGTTACTCAAAGCAGCACAGCTAATAAAATCTTGACATATTCCTTAAAAATGTAAATCTTTATGGTTTTGAAGAATGCTGTGCAATCAAAATCATTGAGAATCATTTTAACTCTATCTTAGTTTTTGATATTAAGAAACGTGTGATACATCATAAGGTACACCTGATATGCCTACTGTGACCAGACATCCCCTGTTTTCCGGGGACAGTACTCGGTTTTGGTGGTGTCCCCATCTAGAGCTGTCCCCGAAAATATCCCCTTGTTAATCATCGACTGTATAAGGTGTTAACAGACCTGGAATCAGATTTTACGTGGCCAGAAAGACTGGACAGCAGAGCATACAGGTGTCATGCCGAAAAGTGATCTTTCCACCGAAAACTGATTGCCGTCTGCGGGAGTGCGCGCAGCATGTTAGAGCTGTATCACCCAGTCTCTTTACATTTACAGCTGCTTTGATCTGGATCAAACAGATACGTGCAGATACACCACTTTAAGGCCATGGTAATAACAAAGGTATGTCTTTGTGAGACTTTAACGTTTATTTTAATGGAATAACCACAATTGTGTTTACAGTTTCATACCGTAACCAGGCATGCCATTTACATGATTATTGGCAATAATAGAAGCCTGTTGTTGCCGATGGATTATGTGTTCGTTCAGCCTATTTCTAATATCCTTGTTTATGTTTGGAAAACAGAATGTAGCCTAGAGCCTAATTAACATGACTTACTGCAGAGTTATCCATAAAATAAAGACATGATCTCTTTTGCAGTTATCCTTATGACTCTACATTATTTTACTTGCTGTGTACCAGCCAATCCAGACCTTTTTACCTGTTAAAATACCTTTAAATGGCCAATACAAACCATAAAAGTTGCCATAAAGTGATTGCAGCATCTACTTATTGACTGAAAGCTAGTTCTGCCTGAAAATGACTTGATTCCATTTAGAAGCGTTACATTTGACAGATTATAAAACCGAAATCGTCCCCCTTATTTATGTCATATATAATAACATTGTATTTTTTAACATAACATATGACATATAAACACCAAACCAAAAATGTCCCCAGTTTTCATTTCAAAAATCATCATAAATCTGACACTAATCTCTGACAGCTGACAAGATGAATCTCTGTCAAATAATGAAAAAGGTAAGAGGAAGTAAATGGTCACTAGCTATTTTAAGTCCCCTGTTGATTTTGCACATTCAAAATACACCAGCTACCAATGTTTGGTTTAGCAACCTGTGATTAGTGTCTCTGTCAGTGCTATGGTTTGGTGAAGCCCTTAGTCTCAATTTCTTAGGGTCTGGCAGTATTTACAGGCCTCATTTTGTACCCTAAAACCACTCTGAAGGCCAGATAATGCCAGTAGAAAAACCAAGATGGCTACCGATGTAAAATTAAGGAAAGACTTTTGAGGTTTTAGCAAGGAGAATGGTATGGTGAATCATATAAATAGGCTAAATGTAACACGTCTACCAGAAATGATGTCCTCCGTTTCAACAGCTCCTTGTTAGAAAGATGGAAAGAAAGCTTTATGCTGGTCACTAACTCTAATGTTTCTGCGTCGAAGCATAACCAAATTATTTATGCTAAATTGCCAGAGCCACGGAGGTATGACGTTAAAGTGGATAAATCTGGAGAAAAATGTTGAATGGTGGCTCGTAAAATTATGAGACAGAGTAATAATTTTAAATAGTGTAATAGAGCTATGTTTAATTCTAGTAGGTGATCATGCTGCTCTCACCATAATCACATTTATGCATGCACACAAGGTGGAAAATACCTATGTGTAAGTCTATTACGACAGTACTTTACTAACAATAACTGCATGAGCCTAGCAACACTCAGCACCTTTGATATTGGCCTCCAATCCCAGTAACAACAAACTATTGTAACTTGCAGGGGAAAAAAGAACAACAATCTGTGCATGGTGCATTGCCATACTTGTTTAAAACTTTGGAAAAGGTGTGGTAAACGTCACTGTAATGTAACCAAAAAACATGTTTACAGTTCTTAGTGAATGCTCTGCTTTCAGTCTCTCTGTGACAAATTGTGCTTAATGTAATGTGTTGAGTATTTAAGTGGTTTATATAAATACCAGTAGCAGCATACTCCATGTTTATGGAGGCTTAAGAGGGTCTGGATAATATCTAGATATTACGGCACTTGCTCACTCAGGTGTGCCAGAATGGTACAAACAATTATGTGTCAAAACATCAGAGTTTCTGCAAAAGTCCAATTAAATGTAACCCAATTTTACAATAAATGTGTTTTGTCCCCCAAAATGAACACTTTTAAGCTCTTATAATTCAGGTACAGGTTCATGTCAGCTATAGGGAGAAGTAGCCAGGATTGAAGCTGGGCCAGGCCTGACAGGAGCCAGAAGTGTTAATGAGCATTAAAAATCTCTTAAAGCGTAATCTACATGGTCCCTTGCTCTGAGGTAATGCCTATCACATGGCCTCCATTGGCACCCTCACTCTTAACCACAGCCCACTTTCCTCCAGGACAAGAATCACGAAATCATAACCCTTGATTCATCTAGCTCACACTACAATGTTATGGGAGCTTTCATAGACATGCAATATGGTGTTAAAAAGATCCAGCTATGATATTATTGAATTAAGTACAACAATCTACTCTCAGATAAGCTCAGATTTGAGAATTCAGCTCAACGTCAAAGCCTTTCATTGGACGAACATTTCTATGGCTGTTCAGGAATCTTTCTTTGTGGGGACAATTATTAGGTAGTATGTCTTTTGTATAAATTGGACAATCACATATTTGTCCATTCACTGGGAAAATGAGAGCAGTTTAAAAAAAATGACCCTCTCTTCAAGCTGCTGAATGGACAGGCTGGGATAAATGTGAATGACAGGTGTGAAGTGGCCAAAATACTCCATACACAACCAAAAACAATAGTCTTTGTGTTTGCTAGAGGAAGACAAATGGGTGACAAAGAGTTTGTGCGTGACAAGCTACATCAATGTCACATTGAAGGGTCTGGAAAAAGTGGCGGATGTTTGTTTTTCCTCGGATGGACTACTTCTTTCTGGAATTCCACTTCAGGGGGAAAGAAATAGAAAAGTGACCATCAAAAAGAGAAAGAAAAATAATTTCAATCAAAATGGTGGATCTTGGTTCTTTTTTAAATATTAAATTAAAAATGTTCTGTTTAACCCTGTTTTATATGTAGGCAGTACTCAGGATTAAACTAGCAGGTGCTTTGCCATTGAGCAAGGCATGATCTCCTGCAAAATACTCCAAATGCACTGTAGACAGGATTCTAATTCATCATCAGACACACATGCATTGGGCAGGTAGAAAATAAACTGTAATGACTGAAGGTTTATTTGGAGATCAACATGAGGAGTTGATTTATGCCACAAACCACACCAATAGCGAATGTTATGGGTGGGCAGTGTTCAATACCCAAAGAAAGGACCCAGCTCGGAGTGCATATTTAGCTATTAACATCTAGCAATCTAGTCAGCCCCTTGAATTCAAGTTTTGTGCAGACAGTGCATGGTGAGGACAGGTCTTTTTGAAGGAAAGACAGCTCATTTAGTAACCATAATCAGTTATTGCAAACATCTGTGTGGCTCTATGACCAATGCTTTATGATTAGTTTGATGTGCACTCAATAGTTTTAGCGTCCGACTTGGTGACAGCTGATGGGAAACTAGCTTTGGATGGAAATTCTTCACCATTGTTATGCTTATAATTTATTATATTCTCTATGAGGTGTGTAGAACCTCTTTTTATGATCAAAATCATTGCTGACAAATTATACATATTCAATCTTGTATTGACATTTCTTATGGGTAACCTGTGCTTCCTGGGCACTCAAAATAGCAAGTGTATGGAAGGACGCGAATTGACACAGCACTTGTGTCATGTTAGCTAGGTAGGACCAACATGTCTATCAAAGTGTAGCATAGTGAAACAAAGTCCTAGGAAAAAGGGAGGATGAATGCCACATACAAATTTACCTCTAGTGGTTAAATTACTGTTAAGCTAAACAGTAATTTTACTGGTTTCCAGGAAGATGAGTTGAGTTTTCTATCCCCCTGCTGTGTGCCCGTCCTAGATTGTAAACAGGGAAACTGTCTATACTGTGGCCAACCACACACCCTAACCACTCTGACAAAATAAATAGGCCTATGTGTAGGGGAATATATAATTTCAGCACGCATAGATAGCAAAGTTCTTTTCACTTGTACACCTACTGGGTGTAACAAATTTTCATCACAATAGTTACAGTAACACTAACTTACTCTACTTCTGGGATTTATTGGCTTTCATTGCTAAATTAAACATGTCTGCTTCTACATAATCACCTCAAAATGGCCATCGTAAATGATCACAAATTAACAGACGCTTCTGGTGTGTAACAGTGTTGTACCTCTGCTGTAAGAGGAGTCATGTACAGCAAGCACTGCGGGACAAACATCGCTCTGTCCGGTTGATTACAACAAATAAATACTACTGGATGAGGGATAGATCTTCTGTGTGAGTGTATCTGGAGCACAGCACCAGGATGTGTTTATGAATTGGAGCAAAGAAACTTGAAATGTCAATCTCTCCATGAGCAGCAGGCTAGCCAGGGTTAGTTATAGAACATTTTGTGACTCACTAATTCAAACTTTGTTTTACAACGCTGACAAGAATCGATGACAAGCAGCTAAAATGCTACCTAATAAATATCGCCTCCGTTTTTATGCCTGCTTTGAGGTAGCCCTAATTAACCAGGCACAACACACGCTCCCTAGTGACATATGTCCCAGCCGGAGCCAAAAATAACACTGCCCTGAGGGAGGATGGAGGAGGAGAAGGCGGGTGCTTTCTTGTGTGTAAGTTGCATGCGTTGGTATCTGTGTTACATACTGTGTGTGTGTGTGTGTGTGTGCGTGTGTGTGAGGGTCTTTGTGCTGCTTCTGTGAAAATAATGTTCCAAGGGCCACAGTCTCTCAGATTTTCAATTCAAGTGTAGCTGTACATTTGCATTAAGAGTGCATGCCTGGGACTCTGGTGGAATCTCCCAAGGGAGTGCTTCAGAGGCCGAGTCCCTGGGCGATGAGAAGAGCTTGCTTCCATGTGAGCAGGCTGTGGCATACCCACCTGTGAGAAGGTTGAGGTGGAGGAGGGAGGAAGGGAAAAGAGAGATGGTGAGAGGAACATATATGGTGAAAAAAAAAAAAAAGACAAAGGAGGAAAGAAAAATAATTCTGTGGTTTTGCAGAGGTGGAGGTGGCAAACTGTGGTCATAGAGGAGGTCCTGTGAACCCAAAATGACTGTGCAGTGAGGTGAGGAAACAAGCAATAAGTTATCACAGGTGTTGCTGCACATAAAGAGCTGTGTGTGTGTGTGTGTGTGTGTGTGTGTGTGTGTGTGTTTCTCTACACCTGTAACAACCTTTCAGCTAAATGGTTGTTTGTTCTGCATCTTCTCTTCAATCTCCTCACTCTGCTTTGTGCTTTCAGTCACCTCTCCCCTCAGTTTTCTTCTTTTAAGAATTTTGACTCAATATTTTATCTTGAGCATCCAGCCAACGACAGAAAAACACAAGAAGTTGAAGTGAAGGGAAGAGAAGTAAAAAATAAACAATCATGTCATCATATGTCAAACACGAAAAAAATTGCATCTCTGGGTTCCGGGTGAGTTCTACAATTGTTAAATCTTTGAGGTTAAAATTTGTATAATACAAACAGAAATAATTAACCCTGTGCGCTGTCAACATTTTTCAGTATGTGTCTTTTATAATGGGGATCCATAAGGGAAAATGTACAGCTTTTCAACACTTGACTTCCTAATAAGACATACACTCCAAAGAATCTCCAGGGATAAATATTGTGTATGCCTTTGTGGCTTATGATGGGAAGTCAGCTTCAGTTAAAACCTTTAGTTACTTTACATTACTTTACATTTACTACATTAATGAAGAGTTAAAATAATTTGATGTTAAAGATGCATTAATTGAGTTTTGGGCACCGGGGCAACGCAACAAGCTGTAAACACAACATTTACATTTAAGCATTTAGCTGATGCTTTTATCCAAAGCGACTTACAATTGCTATATATGTCAGAGGTCGCACGCCTGTGGAGCAGGGATGGAACCCAGGTCTCTCACACCAAAGGCATGTGTCTTATCCATTGCCCCATCACCACCCCACTGACATATTTTCACCTTATTAAGTTGATACGGCGAATATATCAGCAAACAGTTGCCTGTTGTTTACCCATCAAGCAGTTAGAGAGCAAAATTAGCATTAGAGCTGTGTTTCTGTTCACATGGCAAATGTGTATTACAAGTCTACTATACACTCTTCTTTTAGCTCTGTTTTGGTCACCTCCAACTCCTTGGGGAAATATTGGACTCTTTAGCTGCTGTATGTTCCACCATGTTGATAAGCTAGTTGCTACCTTTTTCAGTCTGCTGTTTGGTGCTGAGAGGTTAGTTTACAGTGGCTTTATCAGAGCATTTTTGCTGCACACAGCTGCCTGCTACAGCTGGAAACATGGTTGATTAAAGCGGTGAGACGGACCAAAATCAAGAAAGTTGCAGGCTGACCTGAAAAGTCAGGTGTCACTACAAGTAACACCTTTCATACAACAAGCAGACACTTCTGCCATTGTTAATAAAAATAGAGAATAGTGCAGCTTCAGCAGTAGCTGTCTTAGAGCTGCTACTGCTAGCATGTTTCTTTTTTTTAATGTTAACTACTGTCTTCAATCAATTTGACAGTAATTACAGAAACTTTATTGGAAAATGGTTGCAATATAGACTTCATAAATTCAAATGTTCCCAATTCCTCAAACTAATAATAACTCTGCACTGTTAGATTAATATGACACTGTGCTATTGAATCCAAACCCAGACATCTAACACTAATATAAGAGCCAAGAGTTGAAGAGCTGATGCTTTTAATCCAAGAGTGATAATTTGTTTCGAGTCTGGATACAAAAAGTGTGGTTTCAAGAAACAGCAGTTTCTTATACATCACCTACCAAAAAAAGAAAGAAAAAGAAAAGCAACATATGCACCTATATGGTCTCTAAATGTTCACTAAGAGCCAGAACTTCAGATCCAAAATATAAACTGCTTTTTTGTAGCCAAGAGCTAATTGATATTTTTCCACAAACAGCATCCAGTAAAGTTCTCTAATGGTCTTAAATCTTAATCATTGCAGTTGCTCTAGACTAGACATGACATCATGGCCACAGGTAGCCCAGTTTATTCCACGGGTCTTTAATCATCAAGATTGCCATCATAATGGCTGAGTGGGCCACTGGTTCACAAAAGAAGGCCTCTCTGTGTGGAGGAGTCAGATAAGGTATGTCTCTGCTTCATACAGTCTGGAAACAGAAGAGAGGAGAACAGCATTGATCTGATCTCAGATAAGATGAAAAATGTTCCCTTCATGAATACCATCATCATCACCTTCATGAAGTTGCAATAATCAGCCAAAATTGAAATTAACATAAAATATTATCATACAGAAACAACGATGATGCAGTGCAATGGACTAAACAACCACAGATGGCTCTCAGATTTTGGACCAAGACAAATCACCAGTTATAGATTTAAACAATCAATGATGATCAGACCTTGTGCCAAAACACAATCAACTCCCTGTCAACACATTCACTGCACCCCTTCCTCTTTTCTCTCTCCTCTTCCCTTCTCCTTAGCTCTGCATGTTGGATGCCTCGGTGTCAGCCGCACCAGTTATTCCCCTAATCCCAAACAGATTGGCTTCCGCCACAGAAGAAAACCCTCAGTCTGGCCGTCTCCTCGGCGCTTGCTCCGCAGAAACCCCATTAATCGGCAGCACATGGCGATAGGTTATGGAATGGATTATAGGCCTTGCGACGTATGTGGTCCGCTGGCTGCTCCGATGGTTACATGTTGGTGTTCAGGGACACACTCCGAAATGAGGAGACAGAATTGATCTCCGCTGTTCTCACTTTTACAGCCTCCCCAACTAAAGGGGGAGGGGGACAGTTGTCAGTCATTCCTAACAGTTGCTCCCCTCAACAGCGGAGTCAATGGCTTTCTCCCTGATGCGAACACTGCATAGAAACTCATGCGGCGGGCTGAACGTGTAATTATCAAACTTGGAGCTGCTTATTAAGATGAGAAAGAGGACAAGGCGATTGTGTTTCTTTTATTTTTTGTTTCTCGGCACAATGGAGTAAGTGGAGGTCTGTGAAATCATGGCGAGGAAGAAGGATCTGAGAGGAGGAGGACAAGAGAGAAAGAGAGAGAGAGAGACATGGGGAGAACGAGATAAAGGAGAAAGAGACAATCAAACATACATGAACACACATGTGCACACACACAATAGTCACAGAACATAATAGTGAGGTAACCACAGTTCTCCTTTTTCTACTGCTGTGCCAGTAGGTGGTTTGTGTGAACAAGAGTGTGTGTGTGTGTGTGTGTGTGTGTGTGTGTGTGTGTGTGTGTGTACACACCTCTTAGGGGGTGGTGAGGTCTCAGAAACACAGCTGCAAGGCCTGCTCTGCCTCTGTCATTTGTACAACACTGGTCTGCCAAGGGTGAAAAGTGACCAAAATTATCCAAGAATCCAGGGTGAACAGTGTGTGTGTGTGTGTGTGTGTGTGTGTGTGTGTGTGTGTGTGTGTGTTGACCTAATTCAGGAGGAAAGGGTGAAAATTACACCTCTGCACACATGTCCAGAGAGAGAGTGGATCATACACCAGGTGGTTGCAAAGCCTTCTGAAAAGGGAGGACAGTGTGTGAGTGTGTGTGTGTGTGTGTGTGGGTTGTGCTATGGATGAGACAGTGTCACTTTATTCATTTGTTTGTTTGTCAACATGGTATCTCTGTCTATTTTGGCCTAATATAAGAGCCAAAACAACAGTACTAGGAGTAACAGTGTTACATTTTGCAAATATATTCAGTATGAACATTTAGTGCTGGCAGTGTACGAGCACTTTGATTAGCACAATATACATTACTGCCAATATTTTCACACTATTCCACCAATCTACAAGAAACGACACCAACAACAATGCACCAACAAAGGTAGTTAAGAAAAAGATTGCTAGCAAGTAATCATGTAATCATATATGGAGGTTTTGGTAAGTAACACAGAATGGAAACATAACTTTTGTTTGTTTACAAGAATACTCCACAGGGCATATTTATGTTTGTCTATGTGTGTTCAGTGAAGACGCCGGTTTAGGAAGTGTTAGCTTGGCGCAGGTGCTGGGGGTGGGGAGAGGTGGCTAAGCTACCAACAGAGGAGATATGTGCCACCCAGTAACTCCAAAGTTGTCTTGAATCACCTGACTTTTGTTCAGAGTTGGAAGGTGTGTGAAGCTGTAGTTTCACTGTGAGGTCGGGACTAGGAGCGCTGTGTGTATTCACCGGGGTTAAGCTAGCAGTTCATGGTCAGTAAATACCCACAAACTGTAAGCTATTCACAATGTCTCTTTTTCTATGTCTACACATGTTGAATACAGAAGATGTGATGTGGAGTTTGTTTGTGTGGAGTAATTTGTGTAGCCACCTACTCAGATCTAATTTTGTTACAGGATTATGATGGCATTCCTATTTAGATTTGATAATCCCTTTGCATGGGGCGTGAATTGGTGAGGGTATACGACAATGCAAAATTAGGATGCAGAGAGGCCTAGTTAGCTTGTTTTATCGCGATACTGTTATTGTGAGCTTAAAACTCCCATGCACTCATACCTATCCAGCTATAACCCTTATTTTACCACATATCACATTACTATCAAACATGAATAAATATTAAACCACAAGAATTTAGTGCAATAACAATAAAATATTTATTGCGGAACCAGGTGACACCTCTAAAACGTCCAGTTCACCCAAAGAAAAGAAAATCTTAAAATTCAGCTCACGGAAACATAACATTGGCGCGCTTGTTGGAGCTCTTTTGTAATCCTCAAAGAAAATATTGTCTTTACTCACTGTTCCTTGTGTACTCGAAAACTGCAAACCCCTCTGTCTAGCTGTGCGATTAGGGATGTGCCATATTATATTGTTCATGATATATCGGTATAATCTTTTAGATGATCAAAAAGAGGTCCATCTCACATGCGGCTACAAGTCCTGAGCACTTCTAATGCAGCAGCATGTGTGGCAGCAAAGCAAACTAGCCAAAAATTCACATTAACGCTATGAACTTCCTATCTTTTAACTATAAATTTCTGTATCTTTACATTTCTCAAGTGTCCACACACTCAGAAACCCGGGGCAAAAATGGACTTCCAACACACACTCTCTCCTTCCAGCTAGCGACGGCGACAGCTAGTTAGCAATAGTCCACACGTGGACATGGCGTTTGCATTAGATTACTGACTGAAAACAGCTTCAAAACACAGCTCTTTCCCCATTTTAACCGGGTTACACACTGATATAAAACTCTCAAATCTTGACTTTAATGACTAATAATACACACAGCAGAAAAATGAGCTGAGAGAATCAAAGGCATTTTAGCAGCTTACAAAACGAAATATTTCACCAATATTTCTCTTACACACGTTGTAATATATACTTTTTAAAATTAATTTACAAGTAACCTGCCTAACACTGCTCACGCACATTTAGTTAAGAATTATAATTCACTGAATTAGTGTGTGGACTTGGTCATAGGCATTCACTTGCTGTATGTGCAAGCACACGTGACTGGCCATTATGTCTAAATGTGTGTGTGTGCGTGTGTAGGCCTATGTCTGCGCATGTAGGGCTGTAAACAATGAGACTGGTTCATAGACGCCACTGCAAGCGGCCCAAGGCCAGGAGGACGTCGGCTCAACAACAGCTCATACAGACAACTCTGTGGCTTCTCGCCCATTATCTTCCCCCAACCAGCCAGGCAGAACTACTCTGTGTTCTCTGGCCTTATACAAAGGCTAATGAAAAGACTCAGTAGCAAAATGTGAGGATGATCACAAAGATATCACCATGCTCATAGTTTTAAAATGACAAGTGAACATACTGGATGTGATAAACCCCTCTTTGCAGATATAATGCACTCTTCTCGCTCACTCAACAGGTCATATTTTACAGAGGAACATGCAACGTTGATCAGAGCCTTTATGCCCTTTAGTGTCAAGTAATCAGACATGATTCAGGCTGCTGTAGTTTTTAATTTCGTATGATTTTATTACTACCCAGAATCAGCTCAATATGATTTCATTAGAACTAGGGGATAACCTCTTCACACTGCTGCGGTGTACAATCTGTGGTGTTATTGGTGATATTGCCAGGTATGTGTGGGGTTTTTTAATGCTTATAATTCTCAGCAGTGGATGTTGATATAATGGAAGAGAAGAGGTGTTTCACTGAACAGGTCAACTCAAAGTTTCATCATTCTAAACTCTTTAGCATCTCTTCACGGAGTTAAAAGCATTTAAGCACTCGATTACATGAGAGGATTTTTGGAAAACTGCTATAAAACACCTGCCGGCACATGGTGGGAAAATTGATTCTGTATCCTAATACAAAAAAACAACTATAAAATGTAGTTTAATTTTTTCAAGCATGTCAACATATATGGTGTTCTTATATAATACTATTGTATTACTATATCTTGGAATTACATAGACATAATTTAAACTTTTAGGAAAACCTCATTTTCTTCTGCAATGACGGTGGAAAGGATCAAGTGCAACCCTGAGCTGCCCTGTGTTTCCCCTTTGCGTGTGTCGAGATCTATGAACCTCCCACGCAATCCCAGACGGCCTTGCTCTTGATCAAAGGTACAGTGTATTATTAAGAGAGTCTGAAACTATGATAAAGAGGCTCCTGTTACAATTAGTGGGAAGTTGTAAGTTTTTTCACCACTACCCCTCCCCCGTCCAAGTCTTGTAGACGTGTTGATCGGACGATTGTGGACATGAGAGCACCGGCTCTGACCCCTGTTTGACAGTAATGATCGCGCCTTGACCTCAGGCTTTTTTGTCTAAGTGATGATGACCCTGCATGTATTTTGTTGAGGCATGACTAAGCAAGACACCATTTGTATTACTAGTAACAGGATGGTTAAAAAGTAAGCGAGATGATAGTTTCGCTAACCCTAACCCATGATGATTGTAACAGTGTGTTCCCATCTCTAGACTTTACCTCCTTGGATTGTTGTATTCTTAAAACCAGCAGCTGCAGTTCAAATCTCATATCCCGGTATGCATGCATGGGAACTTGTCCTTTTTCCCCTGCAGTCCCCCCTCCTTGCATCCCCCCATCCACTTCCTGCTATCTCCAGGGCCAATCTAAAGCTGCGCTATTACCAGTCCTGTACTCGGTGTGTTGGCGGCCGATTTAGAACATCAACACCATCAATCAACCCGCCAATGGGGCCAACCAGCTGGCTGAACCGTCCTGTCCCACTGCACTACAATTTGTCATCCGACAAGGCCAAGTTGCGTTCATGTAACTACACCCAAACCTTCCTCCTCTCTGTCTCTCCCCTTGATAAAAAACTCTTTTGATGACTTTTTGACTTGCCCTTTCAACTACTTCCTTGAAGCCTCAGCATCTCAACTCACAACAGCCTCTTTACCAAAAGCTTTACAATTGTTTTCTTTCTGTCCCTCCATATGAGGATAATTAAACACTTATAGGTATCCATGGGACAAGGCTCACTTTGGTTTCTCTTGACTGATGACTATGTTTCTGTTCACAAGAGAGTAGCAGCCTGTTTTATCCACGGTTGTGGCCATTACTTTTGCTGGAAAAATAAGCTGTGCGTTGGCCATTACAAATGTTTCCCCTTTTGCTTTATGTGGTTCGCTGAGGTGGGTCATTATCCACCAAAATATGAGGCCAACAAATTAACAAACAAATAAACATGCAGTGGAGAAACCATGAGTCATTGTTCTATAAAACACTAGATATGGCTATCCTTCTCACATAAACTAAGCAAATATTTGATTTTATGCATGCTTCCTGTATACTTGAGCGATAATAATAGAGTAAAACAGACTTTATATGTCCGTAAAAGTCATAGACACGGTTGATAAAAAGGAAAGCAAGATTTATTTAAACAGTAGCAAGATTTATCTTTTAAATTCATGTCATCAACTAATACTAAGACACTGCAGCCTTTTCAGATTAAATTACTGTTTGGTAAATTCTAATTAGAAATTTGAATTACTGCAGCCACATGTGACAAATGGCTTTTATAAATTCTCTGTAACAATGATGTCATAGATTCCTCATCACCCCATAGTTCATAACACGCACACTTGCAGACACATACACACTTCCCCTTTTAATTGCTCAGTGTTCACTGCTTTGCCTTATTTCTTGGTTGCTCTCACTCTCCGGGCCAGCTGAGAGGCCCCTGGGGGCACAGTGGGGGCCTTAGAGTTGTCCAAACACCCCAAATGAAGGTCTGGGGAAGTTCCTTGCTCTTTTGTCCCTGCCGTCTCTGCCAGGGAAACAAGTGCAGCACAGTGCACAGACTTGGGAGTGTGTCTGCTGGGGTCATGATATGGCTGCTCAGCGGTCCCTCACAGTCACGCTACCATTTCTCCCCTTAGTTCCTCACTGCCCTGGCCAGCCACACAGCTGCACAACTGGCTGCCCTTTACCAGTTCAATCAGCCAAGGTCACCAACAATCAACCAGTGATGATGCACATCTGTGTGTCTGTGTGTGTGGGCAGGAAGGTATCGAGCAGCATGCCTCCACCAAATTCTTTAAGTAAAATGGTGATGTATCTCCCACTACACGCAGACTTTTACACATGAACAAGTGACTGTATGCACATATATACACACACAAAAAACATGTTGTTGCCGTCTGCAGAAGGCGAGAGCTGTGTTAAATTTAGATGATCAACTTTCAAGTGTGTACAAGGGATTAACAAGAGTCTGCAGCAAATCACGGTCAACGCTTCCAAATTTCAGAGTGAAAATGATTTCTGCAAAACAGAACCATACACCAAAACTGGGCGGCTTCTTACATGGTCGCACGCAACTTTTATTTGCTTGTCAATAATTTTCCAATATCCCATTCAAGAATTGGAGCATTTGATTTTGGTTTTTATGAGAGCATGTTTTACAAATGCTACACAGGCCAAGAGAAACTGTATCTGGCAGTCGCACTGAAAAAGGCTTTCCTCACCTTCTCTCGGTATTAATGAGCCCAGAAACAGTCAAAGCCAAAATAGGTTCCATACAGTGCGAGGCAGCTGCCAAACATATTGCATGACAAACATTGGTGCAAATGCTGTTGAAAAAATGCTGAACTGGAATCCATCACATTAAAAAGAGACTGGTTATAACAATGAATGTTTTAAAAATATTTCTGTAAATATGATGAATGGTGAATTAAAAATCCAAGAAAAAAATGTACAGCACCACTATAAAAAAATATATTTCTGATATTGTGAGAATGTGATATTTTTTCATTTAATCACACACTTCCAGTTGCAGCTTGTGTGGCGTGATATCTGGAAGAAGAATGCGTTTAGGGGCATGGGGGAGCGATTGGGGTGAAATTATAACAAGCATAAATTGGACCCTTGGTATTGGCCTTTCTTTGAAAAGTCTTAATGACAAATCACCACTTTCTCTTTCACCTCCTAGTGTTTCATCTGGGCTCTACCCAGGGTGCTCTGCTCCGATCCTGAGTGCCACATCATTGGCTGAGCCGCTTAAGCCTCGCCCATGGCCATATTCTCAAGAAAACATTTTTAATGTTTTGATGCCTGCCTGGACTTCTGTGCTAAACTGACTTTTACCACTGGCTGTTAACCGAAATTTGAAAATGCAGACTGGCAAAGTATGTGGGAACTGTGCTGTTCTGTTGTTAAGATTGATTCTATGGCATTAATGCCCTTTGTACTAGTTTAAATGATAAATCATGCATGTCTCTAACAGTTTGTTCCTTCTCTAAGTTTGGGTGTGAATGAGAACCAAAGTAAGGAAATATTACAATTGTTCTACATATGTGGAGTATGGTGTAGCCTCTCTGCTTAATTTAGATGTTTATTTTCTCTTTTTCTCCCTGAAACTTGTAAAATTGACGATGAACAGACACACTGTGTATCTTTGGTTAAAAAACGCAATGAAGGAGAAGAAACAATTAAGAAACAGTAATGACAATACCGAAGGGGGGGAGTTCAATGCCTACTCTTGCATACCTCTCTGTTTTATCATTAACTTCCCCAATACAAAAAACAACACCTGTGAAGGGGGTTAGTTACTGACAATACTTAATTAAAATTTTAGACTTCATATTGTCCTATCTTGTGGACAAAGTTGGATTTTTTAGCATGCAGATTCTAAAAACAGAGGATGGTTTCCTGGTTGTTTTGATAAAGTACGAATAATAACATCTTGTTACCTGACCAGGCTGAACAAACACATAACCCTTGACCTTAGTGCAGAAGAGAGGATTGTATCCCACTCACACCATGAAACCACAGTCAGACCTCCAGACCTGACTGATGGCTGAGGGATGCCAAAGCTAAATCCAAGGCCAGATGACCACCAGCGGTCCCTGTCTGCAGCCTCGTCTTGAGGGTCTAACTACTTAATAAGTAGCTGTCCCAGGTTTCCTGGACATAGTCCAGACTCACAGTGGCCCCCTTCGAATGGATGCCCAAAAGCATAAGGAGGGCTTCATTTATCAATCAGACCAATCACAGACTTTTCCGGGGCTAGGGACGGCCACATGTTGGGGATTAGGTGCATGGAATTCGGTACAACCAAATTGTGGGGAGTTAGTCAGTAAGAGATTATAGCAAATCAACAGTGAAAAGAGTTGGATTACACTACAGTTGCAGCTGGATCGATGTGCTGTAGGTATCGCCTATCAATCTAAATTCAAGACGCTTTAAAAGGAAACGTTTGTGTAACGTTCGCTAAACAGCGGCCACTGTGGCTACAAATGCAATATAGAATAGTGCTAAAACGCTAAGCTATTCTAACAGTAGCATAGAGGAGTAGTTAGCCAACATTAGCCACCATTAGCTACTGGTCACAACAGACCACGTAAGGCTGTAAAAGCAAATCCTCTAAATGTACTGATTTGAGCAAGGGTGCTTTTCATTGCCTTTCATTTGTAAGAGGAAGAGTGAGTCATTTCTTCCCCTCAAAAGCTACATAGTCTGGCTTTAAGCATCTATAAGCCTGTAGACTGATGCATCTGGTAGCTTCATTTCCAAACTCATTTGCAGTTTAAGATGATCCAACATGTGCAGACGGACTGTAATCATGCAGGTTTCTCATGCTATGTCCACAGCATCGCAACTCAAATGTCTAAGTGGTGTGACATCACTGCATTACCAATAAGGTTCATCTGAATGCTCGGAGTAGATAATTGTTGCTACCCAGCCGGCACATGAGCCTCGGGCTGAGCAACTGATTTAGAAGCCGAATGAGGGGGATGAGCCGTCACCGTCACCTCTGGCATGTTTTGTCACTCTTGCTCATTTCCATCTCTGCACACAGATGACAGATGAGGCTCTGACAGGTGTCAGAGAAGAGCAGAGCAGGTCTTGTCACTCACTCACTGAGCTACCCCGCTGTGTGGGACACGCACACTTTGATATAATATGCCTGTAACTAGAGAGAAAGGGAGGTGTGTCTGTTTCTTGTGTGTGATAGAGAAATAGAACAAAACTGGGGAGAGAAAAGGGGGGAAATGGGAGAAAATAGATACATGGGGGATGAAAGATATAGATGCAGCAAACAATATGTAATGGTCATCTTAAAATATCAAGCAGACAAAAATTGAAGGAGTATATAAAGTCTGGAAGAGGAAAGATGTATTTGTTTGGTCTATTGGGAGGGAGCTAAAGACATTTTAAAGCAAAAAGCTTAGAAATCCAGTTAGCCGGCATTTCTCCATGGACATGTGACATCTCTGATAAAACCCTTTTGTGGCGCTGATCTTGGGACACGTCACAGCACAATAGATGCACTTCACTCCCTAAATCAGCAAAGGCTCACTAAGCGTGAAGGAGAGTGGTCATGTATCATTTTACCTTGTTGGCCTAAATGAAGAAAAATTACAACCATATTGGCATTAAATTTTTCTAACAAAAACATTGTTTAAAGCAGAATTGTGAACCATGACATATTTGAATACGCCTGCAGTGTAATATTTTATATCTATGAGTTCCACTACTTGATCTATCTGGAATTTATTTGCAGCAGTCAATGAAAATATGTGTCAATTCACCATGCACCATTGCCAAAGAAATTAACAATGATTTTACACAGAGGACAGCTTAAGCTAATGACTTAGTGTCAGCATGAGGATAGACTTAGCAGATAATGGGTACTTCCAATAAGAGTGCTTTTCACAGAGGGGGTTATCACCTATGGTAAGAGTGTGTGAGTGCTTTTCACGTACAGTATAGGTCCATGGCATTGGACCATGGACACAGAGGTAGTGCACTATTAGCGCACATTACTGGAAATAAATTGGCATGTAATTTTATGATTTTATTAAATGATATTTTGGAGGTCTAAAAGTACAGCTGCTGTAATTGTGATTGAAAGTGTTTTGAGCGGCAGGATTATCATGCATTTATGCAAAGAAATAAAATCTAAAATGGTTTGCAAAGCCTCTGAGGGGACCTCAGAGTTGGTAACAATTATTAAACAGTACTAGTAAATAACTATTATGAATATTGGGAGTACTATGCTGTTAATTCGAGCCCCATAGACTAGCCTAGCTCCACCAATAGAGGTGTCATTGTTCCTCAACTCTAGATTTCAACTTGGGGCTCAGAAAATGGAGCTAGACCCCCCATATTTCATTTCTCCCTCGCTGATAGCATTTATCAGCAGTGTCCTGATAAAAACAAAATATGCAACTTAAGCCCAAGCAGGGCTAAGCCGCCGAGGTAGACAGGATTACCTGGAGGCTAGCAGGGACAGGCATCAGATTGTACTGTCATAAAGGGCCATTAGCCTCTTGGCAAACTGTACCTCAAGCCCAAGATGACAGGGCTTTTCAAGACAGACAGGGGGGAAAATATGAAACTTAAATTCGTCATGACAGACAATTCAATGAATGAGACCCCCAGAAAATTGGGTCTGTAAAGCAAAACAAACACAAAAAGAACTTTTCTTTTTTCATTTTATGTTAATTTACCACCTATGGGAATTCCATTAGCTGTACTACTGTCTGCAAGAAATAATCGATATCCACTGCTCTGTACTGGATGTAAGTATTTATATAAAAAAAGAGAGACTGGGTTTCCACACAACACACAATGGAGTAGACTTACTGACTGGCTGGGATTAAATTTAATACAGGATCTTGACAGACATATCCTGGAAGCACATCGCTCTCTCTGCAGATTTCCTAGGAGCAAAGCTTACATGTTTTTTCTTGGATTTGCCTCATTAATTGGCTAGTTAAGTCCCCTTAATCCATGATGATCACTTTCTTGTATGTCTCAGGGCATTTCTTTAAGCTCATATATCCCATTACTTTCTTGTTTTAATACTTTCACAGCTTTGACAGCAAAATTAAGCCCAAACACAACTGAACTTTCTCAGGTATGCACATGCTCAGTTTTGAGTGGCACCATAGGAAGCCTCCATTTTGAGGCAGGGAAAATGACAATGCAAAGTATAATTGTTAGGGGGGGGGGGTCGTCTAGACAATGTGTCCGCAGGTACAACAAGTATATGGCTAGATGACACAGCAGACAGTCGGCTGTCTTCTCTGACATGTGGAAGCAGAGGTCTTGCCTGTTATCTTCGGGAGGTGATGTGGAATATTTGGTGACACACACACACACACACACACACACACACTTCTCTCTTATCTCTGACATCTCCACCCATTTCCATCCATCCACTCTCACTGTGCACCTCCTCTGGGCCATATCATGAGCCTGCCTGCACTAAAGAGCCAGGCAGTAGAGGTGGGGGTGGTGGTGGGGCAGACTAGCAGGGCAGGCTTCACCTAGAGGCTTCCTCTGTCTGCCCTGTCAGTCTCTTTCACTGTGCTTATAGCGGCTGCCGACCTGTCCTTTCCCAGAGGGCTTTGTGAAATGACAGAAATGTGATGCTGCTACTTAGACACAAGTTATGGTGGAGTCTGTCTGCGGTGGCCATGTTGTAGCTCCCTTCTATGACACCCCCCCCCCCCATTTTTCTTGAGCAGAGACTACAGGCGCCAGGCACGGTGTAACTGCAGTCTCAGGTATGCTGGGTGGACATTGTAGCCACTCCCCAGGCCTTCACCTGCACCTGAGACTGAGTGATGCGGGCACCAGGATCAGCTAAACTTCCAACACATCTACACACACAGACTATCATTCATAAATCAAATACTCTAACTTAAGAAATGAATGAAATTGCTTCTTCAATTGTCACTATTAAAGTTGATTGCCCCCATCATCATTTCAGTCCTGTAGTCTCTTTAAAAACGGGCATACAGCAGTGACACAACATATTCTGTAGTCATAAATATCGTTACTATTGGTATTTTTTATACATAACTGGACATTTTACAAATCAAACAACAGATTAATTAATCAAAAAAGTTATCTCCAGAGTTATCGGTGATGAATATAATCACTAGTTGCAGCCTAACAATAAGCATGTGACACTCAATTATTACTTCAAATGAAAATAGTATTTTTAGGTTTTAGAAATGTTACTAAATGTATTCTTATTTGTGTGCAAATGCGATCTTCTGTTTTAAATGGTGTTTAATACATAAAACCCACAGTTTTAAGCATGTCTTTCTACATCTAACAGAAATTAGGCTATTTGAACACAGCGGCATTTACTTCCTGCACTTTCTTTCCATGTTTCTTGTTCCTCTTTCCTCCGAATGTTGTGGCATTGTCATGTGTAAAGGCTTAGGATGATTACAAAATAATTTGAAAATAGAATAAGTACGTTGAGCCTATGTTGAGGTTTGCTCCATCTGTCAACATATGACAGCTGCAGAGCAATTTTCATTGTGGTACGAGTGGTTTTGTGGTAAATGTGCGCTCTCATTTATCTAAAATACATCCTAAGCTGTGGCTGCCGCTTCATTATTTAAGCAGGCCACATGGGTTACAATGTGCATTTGTTCTTAAATGAAAAATGTTTGCTGAAATTTGACTGACTTGTGTGCTTATGTTTTGAGGAAAGAAGACTGCAGGAGGCTTTTGTGGTGGTGTGGGAGAGAGAGTTTGTGTGTCTGAGAGAGAGAGAGAGAGAGAGAGAAAGAAAGAGTTTTCTGTTTTCCCAAATGGGTGCAAGAATTTTCTAAGCTTTGCTCCGCCCTTTTAATGTGGAACCACTATTATTGAAAACCGTCCATGCTGAAAACACAGAAAGAAACACAGCAACAGATGCGTTGCAGTACCCCAAGCTATATCTTCAAGGAACTATACTGATGAAGGTCTGCAAGCTTTTAAAAATATTACTTATTACACCACAACCTTTTCTTACATATTTTCGTGAACATCAACTCTTTTATTGTCACATCTACAGTCTGACAAGCCAGTAAACTGTATTGGTGAGATCAGTTGGGCCACTAGATGTCCAGAACAATTTTACAATTAAATAAAGACAACACACATACTTATAGTCATGGGTGGGCGGTATTTATGATACATGTATTTCAAATACATATTTCAAATACAAAATAGGATTTTGTCATTTGAATTTGATAGGGTTGATGAAAATTGCTTCATATTTTGTATCAAAATGTGTTTTGTATTTGGTAGTTTAAAAATACTGTACTTCTATGTACTATGTAATACTTCTATGTGATGACATCATAAAAATGCTGCCTCTGATTGGTGCCTACTCAGCAATTTGCTGACCAGCTTTCCATCGATTTTTAGCATAAATTGCTACAATTCTCAACAGTTACTGTTAAGTTTTAGTGTGTGCTTTAGTGGCCTAGGCTAAATCATTTACCAATTTACGTAATGTTCAAGCTAACTTTTTGACCCGAGGAGCAGCCCCAGCAACGTTAGCTTACTATTTTCAGCCTATGTTAAGTTTCTCAGTTGTGCACTAAATAAAACAAAAAAATAATAAAGTGTTTCAGAGTTGTTGTACTACATTTCTTTAAAATGCCATGTGGTGTAACTTGTTAAATGCACACACATGTGCCTTATTGTCATTAAACATCAGGCTGTCAACCCATCCACCGCTCGAGTTTACTGTAGCTCAGATGATGTAGGCCCTTCATTACCAAACACCAACTAACTAAATTAGAATAAAAGTATGAGTTATTAGCAAACTGTTAGTTAAACATTAAACTGTTGGTGACTTTAAAACTAACCTCCGTCTAGTTTATCACAGGGATATGTGAATATTTGATTCACATATCCACTTAATCAACTGAGTCAGCGTACTGGTGAAGAAAGAGATCACATAGGCCGATAGATTGCAGTGGGCTGCCGTAAATTTGGGTAGAATATTTGGTATTTTATTGTAAAATACATTTTGATGCATCTTTGTCCATTGTAGTCCAAAATATCAAAGAGTGGAAATGCATTCACACTCGAGAGACACTTTGTCTCTGGAATACAGTGAGCAAGTCAGGAACCTCAGAGTTTTTGGATTTGGTTCTGTAAATGTCAGTAACATATAGTGCAGCTTTCATAACTTCAAAAACATATCAAAATGAGAAAATGGTTCATGTATTCATCTCAGACAGGTTAGACTACTGTAATGACCTCTTTGACTTTACTTGTTATCAAGGTGAATGTGTTTTACTGCCTCTGGGTGACTGTATGTGCATAATGTAAAGAAGACTGAGTGTACTTGTAATGAAATGTACTACATTAAAGAAAAAAAACATTACGTTGCCTTGCACCAGCACCAGACTTCTGTCCTTTCCTGCGCAGTAGCGCAATCTGTACCCGCTCGAACAGCGCCAGCGTCCCACAAGTCCTGCGTTTTTAGAGCCATTCATTAACAAACAGCAACACAGCGGCAGCACAGCGAACATGTCAGACAAGAAACAGACCGTGGACCTGGGCTTACTGGAGGAAGATGACGAGTTTGAAGAATTCCCAGCCGAAGGTAAATAATACAGATAATATCTGAAGTCATACTGCTCCTGTTTTCTTTATACTGACCATCGGTAACTGTTACGGTGTTTTTAGGTTCCTGGGCCCTGCAACAGTGACTCAGCTAGCTTAGCCATATCAGCATTAGCTAGCAAACATGCCACAGCCAGCTCATTCAGCTAACTTAACCAAATTAGTGGATTCATTGAGCTCTATACTGTTTAATATCCTAACATTTGTGTTTTTATTTTTTCAGATGTTTTTCTTGTTATTTTGATAATATGTATACTTTAGCTCCCTTGCTAACGTTTGCTAGCTAGCTAGCGTAACGTTAATGCCAGCCGAGAAGCTAATGTGTTACCAGTAAGCCAACTTACAACGTTCAAGTGGACGTTTATACTGCTAGAAGCTCCTACAGTGTTGGTTTTTAACCTGCTTGAGGGACAGTTTGAAACAAAGCTGTTGATATGGCCGGGCAATTAAACAATAATGATAATGTTCAATAAATGTTTGATTTAATGTCCTCTGAATATCGAACGAATTGGCACGTAATTAAACCTCATTTAGGGAATAGGGACTAAAAATACATTTTACTTAATTTTACTCATGCTTATATGTTGAAAAAATATTTTATCATATTTGTTTTGAATGTTCTACCTTAGATTTGTTAAGTGATCCACTGTTTGGCAAGTGTTCTGACCATAAAGAAAAGTTTAAAAACACAACTAATTATCAATTGTTTCACTCAGGAGCTGAAATCAGCCTTTAAACCTGAAAGAAATAATGATTTGACATCTATTGGAAAATCATCGACATTGAATGATGTGATATTTTTCATTGTGGTGACATTTTTGTCCATATTGCCCAGCCCTATGATAAAGTATTTGTCTTTATTTTCTAATGTTTCTAAAATTCAACATTTTGATTCCTAGATTGGACGGGGCTGGATGAAGATGAAGATGCTCATGTTTGGGAAGACAACTGGGATGATGACAATGTAGAGGATGATTTCTCAAATCAACTGAGGTGATCTGAACATTCAAAAAATGCACAATGTTTAGCTACACTTCCTTATCGGCTGTCTACTACAACAGGTCATAGTTACAAGTATTACTGTAAAACCAAGGCGAAATGTTTCAAAATACTCAATTAAATATCTATTATGAAGACATTAAACATGAGTAAACAAAATATGCCCACATATGCAGTTGCAGTTCATATTGAAACAACTTTTGTTGATATAAATTGTTTTAAACAGACATAGACATTCTCAGTACGGTTGATTTCTGTGGTTTGTTAAACTGAGACGTGTGCTTTTTAAAGTTGTTGTTTTTGTGTCCGTAAGTTTTAGACATGTTTCCTTTTACATGCATAGGCATTAAATGCACAAACAATTTTTATCTCTTTGGAAGTCAATATAGACTGTTACAGGTAGTTTCAGCTGTAGTCAGCATCTCAACACAGCTACATTTATGATCCATCGTCATGACTTTTGAGATAATTGAAAACATTTTTAAATATATATATTTTCCTTATAAATTATTGCAATAAATCTACAATACATCTTTGATCAGTATTAATGCATTTGTAATTTATTGCAGGAAACCAATAGTGCATTTGAACTCTTTCTTATTTTGCAGCCATTGTTTAGCTCCACTTCAATAGCTTAGGTTGTTGGTGGTGTGCTGCTGCATTTTTGACTAGTGTCTGAAATTGTAAACACTTTGAAAATGCGACAAAATAAGGAAGACCGACAACTACCATAACTATCTTGACAGTGTTAAACGTGTAGTTATGCATTAACCATCAAAGTTATTATCATAAGATCAGTCATGCTTTCAAGGCTTACAGTCACTTATTGAATAATCAATAACTGTTGGTAGATAAGTGGCTGTTGTGTTTTTGTTTGAGTACTCTCTAGCCAGTAATATGCTATTGTTTTATTTAGGCCAATTATGATAGCCGTGCTATTAAGTTGTTTCTTAAAGATATCATTATTGTTAAAGGGCACGGCTGCCATATATATGTAATCATCAAATCCATAGCTGCACGCATTATGCAATATTTATATATTTTTTCACTCCCATCTCTTAATGGTTCTCACAATCAATAGCAGAGGGTACTTATACCTCAACCACCCACCTGTAATCATCTCTACTGACTTGATCTTTCTATTTTCCTTTTCCTTCCTGCAGGGCTGAGCTGGAAAAACATGGTTACAAGATGGAGACGTCATAGCGGCTGACAAGGCCTTTCAGTATTCAACGACATTGGATATGGACATTTATATTTGAACATGGTTGACCACACACCAACTGAAGAGATTTGATGATGTTGATTTGTTTCTCTCTTTTTTTTTTTTTTTTTTTTTTTTTTTTGTAAAAAAAATTGATAGAAGTAAAGTGTTTGGAGAAAACTGTTTCTTTGAGTGTTTTTACTGAGCAACTATTCTGCAAATGTTTCAACAATTGCATTTATAGATTATAAACAGGTTAATAATTTTTAATCTGATGTTTAGACAGTTTGTGGTCATCTAACCCAAAGAAACTGGTGTGCATTTCTTTAGTAATATAGGTACATAACTGAAATTGAGCAAGCTATACTGATAAACCTCCAATTTATGCAGCATAACCAATAGCTAAATTTAACTTTCTTGAATGATCTTAACAGGAATATAGCCTGTGTCCTTCCGTTTCACCTAGTCATTCGACTGTTCTTATTTGATACATAAACTAAATCCATCTTTGCAGTTATTAGTTTTTGTATGGAAAATGACTCGGGTAACAGAAATATCTACAAATTACAGTCTTTGAAGGAGCTGTTGATCTCAGAAAAACACCTGCCAAGTCAACACAATCTACCTGTAATGGACAGCTTGTTATTGCCCTCTGACTCATTGTGCATTTATTTTTAACTCTGAATTTTACGCGGTGTTACTCAAGTTTAAATTGACTGAGATATTTACAATCATTTCGAAGCAACCATACTTTTATTTAATGTCCCGTTTATTGAAACTGTCAAAAGTGATGCCTGCTTGAGAGAGACGGACAGAGTGCATATGGAAAATGGATATGTACATAAGCTGTGTGCAGCTAATGTACACACAATGCATACAAGTGTGTTTGTGGTGTGTGGTGCATGCTATACACATACTACAAAAGCAGTTCCTCTGTACTGTGCTGTATAACAGCCACCTTCTCTCACAGCCCCACAGCGCTGGGCCGAGTCCCTGAAGGAGAGATTATCCACTGCCGTGTTTGTCTGAGGCAGGGAGGGGGTCTCAGCATGGGGCCTCCCTGCCTGCCTTGCCTGGGCCTGCCCCTACTGCCAGCCAGGCCCTTCTCTTCCGCTTGGCACAGCGGGGACTCTTGTACTCAACCAGAGGCCAATTTATCCCTGCCACACTCCCCCGGCAAAATGATTTCTCTCTGTTTTGTCGACTCTCAGTCCCAGGGTCCTAATGAGGTGAAATGGATGCTAGTAAGACCAAGGCTGCAATAGCAGCATTCATCCTGAAAACATCCACCCTCTGCCTGTAGAAATGGAAAGTAACTTAAATACATTATAATTTTGTCCATAGTCTTCAGATTATTTACATTTTGTGCAACTTTTACTCATTTCGAGTTGAACATTTGATTTTTATTGCGCCGTGTCAATTTATGTAGCTATTAGTTACTTTGAATAATACTTTTTTTATTTGCCAAACACACAATAAGCTCAAAAGGTCATGCACTGTCTGATGGTAATGTGTTTGCTTCACATAAATGCCCAAACACTGCTAATCTCTTATTTTATTGAATAAGCTGTGCCTATAAATAAGTCCTAATATCCTTTTTCCCTAAAACAAATGAAGAAAATCTGCCAATACAGTGAGATACTTTAAACCAAAATAATCAACTTGTCTCAAAGATTTTGAATTTGGACACATCAAAAACATTTGGATCGTGAAAAATGAAGCCTGATTTAAATCAGAAGTAGAACATTCTTACTGCACTGGCAGATGTTTTTCACTTGGTTTAACAAAACGACACGTTAAGGACTGCAAGTATAGCCCTTATTGAAGGAGACTTACAGTGTAATATATTTTCTAACACAGTAACTGAATTCATTTAATACAAAACACAAATTTGTTCAGTTTGAAATTATTGTTTTATCATCAACTGATTCCATGAGAAAAGGCCTCAATCCCTATACAATATTGTAAATAAAGCCTAGCACTTTTTCTGTGTCATAATACATCCTGCTTCTAAAGTGTACAACAGCACAGGTGGTATGTGTTGAGCGATTAGACCAGTTTCGACATTACAAATCTTAAAACCTGTTAATGCAACAAAAGTGACGATTCTTAATAGGCTGTAACATTTTATGAGATTCTCTCAGTTGTTTCTATAGATTTCATGGTAGGTCATATTTGTTTCCTCTTGCGCTGCTGATTTACAAGCTCTGTTGGTTTGCATAAGTTTATATTTAGTTTATATTTGGAAAGAGTAATTTTGCACTTCATTGTGTTGCACTCAGATTTTGGCATTAAAGGATAGAAAAGGTGGAAGTGGAAATCTGTTCGCTCAGGTCAAGCGCTTGAATATTGGCAACTGAAAGCATGCTGACAAGTATCTGACAGTCTCTTGTTCTACAAATCCCTGCTTACTACTTATTATCCCAATCAGCTGCATAGCACAGCCCCAGTAGCTCCTCTGAGTGCACAGCCCATATTGTGATTGAAAGACAATTCTCCAACAATGCTACTGATATACATGAAGTAAATAAAGAAAATAAATTTTCTTTTGTAAAGTAAAGTCTCATGTTGATCAATTGAACTCATACATATGCAATACTCAGATCTGTTTATGCCCTTGAAACTAAGAGCCTTGGGCCTGATGATTATTTTAAGGGCTGGGAAGTCAGTGAAGTGAGAGAATCGGTAAGTGAGAGTAACAGAGGAGGACCTGTGACCATTTTGTTTGTGCTGAGACCATGAGATTGGTCCCTTGTGTTTGACGCCATGAGGGCCTCGATGGGCCCTCAGTGTTCAACCTCACAGATCGCCAGGCTTTTCAGTGTCTATGCACTAGTTCTTCTTTGATCCCATTTAATCATGACTTTAATTTGTGCAAGCATTTTTTGTTGTTCCTTTGTGACCCACATGATTCACCTTGACATGTACGAGGAGGCTCACTGTGGCTGATATTGACTGACTTAGAGGGACCTGAATAACAATCTGCTGGGTGGGTATTTTGGCATCATTTCAAGGTTGCATTTTAAACTATGGATTAGTAGGGTTGTTCTCTGTCATTGTGTTAGTGGTGGCAAAGTTCAGTCTTCATACAGAAATCCAAGCCGTGTGTATTACTTTTACCATATTACATTATGGATCAGTCTTTATGCGAAAAACTGAATGCCATGAATTCTGTAAACTGATTCTCATCTTTCTGAAAGCCTCGACTCTTCAAAAAGCATTTTCTTATTTGCAAATCGTTTTCCCTCGGCCCACGCAGTTCTGAGACCACATGACTTCATGCAAGAGACCAGCCAATGGAACTGTGGCAAGGACTATTTCATAACACTTCATGTTGGGAGATGGCAGATCCATTGTTCTTAAGGCCCACAAGCCTGTGGGCGAGAGTCCCTGCTGTGTCTACACTGAGGAAACACACCAGCCTCCAAGGCTATATTTTCCTCTCTTTTCTGCAGACACTGGAGGCTACTGTGACCATTCCAGCTCTCTCCCTGCAGGCCTTGCTCTTCCCCTCTCCAATCCCTTCACCGCCAAGCCAGGGAGAAGACGAAGCTGTCGCTGCACAGCTAGGAAGCATGCAGCTGCTACTATAATAGCCCTAATTGCATGTTTCTTTTGTTGGGCTGAAATTAGCGGCGGGGCTACAATACTACTACTAAAACCCCCAAAAACCTCCAAGTAAAGATGGAGGGGAGAGAGTAAAAAAAAAGACACTCGGGGTGCGTTCACCAGTGAGACTGCCAACCCACTGCCGAATGGCCCACACCTGCACACTCGCACCCCCGCTAAAGTAAACACATATAATAAGGTATAATTACTTTAGAAAATAATAACGAGGAGCAACCCTTCAGACCCCCCTACTCCCAGTGACAAAGGACCGCCTGTTTATTGTGGGGGGTGAAACAGCCCCAAAGGACGCTGGCGAATGCCCTATCAAAGAACCTGAGGGCCCTACTGAGGGTCCCTTATAGGACAGCCATCAGTGTCAAGGAGGATGGGGCTTTTAAGTCGCTCCTACCCTAACTGCCTCAATTAACTAGTATGGATTAACCACAGGCTACTTTTTCAGTTCCATTCATTCTCATCAAAATGATCCTGTGTTGTCTTGAATGGTCCCCTCCACCCTTTTATGGGATCAGAAGAAACCCAGAATGTACATTATAAAAACATACCAATAATATCTTGCGCAAAGTAAAATTCAGTTCACAGTAAAGGTTCAAGTTTCAATGTGCATGTATGCATTATTTGAAGAATCTTGGAAAATGAAGACAGCAGCTACGTGAATTTTCTGTATCGAAATTGAGAAATTATGTGAATTATGCTCACATAAACACTACGAAGGGCTCGCTCTTATGGAAAGAAAGAAATAATGCAAATATGTTCAATGGTTCTAGCTCCACTTTCATGATAAATATTCTCTTAACAACAACCTTTCAAACATAAAAGGAACAGGGATGAGTCTGCCTGAAGCCCGAAAATCATAATATAACACGCAGTACACACAGTTTTACTGATGATGCCATATTAATCACATTGGTTTTGTATTATGATGTTGCACAGTCACCTGAACTCCTGGGAGGGATCCTTGCAATCTTTATATAAAGGACTACAATGAAAATAAGTCTTTAAGTTTTGTGTTAAGTTTTTCAGAAATAAGCTAATTTGCTTTCTGGTGGACAGTTAGAGATGGTTTATCTTAGAAAAAAGAGTGGGATACAGCTAGCCGGGCCATAAACAGGCAAATTTTGATTTTTCACTTTGGTACAAATTAAAGGATTAAACAAACCTCTTGATTTTTAGAGGTGCCGGTAGGTGGATTTTGTTACCATTTGACAGATCCAGCCTAGGTGTTTAACACTGTTTTCACTCTTTATGCAGTAGCTACTAACTGCCTTATGTTCAACCAGATTTGAGAGTGGTTGTATCAGTCTATCAAATACCGTATTTCCCAAAATATCACAATATTCCATTAACTACCTTTCTATTGTTGTATGTGATTTAATGTCCTCCCTCTCATTTATGTCATTAAATGCACACAAATTCAGCACATATCATCCAAACTTAAGCCACAAAAAGCAAAAATGGCTTTTTATCTATAAAATTGCATATGTTTAAACTACTATTACTTTGATCTTTAGAAAACTAAAACAGTCTACACTTTGACACTACAGCCTCAAGCACCATACTTTGACACAGAATTTCAAGCCTGTGATTGAGGGGAACATATATATCTCAAATGGAAATTACCCCACCTAGTTACACATACAGATACAATAACTGGGTTATATTTCATGCTTGGCTCCAAAACTTCTCTGTGTTTTTATGACAGTCATCACAGCTCAGCCGAAAATGAGGACAAACTCATCCGAACATGTGAACATGACATTGGATAGTTCAGACGATATGGGATCACGCCACAGTATCAATGTCACTTAAACCTGTCCGGGTTTTAACTTGATCTGACATGTTGGCACACAGAAAGAAACAGATGGGCATGTTTCAGCTTAATGCTATCCCTGGTGGTTGTCGCTATGAAAACACAAGACTTTGGTTTGATGTCAGGACAGATTACGAGGGCCAGTGCCCGTTCAGCCATGCAGTTTATGACATGATCCATCTTGCAGGTCTTTGACAGATAAATGTGTAATTTCAGTAAAGGTGAAAAACAGAGCACAGAGAATGTATTCTGGTCTGAAATGCCTTACAAAGCCAAAACAACAAATGTGGTCAAATTTAAGAGTCTGACTTAAAAAAAAATATTATGCCATAGACATGCTCGAGCTAGTCACAGCTAGCAGGTAAGATAGCCTTAGCTAAAGTTATTTTACTCACTTATTCTGTTTCCTGTAGAAAAGTTTTTATTGAGTTTGTTATACCATATACCAAATAAGGCAGTAGTGGGAACTAATCATAGTGGAGAAAAAAAAAGTAACACCAGATAAACTAGTGCTGCTAAAATGTAACTAGCCTAGTTTAGCATAGTAGCAAACTGCCGTCTGTGCTGCTTCTGACTCGGACATTCACATGATTGGAGGTGGTTGAGCTACCTTCAAATCCCATATTTAAATGTATTTGATTAAAGATTCATTTAATAGTTTCTGTACTGCTTTCTGCCTTTGTAAGAGAGTAGATATAGAGATATGTGATCAGTATGTGTTTTTTTCATCCATGGGCAATCCAATTTTATTATAAACCAGGCTGATAATAGCTCGCAACCTGCCTATGCTGTGAAATAACAAATTCTCAGTGAGTAAATGCATCTTTTTGCATCTAGGCTATTTAACATAAGTTTTAGCGGAGTCCAGTACTTTTATCAACACAAAGGGGGGATAATAGCTGCTGTGATTAAGGGTCTAATGTAAAGTGAATCAGTGTTGCATGTGAGTCATCCTCATGCCATCATTAAACCATAATGTGCAACCGTGCCAAATGGCCCTGTAAGGATGGCAGCGTGTTTTTAACTGTGACGTCTGCAGCAACAACACCCCCCACTGCGTTTCCTTCCCGTACGGCCATGATACCTGGCAATTAGGGAGTTTGTTTTCTATTTTTACTCCTGGTTTTTACCCCCTTCCCCTCCCAAACCTCCAATATTTGAACACACCATATCAGCCATCCACCTGTCCTGCTGCACTTAAAAGCATTGGACAGTGAAAGAAGAGAAATTAACAGGGGGGACAATTTAGACACCGGAGAGGCTTTTTCCGCCAGAGCAGTAAAGCACACTTGATGTTATTATCATCTGTGGTAAATTATCAGGCCTCTGATAATTGTAATTAATCAATCATCAGATTCACTCATGCACTCCCATGAAACCCAGCATCACCGTAGATCAACCTGGGCAGTGTTGACCTATAAGAAATCAATGTGCAGCCATGTTTCAAGGCAATAGTTACAGTTGGATCAAGTAATTAGTGCATGTCTAATTACATGTCACAGTATCTGCATCATAACTACACAAGGGAGTACGGAAGGAAACAATTGCAGGAACAAGTCCATTAAAGACCTTTAACATTGCACAATCCAATTCAAGTGAACATAAAAGGCTGCAGGAAAAATCATACCCTCAATTCACATCGATCATTTTCACCACATTCAACCAAAAACCTCACTGTGTGGCCGGGTTCAAAACAATAGCATATGTTCAAAAAGAGAGTTCAATGACAGACAAACTCATAAAATAGGGCATAACATTCTCTCTCCCTCTCTTGCAGTCGTGGCCTTTCATCACTCTCTTTCTATTTCTCTCTCACACACACACACACACACACGTTTGATAAGGCTGGGTGGGAGGCCTTGGCCCAGCCACAGTCACAGACAACTGGTCCCAGTCCCGACAAGGAAACAATTAATCATGTGTGAGCGGCTGTCTGAGTGTCTGCTCTCTGGACAACAACAACACTCAGCCATTTATCTCCCCTCAAGGCAGGACAGCCAGCCAGCACACCACGCAGGCATGTAATCTCTCATCCTCACACACACACACACACACACAAACTCACAGATGTGGAAGGACAAAAATGAACATACTTCCAAATACACTCAGATGTCCAAGAATATTCGAAAAACACATGCAAGCAAATGGACACTTTCAGCTGCAGATGTGAATGACATTTGGCGATGCACTCACACACACACACACACACACTCACATAGGTGCTTGCTGTTTTGTCATCCTAATCAGATAGAAGTCAGCACTTCTAATGGTCATAATGACATATACAGGAGTTGCATGTTGGCTCAATACAAAGACTGACTAAAACACCTCAACTTTCCTTCATAATTCATTTGAGAGCGATGCCTTTTACCATGGTTGCCTTTGGTACTGGGGTATTTTTCTTGCACTCTTCTAAGATGATGGAGCAAAGTTGAGTTGACAGTCATTTCATTTCAGGAAATTTAGTCCTCTCTAATTTAACTCTTGGTCTTCTGACGTGGCAAAGCAGGTTAGGAGTGAGCTAAAACAGGCAAGACGTAGTGAAATGAAATAGGAAATTTGTCGTTTATTCCTCATTGCTGCATCTACCTCAGACAGGGGGGTGGTTTGTGAGTATGGGCGTGTGCACACGTGTGGTTGAGTGTACGCACTTGAGTGTGTATCCAAAGATGTTGGTTTCAAAGTGAGTATCTGCACTTGTGAATTGGTGTAAGCGTGTGTGCATCTGTATATGTGTTAGTGCATGTCCAACCCCCCCAAAAAAGGGCTAAACCTCAAGTGGAGCAAACAAAGAGGCTGGTGTGTGTTTCAGGATGGGGTGTCTGGATGGCATCAGGAAAGCCTGGCAGATTGGTAGTGACACAGGTTACTCCTGAGGTCCCTGGTGAGAAACACATCGCCATAGTCTGCAGTGAAAAAGGGGCTTTGAAGCGCCAGGCCCATGCGTTAAAGGAGGAATGAACGGATCTGCATTACAATGTTTCATCCAGCTAGTTTTTTTATTACACCACCCACCTCTGGCTGAAGATATTGTTGCACTTTGCAGGTGGCATTGGTAAGAGATTGCAAATGACAAACAAGTGAAAATCAGTCAATAAAAGAAAGCCAAGATATGTGCATAAAGTGAATTCCATGTTCCAATCACTGAATAGAAATACCTACGGTTATATTATATGGGAAGAATCAGCACTTGATTCACATGAGTGATACCAGACAATCATAGTTATCATAAAGTAATAGTTTAACAATACACTTCTTTGGTTTCTTGCCAACAGTTATGTGTCTACACGATAAATAAGAGGCTAATGCCAGCAGCTGGTTAGCTTAGCGTAGCATATAGACAGATAAACAGCTAGCCTGACTCTGTCCAAAGTAGGGTTGCAAATAACATTTATTTTCATTGTCAATTAATCTGTTAATTATTTTCTTTATTAATGTATTAGTTGTTTGGTCTGTAAAATGTCAGAAAATGACTTTAAAAAAAGAATGTCCACAACCCAAAGATTTTCAGTTTACTGAGACCATAAATTATTGACATTTAAGAAGCTGGAACTGATTAATCCATTATCAAAATAGCAGCTCTGGTCCAAAATCTGCCAACCTCCAAAGCTCATGTACTTTAGCCTATATGTGGTTTGTTTAATCAAATACAAATACAAAAAAGTATTGTAAAATCAACAAAACATTGTTTTCCGGTGGTTTGTTACCTTTTTATAGAGCCAGGCTAGCTGTTTCCGCCTGTTTCCAGGCTTTGTGCTAAGCTACTATGTGCTGGCTGTAGCTTCATATTTACCTTACAGTTATAAGGCCAGTTTCTTCTCATCTAACTCTCAGCCAGAAACAAATGACTCCTGAGGTATTATTCTATAGATGGTAACCATCAGCAGAGTGACAGCTTATTGTCTGGAATCAAGTGTGCTGTTAAGACGAACAGCTATTCCACATGTAAAATAAATCCTTCAAAAACATTTAATCACACTATTTATGTTACTTTCTAAAACTTTTTGTACCAACTCAAACTTCAATTAAGTCATTTGGACAAATGCGACCATCATTCTCTTGCTCCCGCCTTCTCTCTCAGTCCAGGTGGCAGCTTGACAGGAAGAGGAACAGGAAAGGACTTAAAGATTTGCTGCTGCTCTCATTCTCCTTCAAAGACGAATGCCTCTCTGATAATCTCCCACAATGCTCCTTGCATGGAGGCCTCTGTGATCAGTGGTTATGAGAAAGTGCAGGAATCTGACAGATAACTGCCTCAACCAGGGGAAGAAAGAAAAAAAAATATATGTAAGCCTCCTCTTTTTTTGTCTCTACCACCTACTCCCCCACCCTCATTCCCTTAGCCTGGATGCTCTGCATTTGCGGGAAGCATCTGGTTTCATTTATCCCAAGCCAGGCAGGCTGGAGGACCCCTGTGCCCTCTCGAGTTGCAGGGTCTGAGCGTGCTTCAGTGTGGGTCCTTGTTGTTGTGGAAGAGAGGAGCTCGAGCTTGCCCACTAGCCTGTCTGGACCATCTCAAAACTCCCATCCACCCCTTTCCCTGCTTCACCAGGTCCCCAGTCCATCCCAGATGCCCCAAAGCATGGTTAGTGTAGCCATTCATCTGAACTGAAAGATCCTAAACAGATTCATCCAGAAGCTACAGTGAAGACAGCCCGCCTTGAGGTTTAGGAGAGTTTTTAATGGCAGATGGAAAAGAGAGAGAGCCTGCAGAGGAAGCAAAGCTGGTGCTTCAAATAAATGTGTGTGTGGGTGGGTGGGGCTTATGTTAACGTTTTCACATGTTTATGAATGCACACGTCAACATTTGCATAATGAGACAGGCGGATGTACACTACATCCGCAATGTGTGCGTAGGAAATGCACTCCCATGTCTCAAGACCGCAGGTGAAATGACTGAGAAGTCCATTCAGCCCTACTGTTTGGTATAATCCACAGTCCACTCCATGCTAAACGTCAGTCTAGGTTATCAAGCGGCACAGCTGAATAGAAGCAGAGTGAGTCTGGCTGGTTACTTAAAGTCATTGAGAAGTTATTCAAACACCCAGTTATTATGGTGTAAACAAAAGACGGCTTGTCACACGCTATTACAGATACGGTGTTTACAAGAATGCCACTTTAATGCAGTGCATGTTATGTATGATGATTAGGGATAGTGTTTGACAACCAACTGATTGGAGATATGAAAGATTATAAGAGGCATTGTTTTGTTGTTAGACAGACAGCAGAAACTATGCAAACAGAGTAGACTCTATTATTTTGCTAAAAGGCTCCATATATAACTGATAAAGAAATGACATAATAGCTTTTGTGTATTAGCACAAAGAGTGTTTTGCTTATAGAAGAAGTAGTCCACCATAAAGAAGCATTGAAGAAGCACTAAATGACAATGACAAAATACAGCAGATGGGTTTAGATATTAGATGGGTTAGAAGGCTCATTTCATAAGAATGTCCCCTCTATGATGTTTTCTCCCATAATTTCTCTCCCCGCCACCTTCTCGCCCTTTTTGCAAAACAGATTTTTCTGAGTCGCCCCACACTATCTGGGCAGTCTATATACTGTGTGGTTTTGGTGACACTTCACAAGTTATATAACGTTCCCCTTTTGGCAAGTGTGAAGTTTGCAATGGTTTGTTATTGCACAATGGGTGTTTTCATCTCTGAATTTTGAGCTTTCCAAATGCTGAGCACAACTGGAATGACGCTGGCATCAATCTTGGTTCTTACATGAAACATTCTTAATTAGAGGGGAAGCTACGTGGTTATAATCAAGTGGTTGCAGGTTTGTAGCCACTGTGTCCAACAGCAGCCATGTGCCCTTCTGATGTGTCGTTGAGCAATACATTCAACTTCTCACAAGTGACAGATCTGAATGAAAACATGAAATTGTAAAACAAAACAAAGAAGTGATTCTTGGAAGAATTAAGATGTGGGTTAGGTCAGGGCCACCAAATTGCGGACGTATAGTTAGATTTTCAATCCAATCTGATAGTAGAAAACCCATTTATCTCCATTTTAAATATTTGTACTTGCTCTGTATGCTTACTGAGTTATAAATTGAAGTCACTAACAAGGGATCATAACCCTTCCTCTTCAGCTTATTCTATGGCCAATAACCTCATAAGAAAAAAATATTTTTTCCTGTTTGCCTGTATGTAGATTGGACACAAGTCTGCACCCTGGCAACCTTTATTCTATGTACTCCGTCTCTCATTTTCGACCAATGTTTAAAAGATAAATCTGGTATTACTGTATATTATTCTTATTGTCAACAAATACCACGAAAGGACTAAAACCAACAATGTGTTAGTCCGTCTCCCAATGCTTTCAGACTTCCCTACGTTATCTGTGGCACTTATCCCCAAGCTTATTGTTTCCTACTGAGGATGGGCACTTCAGTTTTTGGCAAATGTAACACAAAGAGGAGTAAACAGTGCATTTGTTTGGGACTATTTTCAGCAGCGGATTAATACACATTTGGTGCTCTATCGAGTATTTCTGACAGCAGAACGGTGTATGCGGGATTTACTCAAAATACAACACAGCTTTCTTTATGGAATCTGTTCTTGAGTTACACAAAAACTTAACTTAAAATTTATGTTTTTATCATTTTTTAAATTATTATTTTGGCTTTGTGTCTCCACTTTGTACATTTTAAAATTATATTAAGAATAGTGAGAGCGACTGAGAAACAGTACTCTTAAGTTGTAGAAAACAGGACAAAGCCATTGCCACAAGCAGCCTCTTTTTTCAGGTCAGAAATGTCTTACAAATTTGAATCTCATTACCATGTCATGAATACGTCTTTGGGAATCCATTAGGCATTTCCTGCCTAAAACTACAATAAGAATTCACATTCAAGCAAAAAAGAAAAGAAAGAGGGGCGAATGAGAATAAAGCCTTATCGAGAACATTACTGTAAAGCTGTTTTAGCTCTTTCAGTCCACTTAAGAAGAGGCAGAAAAAAAGAGAAAGATGTGAGTGACTGACAGATGATAGCAATAAAAGTAAGAACAAACTGGCCATTTTACTGCGGTAGGGCCATTTTAGAAGGGATTATTAACTTGTCAGCATTTCAAACTGAGACACAACTTTTTTTCCACCAAAACACATCCCCATGTCTCTGTTACTTTTATTAGAAAGTCTTTAAACCTTTTGACCTCAGAGGGCCTCCATTATTGGCTGTTAATAGGGACACGCTGGTCAGTGGGGAGACCCTAAGTGCCCTATTAATCATTTGTTTAGAGCTCGGGCCTATTTTGGAAGCTCTGTGTTTAGTGTGGGTTAAAACTAGGAAGGAGGCAGACTGAGACAGCCGTCCGCCACTCATCGCTCAAGCTGTCAGGACACGTGGGCCCTTGGGGACCTGGGCTGGAGACCCTTCAAGCCACTAAAGTTCAAAGGTCGCAAGGTTTATCATTATTATCCACTTATTCTGTGACGGTTGACAGAATCATTGTTGGTTTGATTGCTAAAAATAGAGGCCGAAATGCTTTTCTACAAAAATGTCCCCATAAGTAATTTTAAAAATACGGGGGAAAAAGAAGGTAAGTTTTAAAGTTTTTCAAATAAACAGTCAAGAGTTTCATGTCAAAGCTGCTAGACACTGTAGTTTACATGTCTCAAGTAAATTTTGCAGTTCATGAATAATACACAAGCAAAGCAAATGCTGCTACATGCTTCCTACACCAAATGCCACAAGTAAGTGAGTTGTTTGCTGGCAGATTGACAGTGATGGGAAATAAAATGTCATGGGATCAAATCATTAATCTTGTCAAATATTGTCATATGACAGGGGAAAATACAGGTGTGGAGATTGCATCGGCTGATAAAACATTACTTACAGCCATTTTTCCAATAAGCGATGGACTCAGTGCTGTCAATATTTGGAGGGGATGCGAGGTATGCCCTAGTGAAGGCCATTTTGCGAGGAGCAGAGAGCCTGCTGGGAAAAATACAGTGGTTCATGCTGGGTCTCCGGGAAGCTGAAAAGCCACCGGCAAAAAGCTATGAATTATTTTGAGCGCAAAATACATTTTCTTTGAAGACTGTCGGGCCATTAGAGCCCTTTTGCTCCCTTTTAAATTGTTTTTATGCTGTGAGTAATGTTAACCTTTGCTTTTGTAGTCATGAAATTCTCTCTGCACCTTTTTCCCTCCTGGCACAAAGCATAGATGGGCTGGAAAAGTGAAATAAAGTATAGGAACCATTTGCTGTGAGGAAAGAATAGGTGTGAGGAAGGAACTAAGGCTTTTATTCTGATGTCTACAGACCTCTGTTCCTTAGTACAGTGCAGACTCAATGCGCATAAGAATAAACCCACGCAGAAATAACCATGTTTAATATATAATAAAGCTTGGAGTGAATTTTGAGGTAAAAACTTTGAAATACTTTGATGCTATGAGAAACCAGATCACAGTAATACCATAGGAGCTATAATTAAATGCCATAACACATGCACTGTTGAGTATGGTAATGAGTTCTTCAGGAAGGAAGTAGTCCAGTTGTTTAAATGATCACAGTGGACGGATTATGAGCTAATGGGCCCCTGGGCACAGACACGTGAAAGGCCCCATCTCTTAATCCCAGAGCAACCCCCCATATTGTTAGCAGTGGCTTTGCATGTTTTCCGTGGTATTTTACACTTTAAATCTTAACTGTAAAGTTTTGTTGTTGGTCAAAATGTTTTATGTTCATGCTTGGTATAAAGAGAGGCTGTTTCCAAATCCATCCACACTGACACTCCTCTTCACAGCTACAAAATGCTATAGCATACAAAATGATACAGGATACTTTTTATTATAGGAACCTAATCCGCAGATTTCTTCAAGCAAGGCCATTTAAATTACTTTAGTGTTAATGTAGGCTTAATGTAGCCTATATGCATTGTGCAGCTGTATTCAGTATGAAGAAACACACTCCCTCTCTCCCACACACACGTGAACGGATTAATTAATTGATCTGACGTGCACGTGCCACTGACCAGTTGACCTCGCGCCCCCGCACCACGTGCACAGCTGATCTGTATTCATCCTCCTTTCACTGCACCGGCGCGTGTGATCTCCATGGGAACGTCGTCACGCAGGAGGAAGTGAACGGGACGTTGTTTTGATAGTGAGCTTGCTTCTAGCATGGCAGCAAAGGTAAGCTGATGAGTTTTCCCACTGCAATTTCTCCTCTTTCTGGGGAGCTGTAGCCTTGTCGGTGATGTGCTCGGTCCCGGGAGTGTGTCTCTGCCTGTTAGGATGTCTGGAGGGCTCGCTAACTTGCCGCCTGCTTAGAGGATGTGTTGGAGGTTGACACTGTCAGTGACACTATTTTAATCGGTTAGCTAGCTAATGTAGATTTGGCTACCAGTTCAAACTTACTGAGGTCTCTCTATAACAATGACGCTAAGCGCAGTAACGTTAACGTTAAGTTAATGATGCTGTCGTTTCGTTTTAAACGAAACGACAGCATCATTTCCACCCTGCACTTCCCACGCCGGTTATTCACCGGTAACCTTGGTTAGCACTATGCTGCATGTTATGGCATCCCTGTCATAAACCACTTGCAGGTGTCAGATGTTTTAAGGTAGCTGCAGTGGCACTGTTTTTATTTCCACCATTTATTTAGCTGACGCTTTTATCCAAAGCGACTTACAATTGCTATATATGTCAGAGGTCACAGGCCTCTGGAGCAACTAGGGGTTAAGTGTCTTGCTCAGGGACACATTGGTTGATGTCTCACAGTGGGAATCGAACCCAGATCTCCCACACCAAAGGTGTCATCTTATCTATGCGCCATCACCACCCCAGTCACTGAAACTGGCTCAGGTAAAGTCACATGAGTAGTTTAATAATAACACCTGAGAAAGTTCCACAAATGGATGCAGTCAAAGTTTCATAAAAAGCTAGTTAGTGAACCTTGAGTTTTCAGTCTTCTGAACCACTGTTCTACGGTGTTGCTCAAACGATGCACGATGCAAAGTGGGCCATCGTGTTCATAAAATGTTCACTTATTGTCTTGCAGGTACTTCTGCCTAGGAGGGCCGACCTCACTGAATTGAAAGCCATTTTTGAAAAGGTAGGGTACCTATATAACCTATATATTTTTTGTTTTCTGTTTTGTTTTTGCCTTTTGTTTCACGTGTTTTGATTTATGCTTGTTTCTTTAAAAATGCTCAGCATGCGTCCTTGTGTCTGTATCTGTTTCAGTATGCCAGCATAAAGAAGAATGACGAGCACTTCATGTCACCGCAGGACTTTGTGAGCCGTTTCCTTCATGCCCACACAGACATCCATTTGTCAGACGAGGCCACAAAGCTGCTGGCTGGAGTGGTGGATCAAAAGAAAGATGGGTTTGTGTCCTGATGATAAAGTAAGATGCTGGTTCCACTTTGAATTCAAAGTGAAATTCATTAGATAATCCTTGCACCTTGTAGAGTATACGTGTGGAGGAATGATTAAGTGAAATGCTGTGTCACACATAAAAGTGAATAAAGAGGGCAAATATAGTCATGGATGTTTTTACAAAATGATAAAAATAGAGGATCAACAACCGAGAGTCTTGTGAGAATTGACATCATTACTGTTTGACAATATCTCTGGCACAAGTTGTTGATCTGAATGGGGAAACTGCTATGCTGAGTCTCTCTTTAAGCCACAAATTTATCTCCACTCATTAATATCGAGCCAACTGCAAAGTAGTAAGCTTACGAAAGACTCTTATCAAAGGTATCGGTACATGTATTATGCATCCCTTTGATCTTGTGTGTCTACCATTCTAGTGTTATTTTGCATTTTATAAACAAACCTATGACTGAATCCTTTGGTGTAAAAAATTCACAGAGGGATGTTCATACTTGAATTATATAGCGAAGAGACATCAAACCACCAAAGGCCCCTTTCAGGTGTTTCCTTCTTTGTAGATATATCCCCAATTTCACACTTACTCCTCCCCCCATCCCCATCACCCCTGTTTTTTTACATTAATATGTATGTATTTAATGATACATAATGATGGGTAATAAAATGTTAGGGTAAGTCAAAAAAAGACTTAAACCCCCCACCCCCACCCCCACGTTGTCATGGTAACCACCTGGGCTTCTACAAAGAGCAAAGTGCACATGGCTGCGTAGTTTCATGTTATTACATCTGCTTTAAGGTGTGTGCGTGCGTGCGTGCGTGCGTGCGTGCGTGCGTGCGTGCGTGCGTGCGTGCGTGCGTGCGTGTGTGTGTGTGTGTGTGTGTGTGTGTGCACAGAGTATGGTGAGATGGAGTAGTGGGGGTTTTGCAATTGGAAAAAGAGAGAGCAAGGCAGCCACACGCACACACACAAAAAACACACACATGCACTGTAATTGCCCATGCTATTCAGGAGCACTCCGTTGCATTGTGCGGCTTTGGAGCAGGATAAATGGTGGCCGTGGCATCAGGGTAAATCTATTAGGAACCCATGGCCCAGGCTTTGTATCTAAACCTCATTTTGGTTTTGTGGAGGGGAATGGAAATGATATGAGGGCAAAACAGAAAAAAAAGTCCCCCTATCCGTTCTCCCAAATAATGTTTAGACCTTAGTTTAGATGTGATTCGTTTTTTTTCACAGTTGACATTGTAAAGGCCTTATGATGTTCATACTTTGTGACGTGTTATTTTCCTCCTGAACTTTGATAGATAAATGATTTGATGAGACAAAGAGTCTAGATGATTATTCTGCAGACCTGTATCACAAAACAAATGGATATAGAAAGTAGAGATGGGGCAGCATCAGCACCGTCAGTGCTAGTGCATTGTTTTTCAAGCGCTCATCTGTGCAAACCTTATGAAAAGAATGGAGCGCAAGACAAAACAAACCACTTTAGTGGCTGTATTTTCATCCAGGCCGCCCAATCTCATGCAAATATGTTCGTGAACAATAACTTTTGGCTTGTATATGAGTGTAGTATATTTGAAACTTGTGCGCCTGCTGCTGTTTTCGCCAGGTAGGACTCCATTTCAACATGATGAGTCAGGAGTAATAGATTTAGCAGGGGGTCGGATGGCAGGCAGCATGCTCGCTTACTTTTCTGTTGGAGAGAGAAATTTGACTTAGATGCCAGTGTATGTTTGAGTGTGTATGTGTGCGTGTGTGTGTGTATGTGTGTGTGGGGACGTAAACAGTGAAAATGCATTTGTCTGCCCCCCCCCCCCCTGCCGAGAATGTGTAAATCAGGGGATATAGTGACAGTCATAACAATCTGTTATGTGGAAATCATTTTTCTCCCTCTTACTCTCTCTGCTCCCAGTGAGACAGAGAGACAGATAGACAGATAAAGAGAGACAGGGCTTTAGAGGGTGGAGATGTCTCAATTTCCAGGAATCAAATGTTTTGTGTATGTGTGCACTGACATACAGAACTGCAAGGTGGTTGGAAGACTTTCCTCTTTTCCTCATCACTGACTTTACACTCTCTCACATACCATAATGCAATCGGAGCTCCCTCCGTTTCCTTTTGGCTCTGTTCGACTCCCTACCTTTTTTTGCTTCTCTATTCCTTCGTCCCTCTGATATTTTGATAGAAGCGTTTGTTCAAGTGTGAAACATCCCCCCACTTCCCCCATAGACTCGTGGAGGTTTAAAAAAAGGTGGTGGTGGTGGGGGGGGACTTTGTTAAGGGAGCATGCTGGGAAAATAGCAGTCTGCCAGCTGCTGAGGACATTCTGGACTTGGACTGGTGGGTGTCCACTCTTAGAAACCGACCAGATACTGGCAGCTAGCACTCACCTGGGTGTGTGTGTGTCTTTTTGGGGTGTGTCTGTTTGTATGTCTGTGTGCAAGCAGGCTCTAGGTGGGTGGAAGGCTGTCAGTAACGATGCCAAGATGCCAGGGACAGGGGATTATTGAAGCCCCTCTAAGCCCCTCTCTCCCACTACTATCAACGAAGGAGAGCTGTCTTTCTATCAGCCGGGCCTAACCAACACCATGCATTTATGTTACTTGTAAACAGTGTTTGCAAGCCTTTTGGTTCAGAGGAGTGTATTTAGATGCCTGCTGAGTACAGAGATAAAAGCCGGGTGACAAAGATAAGATAAAAAAACAGACAAAAATATATGGAATATAGTATGCCGTTTTTATGCTGGACAGACGTATCACACACAGTTTAAACTGCAATGTATTGTCATCCTAACAAAATCATTCAGCTGTCATCTATAGAAGCACATGCTATTAATCAAGTCTTTGTTTGTCTTGTGCATTGCATCTCTCGTCTGATACATGCCTGTTTAAAGATTTAACAAAATCCTGCAGCGTAAAGTAAGTAGCACACAGTACACTGAAGAGATGCCATACTATAGTATCACATTAGCCCTGTCTCCGAAGTTCATCCCGGGCTGCGTACATGGATCGGGCAGCCCTGGACACATGCCATAGCAGTTGATGGTTGGAAGATGCCGTCAGTTGATTTGATTATTGAGCGTCTCGTTGGGGTTGTGTCTGCATAGTGAAAGCGATGGCTTCCCCCTCTCATGGTAATCATTTTGGAGCCGTCATGGCGCTGCTAATCAACCATCATAAGCTTCATCCCCGGCTACAGAGCTGTGTGTAAATGCTTATGAGTATGTGGAATGTTTCTTGCTCTATAGAGATGCCCCCCTAGTTCTTGTCTGGACTGCCTGGTCTTAACCATTGTCCAATCCCTTCACGATCAACAGCCCTCTCAGTTACACTAATATGCTGATTATCCACGTCTGGGAAAACACAGACAGGATCGACCAGCGCGCATGTAAACTGATGCGTGTGAAAAAGAAGAAATCTGACTTTTCCCCTCATTTCTGTCTGGGAACACTAGTGCTCTCTGAGTCTTTCCACTGCAGCCTGTACCTGGTTAAAGTCCTTTTATTAACCTCTCTGTGGTATAATTTCAGAGTGTACTATACGTCTGTCACAAAAGAATGATCATTATTGGAGAGTTTGATAATATTCCTGCAGCTTCTGTGGCGCTGGTGTTGGCTTTGTTTTTAGCAGTGGATCCACGGTCGCAGCAGTGTGCTTTTGTGCCCCCGTCCACCTACTTGCCATGAGCAGGGCCGTCATGGCACCGCTTAGTTGATAAAAGAATTTGTCTTTCCTTTGAAACAACGAAAGCTGACTTATATACGCCACTGGGGAGAACTTGTGTGCTCACTTGTATTCCCTCTCCATATTTCTCTTAGTTCCTCTGTTGCTCGCTCTCCAACACACACAATTATTATTTTCTGGAAGTGTGTTAATGCCATCATACCAGTATTTATTTCAGATTTTTTACTGAAACCAAGTCTTTTGTGTAAGATGTTTTGGTTTTTTTAAATGTACAGTTGAAGGGAAGAATAACATTTTTGCAGACTACATTCAGAAGACTTAAATCCAGTAATCTAAACATGCTTTTCAGCCTTTATTGAATATCTCTGGCACTCACCAATTTTAAGAATATTTCCCTTTTCCTTGTATTATATTGATAACCAATACTTTTGTCGTTGCACAGCTCTTCGCCTTCTCAGACTGTTTCATCTATACAGTATTTTTTTCTGCATATAAGCACATAAAAGGGTGCGCATAAGCACCCACATGCAAACCTGGAACACTTCGAGTCCAAACAAACACCTCTAAATTTCATCAGTACCATAATTAATTATAGCAAACAGGAAAATGTAATCATTGCACCCCTCCTCCTTCTCCATACCCCCCCCCTGGAAATTGAAATAGGTTTAATAGATGGATGCTCAGGGACGGCTCATTAGCACTGACCCCTCCTGTAATTATCAGAGCCATTTGTGGAATTCATAATGGACTTGTGGCAACTGTGAACCAGGGCCTGAATAAAGGCTACACTGCGTGGTCCAGTTCCCCACAGCATGATTCTCCCATGGGGGCTCTCAGTGGGTTCACACAATAGCAATGTTTATGTTTATTTATTTCACACAATAGCAATGTTTATGTTTATTTATTTGTTGTTGATGATGCATGTGGGCATTTGTGTTACTCCAGAGAAACAGGAGATAAAATAGCATTTATCAGAACACCAACAAACTCGGAAAAAGAGGAAGTGGTATAAAGAGAAAAACAAACATTGTGTTTATTTCCAACTCATAACTTGTGTTTCAGTGTTGATGCAGACAAATCAAGTTCTCCATTCCAACTTTTGTTCCACCGTGGCTTCTTTTGACTTTCACTCTAAACCTCATATTGTGTTACGTTTATGTTGAATGGAATTATATTTCCGTAACTGGCTCCCGACTCCCTCCTTGCCTGTCCACTTGTTTAAAATGGCACGCTAAAATATAAAACTTCATATTTAATCTTTTCTGTTGGTGTAAAGTTGGCCCTCTCTATACCAGCTGCCACCTCAGACTGGGAACACACACTGAGCTTTTTAAAATGTTTTATTTTCTTACTGTCACACTTGATGAGTTTATGACATTACATATGGAATAACAGACTACTGGATAAAGGGCTGCTTGAATTACATGTAGTGCAGATTGATAGGTTGTCTAAGTGTGCTGGTTTGCCACTGTGTGGCAGTAATTACAGTGGAGTTTATAGTTTAATGCAGTGTTAAAATAGCTTGTTTTTTAATTTAGTATTTAATTTTATTAGTGTAAGTCTTTATTATGTATGATATGACTAAATGAATATCAAAGACTCAGTGTCTCACGTGTAGCTGATTAAGTATTTATACAGGCAATGTGAAACATGAATACCTCATTAATAAATCAACTTAAATGACCGCAATTACCAGTCTTTTACAGTCCTACCTATCCTCTTTTTACCCTTCTCTCCTCTCAGGTTGATCTCCTTTCAGGAGTTTGTAGCATTCGAGTCAGTGCTGTGTGCCCCAGACTCCCTCTTCATGGTTGCCTTCCTGCTGTTTGATAAAGCAGGGAATGGAGTGACCACTTTTGGTAAGTAACTGTGCCTCTGATTTACAGGGTTGGATAAAGGAATACTGTAGTGAAGTTTGCACGGATGTACCTAGCGTCTTACTGAACCATTAGCATGTGTATGGTAGGTGCTGTGATGCGCTTTACAAATGACCTGGAAATATGTACTGATCCTTAAAGAGTACAAACCCCAGAAACTCATGATCACTAATGTAAACATGTTTCTTGCTCATTTTTAAATATTGGTATTTATTATGTATTTATTATGTCCACTACTGGGTGCGTTGTTTCAAATCAAGATCTTTAAATAACTATCATACTACTCTTGTCTTCTTCATGAATAATCAGGAAAACCAAATTGTAGCGATAGGCACATTCTTTCTTTATGAAAAGGAAATTGTGAAGATTTTTATAGATGTCTAATGTTATCATGTAACTTTAAAATAAAAGTTCAAATCTTAACACTGGCTATATTTTTTTGCATTTGACATTAGACTTTTTCAGCCAACCTGGACAGAGCACTGAGCATGTTCCTCTTAAATGCAGCACTGAAGAAGTTTTCATACAAATTCTGACCTCTGCTCATCTATTTTGTTATGGTTGCGCCCACAAACAAAAATACTGTCCATGTTCCTGTATCTTGCTTGTAAAGAAAATAAGGTTAGGTTTGGAGGTGGATAGGGCGTGTGGCAATTGAAGGATGGAGATGAAGATGGAGGAGGGGGTGGGTAGCTCTCTGCGGTGTGTGTGTGTGTGTGTGTGTGTGTGTGTGTGTGTGTGTGTGTGTGTGTGTGTGTGTGTGTGTGTGTGTGTGTGTGTGTGTGTGTGTGTGTGTGTGAGAGCATGATTGGCAGAATTACTCTGATGCCTGGAAGCTCCGAGGTGAAAAGGGAAGACATTTGTACTCGTTGCTTATTTCACATTTGCCTAATTGATTTAAACAAGTCTAATGCCAAGCCTTCTGTAGGTGTGCGAGGCGTTAGCACATTAGGCTTGATTTGAAATGCAGTGCACACATCCCGCTCGCAAACAGGGAAGAGTAAGTGAATTTCATTTTAATTGTTGCTGTCGACAGGGTGCAAGATCATTGCGGGTTATTATATATGCACATATGTAAATTTTCATATTTAAAAGGATCAATTAGAGTGACGTTGTCTTGGTGGCAATTAAAAGGTCTGCTGTTTTTCTGCATCTCCCAAAGGTTAATGAATATCCCAATGCCTGTGAGTTATGAGACTCACATACAAGTGGAAAATTGCATGACAAACACAATACACATCGTGCCATGTAAAAACACTGACTACGGTGTCTGCCACTTGCATCGGGTAACATTTCACCAAACGCAAATAACTTAAGACTTAGATTATAGACTTGTCAAAATTGCTTTATTGTGATACATTACAGAATTCTCCCCTTTTTCTCTTTGCCATTTATTAGATTAAAGAGCAAAGGCACAAAATATAGAACTCCCTACTTTATTACCTATTAAAAACATTAATAGCTGCAGCTTACATTGCATTAAAGGCCCGTTTGTTTTCCCATGCAATAAATGTCTGTACCCTGATTTCTTTTTATTTCATTTTTCTATAAAGCCGTTTTTATTTGATAATAACCTGAGTAATTTCTGTTTAGTACAGGCGGCACAGTGCTCTGAATTTCTAGCACTTAAAAAATAAATGCATAATTTGGTGGAATGTTGAGTTCATAAAAACTGCAATGTAACACGGCATATGAAATGCAGTTGTGCCTCTGCCAGAAAGACAAAAAAAGAAAGAACTAAAGAGGACTGAGTGTTGACAGGTCTATAAAAGATGATAATATAAACGGCCGGCTCTGGAGTGGCCTCTCGTTTTAAAGAGTTAAAGGCTGTATATTTATTGCCTCATTAAAGTGTGAAAAAACAATGCACAAGCTGTCTTCCTTCAGAAGGTAAGGCTGAGCTGAAGTAAATATCCCCGTTCTCTCTTTTTCCCTCCCTTTCTGTCTTTATAAAAAAAATTGTTTCTTTCCTCCTTTCCTTTCTCCACCCGTTCAGCGCAGCTTGTTTGGTAATAAGAAACAGGTCGCTCTATTGGTTTGTTTTTGTTTCTTTAGTAAGGCTGTAATTTAGGCCTCATGTTCAGTGTCTCTCCACTCCACTGGCTGTAGAGGCTTAGAGGGTTCAGGCAGAGGAACACGAGTGAGACGAAAAGGCTTTTCCTTCTGAACACAGAGCCTACACAGCTCAAACAAGTTCTGCCATGTGTCATTCAGCACTGATTTAGAGTTGAGGAACTTAAGTCTCAATCAGAGCAGAATTGCGTTCTGGAGATTGACGTTGACATTTTGTCACAAACAGTCACTGACATACCCCCCCCAAATCAAATAATTTCTAATGGCAACCACAAAATAGGAAACACATGCTATTAAGACCTGACTCGCAAGACTTTGTACCAACAGATTAGGTCTTTATAAGAGCATAAGCATGTTTGTCATAAAAATGTGAACATAATGTGAGAATACGGATGGTACATAGAAGGTACATACATGGTTAATTTATGGTCATTAGCCTTAAAAGTGGGCTCTTAATTCGTAAAACCTCAACAGAACTGTTATTCTAATTGTAAACTATTTGAAGAAAAATTGTTTTGCTTTAGCCTCATTGTTTGCCGATTTGTATTTAAATTCTGTATGTTCTGCATAATGTCAACACAGAAAATCAGTGGTGGAATGTAACTAAGTACATTTCCTCAAGAGCTGTTCTTAAGTACAAATTGGAGATACTTGTACTTTACTTGAGTGCTTCCATTTGATGTGAAATTATACCTCTTTGCCTCTACATTTCCTTAAGAAAATATTGTATATTTTACCTATATATTTGCTTGACAGGGGCGGCTTCTTTGCTAATTAAAAATGTACATATCATCAGCTCTTAAAATATGACAATTTTACAAACTAGGAGAGTAGATAATGTGGTTTACATAAGCTCTAGCTACAACCGTAAAATACATCTAATACACGGATGCATAATTAACAGTAATCCAATGACGTAATGTATAAAAATCACATGGGCTGTTTATAATAAATATGTTTATTTCTGGTACTTCAAGTACATTTTGTTAATAATAATTCTGTACATTTACTTACGTTAAGATTATTACGCCATTGTGTTGATACTTTGAGTAGTAAAATGCTTCCTCCACCACTGCAGGCAATGCTGGTACACTTCCGTATTGAGTTGTTGCATCTTGTTATGTTGCTGTCAAGAGCAACTTGTCATCATTCAGTCATAATTAAAGCAGATTGTCTTTTTCTTTGTTTTCCATTACAGAGGATGTGAAACAAGTCTTCAGCCAGACCACCATCCACCAGCACATCCCCTTCAGCTGGGACTGTGAATTCATACAGCTGCACTTTGGCATACAGAGGGACAGGCAGCTCAGCTATGGAGAGTTCACCCAGTTTCTCCTGGTAGGTTTCATGTTGATCACCTGCTCTCCTCGTCTCTCACTTACCATTTTCTCCCCCACACTATTTGTGTCTTTTCCTCTTTGTCTTTCTACATTCATGTCTTTGGCCCTTTTTTGTCAGTCTGTCTAACTAACTCTGTCTTATTTCTATTATCCAGTAACCGTCAATGATAGTCAGTAAATCTGTATCAGCCGATTTATGCGCCTGTACACTTTACCTTATCCTCCCATACTGTTTACAGGCTGTTCATACAATCCTGTCATGTAACTGTATTGAACGTGCACGCGTTCAGACTCACGCAGGTTTTTTCGCCGTTCCGTTCCCTCTCAAAAACAGCCCTCCATATTGACCAGATTAGTCATTAATGAAACACTGAGGTTATATATTTTCTGCATTTGTTTTCCATTAGCTGACGTACACCTAGCCTTACTCCACCTACTCTGAAGCAGGTGGAGATGCAGTTCTACCTCCATAAATAGTATAGCTGGAATATTCCAAGTGTATTTGTGGTGTGTGAGCCATTTTCCAATATGATGTCTAGACTTAAATCAGGCCTAAGCAGGGAGAGGTGGCAGAGGGGGTGGGAGAGAGGGCCTGAGCTGTGCCAAGTTTGCATCCACACTCACCATGTATCTGAATGAGCTTTTTATATTACACTTAACTTAGACCAGATGGCTTATACACAGTGGGCAGCAGCGCATGGATATTGGGACATTGTTATATGTTCGTGTGTCCTTGTGTGTGTGTGTTTGAACATAAAGCATGTGTGTCTGTATATGTGTGGTTCTATGTATGTGTGTTTGTCTTATCTGCTTTTACCATATGTGTGAGCAGCGGCATGCAAACTTTGTGCATCTGTGTTTGTGTTTATGTCTGTGTTTGTGCATTTGTGTGTGCTTGTTTTTGTCCGTGTGGGTGTGTGTGTGTTTGTGTGTGTGCATGAGTGCAAGTCTGTGGCGTTGTGGCCAGTGGACACTGTACTTTTGCTTTGACAGAGGGCCCAGTTCTCTCCCAGTCAGTCACTCAGTGGTTTCCAGCTCCTCACAGCAGCAGGCCAGCAGCCAGCCGCACTCATTGCTCAATATGAAATGCACATTTCCTGCTTATGCTCTCTGTATTTGATCGTTTCTCATAGCTTTTGATTCATGCCTTAATAAATGACAGAAGAAAGTGAATTTCATGTTACTGTACCTCTCTGTCCAGGTGATATTCAACTGATAATATATTTAGTGTTGTAAATACCGGTTATTTATCACTTGCTTTTCCAGTATACTGATATTCATAAAATAAAAATATTGTATAGCATATTATAAATATTTGAATATACTTGAGAGGTCTAATGCTATTGTAGGTTCTGTTAAAGTATCACTGTGATGGTGTGTTACTTATGCAATTATAGTACTTAGGAACAAGTAAAATTCAGGTAGTGGCAGTTCACTCTGTGTGTGTTATCAGCTACTCCACTAGTGATTGATGACAGGGCAATTAGGATAGGCACAACAACATTTCCTGAATCAGAATTTAAACCCGTGCAATTACTACATACTTTATGATTGCACTACTACCCAACGCTGTTATGATACCTTTATAAACAGACAAAGCATTTGTAAATGTCAGCCAGAAAAAAAGTACACTTTGCAGCTATAAAAGTTTTCAGGGAGTTTTGAAAACACACCACATTCTGAATATTTTTCAGTTACTTTTATAATTCCCTGCCACCCAGCTTCCCCCCCCCCCAAGAATGTTCCCATCCTTTATTTCCTCCTCTTCCTGCCGTACATGCATGTGTTTATTGTGTTTTTCTGCCATTGTAACCACGCCACTGCCAGATGCTTACAAGATGGGATTATCGGGGAAAACGTTTGCGCCGCATATTTCTCACAAGGGCTCTCTCTGGCCAATTACTGTCTTGATGGAAGCCAGAGATTCTCACCAATTACATGCATTTTTCCCGTCTCACGCATGGACGCCGGCCAAGGCTCAGCTCGCACTGTCAGTGTGGTTGTCTCTGGCAATGGCATTACCGATGTCCAGAGAAGTGGCACATAGTAGCCCATATTATAAATCCTGGCAAGTAAAGGGCTTGAATTACATGGAGGGGGACACACCACATGTCCCACTTCTTTTTCCTGAGCACTCAAAAAGGGAATTGTTGGCATTGCTCAGATTTTAAAAGTCCCAATTATATGTTTGACTCTCCCAAGAATCAGTGGGCAGCCCTTAACATTACTGTGTAGAGGGCTCACTGGCACACATGTAAATGGGCAGTTGTGCTTAAGCTTCTCCTTGTAATAGCTTTGGAAAAGAGAGAAACAATCCTGCTCCACTCACATCTATTGTTTAAGTTTTGAAGAGGTGGTGGTGGTGGGGGGGGATCTCAGCAAACAAACAGCAGTGGCTTGTCATGTGTTTTTATTCTCATCCAAGGACAATTAAGGCCAGTGCTTCCGAAGTCTCTTGTTGGCTGTCTTAAGCCCCCAGCTTAATGTCTCCTGCCTCCTCCACTCCCCTCCCAAATAAAAACCATGTCCCTGCACGACTCATACCGTTGCAACAAGTTAAGGTTTTAAGAGGCTGAGACTATAAACTGCTCCATCCCACGGACCACAGTTGTGTTGCTGTGTGTGGCTTTTCAGGCTTTTGACTCGTCCAGAGAAACAGATGGACACAAACACACAGATAAATACCCTTATTTTCACACGGTCATGCATGCAAAACATTATCTTCTTCACTTTCCTTTTTTTTTTTGTTTTGACTTTAAATATTCATCTCTTATCCTCCCTTTCCTCTTCCTAGTTTATTTCACACCAAAGTGTTTTGACCTACTCACAACCGACCGGAGAAGTGAGTCACGACACTCAGGATGCTGACACCAAAATATCTCACCTTATTTACTTTGGGAGTGTTTGCGCGTGTCAATCTCTCTTCGTTTCCCTGCCTTCCTTTCACTTATACACTCTCCGAAGCCCCTGCTGTGCTCATAGGTGATACTGACACATGGCTGCTACATTTGCTGTTTTTGCAAATCTGGCTCTTTTGTTGCAATGCCTATTCTTACTCCCCTCCGGTCTCCACTCAGCTTTGTGTAAATGTCACTCTTCCCCAGTCGTTTCTCTTAGGCGCCGCAAATTTAGAGTTCGATCAGTTATGCTGTCAGTGAAATATCACTCAAATTCAACACAACAATAAGTCATAGCCTCATAGGGTTTTGTGTTGTGGTAATACCACTTTTTTGAATTCCATTTATAACAATAACATCTGAATCAATCAATTGAATAATGCCATGCATGTTCAAGATTTAATCAGTCCCCCTTTTTGTCCAATGTGTGTGGCTTGAATAAGAATGTCCATTCTTCTTCGACAAATTCATAATCATTAATTTTGAACTGAATTACTAACTTATTGTACTAAAACTACTACTAAAACTGCTAGTACTTACTTACTCATTTTAAAACATTTCCCCTGACATTATGGCATTTACACAAAATATTTTTCCTCCTTCATCTTTTTTTGTAGTTTTAGGATATGGGGTTATATCTGTAACGAAATAACTTAATATATAATTTTATATGTAAGATTCTGGTGCTACATGCATGTAGGGCTGCGAGTAATGGTTATTTTTCTCAGTTAATCGATTCATTGGTTGGTCTATTAAATATCAAAAAATAGCGAAAAATTGTCTCATTATGCAAGTTACTTGTTTTATCCAACCGTCCAAAATCAGAAGATATTCAGATGACTGTCAGAGAACCAAATGAAAAGCAACACATCTTAACTTTCAGAAGCTGAAAACAGTTCAATTTTGTCTTCTTTTCTTTTCTTTTATGAATCAATTATTAAAACTGTTGCAGATTCATTTTCAGCTCTACATGTATGTGGAAAACTACAAAAGAGAATTCAGAAAAGTTCTTAAAAAAGCTTGCATGATTTTTCAGGTGAGTAAACACATTGATATGTACTTAAAAGTAAGTAAACTTGAATTGGTCATTTACGTTGTTTTAGGTATTGTGTCACCATATGTCAGAAACCTCATGAATAAAAATACATTAGCCAGATATTTTGCCTCTTTGCGTTTTTGAAGGCCATGATACACCGCAAGTGAGTCAACAGCCAAACCTGCTAGTTTTAGCTCGCTGTCCTCAAGCTCATGGCCCTATTTCACAATGTCTCTCTGTGGATTATTATTGTTCTGATATCCCTGTCTTTTACCATAACCGAGTTTCTTGTTGTAAGACAGAGGGAGCATCGGTGGCAGTGGTTTGTTTACAGCCTCTCTCTGTAGACTTGTGGTTGCAGGTACTGATAATGGCTGCTAATTTCAAAGGCCTTGTGGGATCTATTCCCACCACAGCCTGGTGTTGTCCCTGTGGACCTTTGTGTGTATGTGTGCGCAAGAAGAGAGACAAAGTGAGCAGTTTGGTGATTAGCCGTTGCCTTTGTGTGCACATGTGTGTGTGCGTGTGTGTGTATGTTTGCATGTTTCTCCCTCAAGTGGGTTTAATGGGGATTTGGGGAGGGTGTGAAAAGCCCAAGCGACGCCTCACAGTAGGCAAGCCGCTTTTGGGAGAGGGGACGAGAGTAAAGCCTGGCCAAACTCCGGCTCCCCTGTAACTGAGAGGGGGAGACGGTACCAGGGGGCCCATCAAAACAAATGCTGTGTTTTTTTGCATCCGTTTTTAATTTACAAAGGCAACTTAAAGAGGTGTTTGACCCATATATGTGTACAATAATATGCATTTACTGTGTGATCTAAAACCCAAGCTTTCCTGCTTTCTTCTGGCCACTCCCTTCCACAGGAGATGCAGCTGGAACATGCTCGGCAGGCTTTTATCCAGCGGGACCAAGCCCATAGCGGCTCCATCTCAGCCCTGGACTTCAGGGACATCATGGTCACTATCCGCCCACACATGCTCACACCCTTTGTGGAGGAATGCCTCGTGGCGGTGGGTCTTTGTTTGGCTCTGCGGTTCTCTCTTCCATTTGTTTTACTGTCATTCACAAGAGCCAAAGTCAGGCTGGTTGAAAATAGTAAGATCATTCAGTCCTGGAGTTCCGATTCTTTTTCATTATATATTAAGAAATATTACATACAAATTTGGTGTTCTTTATTCAGCAGCAGCTAAATGTCACTGCAAGACTGCAATTTAATTTCACATCTTAGCTGCAATATTTATCTTGGTACAGGTGAATGTACGTCCATATTCATCATGTGTTAGCGATGTTGTGATATATTAAAGTATATATTTAAAAAAATCTTTGGATGATTAAATGGAAGATGTGGTACACTTTTTCATAAACAAACACAATATTGCATAAGGAGTGCCTCTATGTACGGTATAAGCAGTGTTTGCTACTGATTGTGTTGCTAATGCCAGCTAGGAAGGCTAGCAACCTAACATTACTCTGTTCTCCATAAAAGAGTTAAAGGCAGGACTGTTTTCTTCCATTTCACTACTTCCTGTCTTTTCTCTTCCCTGTGTTGGCTTCCTTCTCTCACACCCCCACAACCAAACACCGTGGCTTTCTCTTTCCCTCAAGCTGTCCATCTCTCCTTTCTTCTTCTTCCTCTTTACTTTTTCTGTCACCTCTCATCCGTCCGCTCTCTTCTTCTTCCTTTCATTTTCTTCTCTCTCTTTCTCTCTCTCAGCCGCCCCTCTTTCCCTCCCTCCCCTGTGTCTCTGTCTCTCTCCCAACATGTCATTAAGTCTAACCTCTCTGGCAGTGTCAACACCAAGCAGGCCATCTGAATGGGAAGATAGAGACAGAGATAGATGGAGACTGGAGTTTTACAGTCCATCATCTTTGCCTCTGTGTTGGTGTGTGAGCTGCTGTGTGCGTGTACTCCTATTTGTTTTGAACTCTGAGATGTTTGTATTGTCTGTGTCCTGTCTTTACTTTATGTGTGTCAGTGTTTTTGTTGCGCGTGTGCACGTCTTGTGTCTGTGTCCATGTCTTGCCCTATTTCATAAACACCTTGTAGACTCTGTCATTTTCTCTGCTGTGTTTACCTCACGGACCAGACATGTTGGTGTGCTGTTAGTAAACTCTCTCTCTCACACACACACGCGCGCACACACACACACACACACATACACATACACATATCCAAAACGCCATAAACACCACAGACAAATTAAAGGCGGTATTATACCAGAACACAAACAGTGAAACAGCAACCTTTGATTCACTCACCAAACATGGCAAATGACCAGTGCCACACTCTTTTCACCCAAATATTATTCTCTTCTCTCCTTTAAAGACTTTGTTTTGGATATGGTGGGAAGATCCATGCCTATAGGCTCATAGATATGAACAGATGCAAAAGTGTCTCTCTGTTAGGGCAGCTTCACCTAAGCCAGAGCTTCCACCCCTTCTTACAAACATAGTGAGCTGCAGGCAACCTTCCTGAATGTGTCTGTAAAGGAAACAGTGCCATCTAGTGAAAGGAAGCTCCTGATTTTCTATTGCGTCAACGTTCAAAACAGTTAGGAACTGCAAAGCCTCAAGGCTCATCTGATACTCTGTCCTAAGCTGCCCAAAACAGGCAACAACATTTATGGACATTACTCGAACACACGGTTCCAAACAGACAGCTGTTAGAGGTGCTTTCTGTAAGAGTTTGAGAGCTCAATTTGAGGAAGATGGGATGCTGCTTCACATAAAAGAGTTTGCGGGAAGGAATGTCCTTAAGTGCCCAGCTATTTTTAATCTGTTACCTGTATTTCTATTTTCTGCTCTTTTATCACTTCCTTCACCTCATAAAGAAAGTTAATTAAACTCCCTGAGAGTGTTTGTTGTGTGATGGAAAAAGTGGCTGTTGAAACAGGTTTACTTCTCCCTGTGGAGCGATGGTAAAGAGGAACGTTGCTGATTAACCACTGTTGTGTGTCAAGATTTCATCTTGACCTGTGATGGTTTAGTGTTTTCTGTGTACTTCCGCATAATCATTAAATCTATATGCATCTGTCATGCATTTACCCTGTTTGAGTGCAGTGCGTGTTGTGGGTTATTGTAAGATATTATTGCGTGTTAAAATATGTGTCTTCGTCCTTGCCTAGGTTGCGGGTGGCAGCACATCTCATCAGGTCAGCTTCTCATTCTTCAATGGCTTCAACTCACTTCTCAACAACATGGAGCTGATCAGGAAGATCTACAGCACCCTGGCCGGCCACCGGCGAGATGTGGAAGTAACCAAAGGTACTGTAAAAATACAAATATTCTTATACAAGCTTATATTAAGACAGGGAGCCATGAGAAGAAGATATACAGCATACAGGACACAAACACTTACAAAACAAATGTGAGAATGTACTGTATGTGCTCAGGTATCATACAAATGGACACAGCACTACAGGCAGTATTTAAATGTGTTTTCCAGATAATTTATTTACATCTGTGTGTGTTAAAGGGAGGGTGGAAAGCTTTTTATTTATTTTTTTTTAGGTTTTCTTCCTTCCCGGTGGCATTTAAATGGGCATGCTGGATCTGACCCAACACACGTACGACATACCCACAATGCCTGATGGAGCCTGTCTATTAGGCATCCTGGCACTGATCTGAGGACCACTTTATTTGCCCTGGGATGTTTTTGGTTGATAATGAGATTTTTATTTCTTCAAAAAACACACAAAAATGAGGAATGCTTGATTTGTTTACAGTTTTGAGGATGATGTGTGTAAGTCTCACCGTGTAGATCAAGTGCACGTCAGATTAGTTAAAACCGTTTTATAAGCTTTTTCTTAACTAAAAAAAAATCTCAATTACGGTGCTCTATTTTTATCTATTGATCCAATAGCCTGTCTTTTTCAGACATTTTCTCTATTTCTCTCTGTCTCCCATGGTTAGTTTTGTTCAATCCTTGTCTGTCTCACTTGCTCGCCCCACTTGCTGTCTCTCATTGCTTTCCCTCGGTACTTGGCTGGAAGCCTAGTTAGCGTTCTCTTTCTTTCTACCATTCTATGTCTTTTTTTTCTAACTCCCTCTCTTCTGCTCTGGTCGTCTTTAATAAACCATTCTGACCTCTCTCCTCATGGCCCAGGGCCACTAGTGCAGCCTTATGATGCTATCTGAAGCCTTATCAGGGGTGTGGACCATAGCCGACCCAGACCATGAGCCCATGCACTCCCCAGGCTGTTCCCACCATGGGTACACTGAGGCTGGGCTTGGCTTGACCCGTGGTGGCCTGTAGCCAGCCAGAACTCCACAGCTGCCACCCATCTACCCTCCACTCCCTGAGTCATTAAGGTCTCCTCTGGGACTGCAAGTGCTCAGCTCCATGTACTGGCTGGCCGACAAACACATACTGAACGCACACCCGCATGTATCAAGTGTGTACATATTTTTAAACACACTATTTCAAACATTTCTCACATACACACAAGCATTCAGATACATTATCACAGCCAAGCATGCACACATGCGTAATAATCCTGATTGATTCCGTATGTGCAACAAGGCCACTCTTTTGCCTTGGGGACGCCATTACAGTTCTTAACAGCTATACAAAAGGGAGTGCGCACGTGTGTGTGTGAGCATCTGTGTGCGCATGTGCACAGGAGACTTTTTACAGAACACACCTTTTATTGAGCCCGCAGTATATCAGTGGACGTCATGACTTTGCATGTTTGTGAAGAGGTTAAAATTAGGTGTGTGTTGATAAAGGTGGTGGCGATGGTGCAGTTCATTAGATACGTGACTTTGGTGCGGGAGAGGTTCCCACTACAGCACATCCATCAATGTGTTCCTGAGCAAGACACTTAACCCCTAGTTGCTCCAGAGCATGTGACCCCTGACAAAGTATTTGTGTAAATGCGTCTTTACTAGATAGTGCTAGAACTGATGATATTTGAGCCACTTCTGAAGATCCTTGGGCACGACCCCAATGTTTGTTCTGAACTAACTAAGATGGTAAACATTACATCTGCTGTTGTAATGTTTATGTTGAGATTTTCACTGTGTGCATGTTAGCATGCTGATGTTACCATTTAGCACTGCTGTGTCTAAGTAAAGCCTTATGGATCTGCTAGCATGGCTGTAGACTCCTGTTTTTTATTTTTAAACTTGCTTTTTTTTTGTCTTGCCTTGCTTTCATTATTTCTTAACTCATTTGTAATTGTTTGTACAATTGTCTCTAGTCCGCCCTAATTATTTAAAAAAAATAAATTCTGTAATTGCAAATATATATTTAATAGAAGCCACTCACACATAAACACAACTTTTTAATGTGCCCCCTATGTATCCTGCTCAGTGGTCTGTACCGTTGCTGAACTAAGTGGGAATTTGGGAAATTAAATTAACGGATTGCTTCATCCTGATACCTTTTCTTGCTTTTGAAAGATTGGACCAGATTCCATCTCTGTAGCATGTGAGTTGCATCTTCAGTGAGTGAGTCTGGTGGCTGGTGACTGATGACCACCATCATGAATGACGCATGAATACCAAAGGCTAGTACTGTGACATATACCTTGTTAGTAATTTTGTTCAAACAAAGATAAAATGTACACATCAACAGAATAAAAGGTTTAAAACTAAACCAGACTGTGTTTACCACCTCACGTGACTTATCCCCAGCCAGATCCATTGTTGGAGGTAGCTAGATTGCTAGCTAAAGCTACGTTGATCATACATGTAACGCTTTCCATGTTTGTGGTTCCCCCCTTAAGCCCTTTTTTCAGGTTTAGCTATAGCTTACACACTATCAAGGTACTGTGTGTGGACAAGGCAGTTATGTGGGACTCTGTGTATTATTTAAATAGTCTATGGGCTGGACCACTTCACAAAGAGAAGTAGTGGTCACTACAGGCTACAGGGTTCTGTCTGGGGAGATCACAGATCACAATGTTGATAACCTGTCTGTGTCTGTGTGTGTGTGTTTATTCTTCCGTAAGTATGCTCTCTCACATGCTTGTGAACATTACCTGTGTGTGTGTGTGTGTGTGTGTGAGGGAGAGAGAGAGAGAGAGAGAGAGAGAGAGAAAGGGCATGCCTCAGGGGTAAGTTGAGCCTCGGCGGGCTGAATGGCTCCAGTGTAGGACGACTTTGTCACAACCCCAGCCTGCTGCTCTTTGAATAAAGCAGGTCAAACAATGCTGACTCCACCACTGTAAGCCAACCTACAGTCAACCTGTTTTTTATTCCTCCAACAATAGACAAGGTCTTAAGTTACGGCATACTAAAGCTCCCTCAGAAGAACTCTTGAAGTCCATAACTCTCCGTGGCCATATTTTATATTATCATTTCTTATGATGAATTCACCATGCTTTGACACTTCTCACTTGTAAGTTACAACCAAGTTACAGAAGGTAACTGGTGTGACTGACAGACCTGTAGAGGAAATCACTGTAAAACAGTGTAACATTTAAAACAGCTACTGGCAATAGGTTCTTCATGTGAGAACCAACTTTATCAATCTAATTTTCTAATTCCTTTATGTATGTATATTCCCCTACATTGACAGGACCCATAAAAGAACATAATGAAATGCAACTTTTTCCCAAGGAGGATGATCTGGTGTTCATTAACTAAGTGGCCATCTATCTGTATTTAGATGAAAATGCCCACCATAAATTGAAAGTAGAAAGTCTTCTCAAAAGTTCTGAAAAATACATGAAATCACTGACTAATGAAGATGTATTTGAGGCAGTTTATGGGAAAACACCCAAAAACTTGTGGCAAAACAGTGTATTTAACTGTAACTGTGTGTGCTTATTGCACATCATAATAGTGGTAAATGCACACTTTATCATATTATGTTGGTGCATTGTATGTAGCAAAATATCAAATGATGATACTTGTCTATGATACAGTATCATGGACTGTTAATAAAAGAATAAAGGAGATGTCAGTCACAGTTGTCAGTCACATGAAACAGCTCTTGTTTGTGATAACTAATTGTGGCTTTAGGTGATTCATTCAGCAGGAACATAGAAAGTGGAAAAATGGATAATTTGTAATTGACATTATGTTGTGCGAATGCTTATATATTATTGTGTTTCCCCGTTTCTCAATCTATGTGCATATCTGTAAGGTGTGGTGCTCATCATTTTATTAAAACTAAACTTAAATCTGTCTTTCTCTGTAGAGGAGTTCATTGTGGCTGCTCAGAGGTTTGGCCAGGTGACGCCCATGGAGGTCGACATCCTCTTTAAGCTGGCTGACCTGTCAGAGGCTCGTGGGTAAGATGGACACAAATACACAGACAAAAAACATCTTTAAAGCTTCACTAAAGAGAAAAAGGACACACCCAAAAATCATGCTAGCTTTGATGTAATACCTTAATAATAGGAATATCATCTCACAGCTGAATTATACCCAAGTCATTTAAGTTGTCCTCAGTTAGTCAGGGAGTTGTGCAGAGAAAGTCTATCCCACACCTGCCCCCCAAAGTGCACCTTTAGCCCCAGGGTCCGTACCTCAGAGAGATGAGCGCTTTCTTCCTTCTCAAACTTCTCTGCAAAGGATCAAAAGAATCAGACATGACTACATTAGTGCCAGAAAATCCTCTTTCACTCCAAAACCAATCCAAACTCCCATTTATCTTAAAAAAAAAAGAGGCAATTCCAGTCCCTATGAGCCGTGGCACACAACAACTGTATGCGTCTCACATTCCTCCACTTCCTTTGCGTCTGCCTCGCGGCCCGACCGCTGCGCTCATAATTTCTAACCCGGGCCTGAGACACCACCTGATTATTATTTCTGGGCAATGGGATACTTTAATAGCTCTCTCCACTCCCCTTGATTGGAGATGCAAGAGATAATAGCCCCAATATTTAGAAGGGGGGGTGGGGTTGGCGTTCCCCGTTCCCTCAGCCTGGGAAATCAGGGACCATCATAGAGATGCAACGGAAAGACTTCCAAAGGTTTAATGTCTTTGTTATACTTGGATGAAGGAATAAATGAGTGGGAGTTGTCAGTTCTTATAGATGGGTTGTCTTACTCAATCATGCCAAGGTCTGGATTTTTGAATGCCACAGTATTTTCACATGGAACGACAGCAAAGTATCCGTAAACTCTTGAGTAACTTCAGACTGACAGATAGTGCTTCCAAAGGCCATGGACTTGGTGATGCATTGATGAAAAATGATAATCCTCTGAGAGTCTTTACAACAGATGAAGGTTACTTGAAACCTCCCACTCTCTCCTTTCTCTCTCTTCATCAGACGTGTTGGTTTAGTGGACATTGAGAACATCGCTTCGCTGGAGGAAGGCGCCCTGCCCTACAACTTGGCTGAGATCCAGAGACAGGTACAGAATATGAAGACCTGTTGATGTGTTTGGTTTCCTCTTCCACACTGGCAGCTCTTTTTCGCCTCAGTACATTCTCTAGGGCTAGATGTCACCATGCAGATTACTAAGATTTATAATATAATTAAGGATAATGATATCTCCTGTTCACGAGTAATTAATCCCCCAGACCAAAGCATCTGTTTGATTTTGGCATGAATTAGACAATTAATTCATTGAGACATTACGTGTAAGTGCAAGAAAAACAAATTGCAGGAGACACAGATCCAAGTAAGTTTTGCCCCCAAAATGCCCGTCGGCCAGCACTGGTCATTTTCAAAAGTTCATACTAAGGTCCAAGTTCTGTCCAAGTAACTTCCCATCACTGAGTTAACCTTAAAGAGACTTTCTTGAGAGAAAACACCACTAGACGTCTCCCTGACATGTGGTTGAATGTCTTAAAAAAAACATACACACAAAACTCACATATCTGGGGAAATAACGACAAGATGAGCAATCCTTGAGACCTGATAAACCTCAAACGTGCTTCAAGTTGCAAATAATAGATGTGAAGAGACTACACAGCAGCTAACAAGAGCAATTTGTAATGAAGAAGAGGAAGACAGAACTAATGGACAGCCAGACAGATGAGCAGAGGACTGTTTTCCTTCCTGGGCTGTTTGGTCAGAGTTGTGTTGCCTGGTGGGTTCCAGTGCTACAGAAGGCTTGGCCAGGCCATACTGGAGCAGGCGGGGGCCAAAGGGGAAAAAGCAAAGGGGCCCAGCACTACACAGACGCCAGTCCCACCACAATGAGCCACTTTAGGCCCTTGTGGTTTGGCCTCGGGGGCTGGCCGCCAGCTAGCTGGAGCGCTCTCTCTCTCATCTTTTGCTAGTTCTCTCCATTTTGTTTTTTGATCTCCTTCTCGCTCTCTCCCTCTCCCTCTTATTTCTCTACTTGTTAGCTGGTTCGCCTTTTCTCTCTTTATATCCTGTTAAGTTGTTCCTTCCTTCTCTTGCAAACATCCTGACAGTCTTGCCAAGTTTCACCAGTCCTCAGGCAGACAGAGCTGAGGAAGGATGAAGCTCTGGGGATGAACTGTAGAGGGGGGTGAGAGTTCACTCTGACAGGTGTACCTGTTCTAGATACTGCCATCCCCCTCACACACGCGTGCACACACACACACACACACACACACACACACACACACACACAGACACACACACACACACACACACACACACACACACACACACACACACACACACACACACACATACTTCCACAGTCCACCCCTTCCTCTCCCCAGGGTCGAGAGCCCAGGGCTGGGCAGGCCAGACAAGGCAACAGGTCCTGCAGGTGGAGGGGGTAGTGTGGCTGATGTTTCTGTGTGGCTTACGCTGCCTACTAACACTCTTCTACTCTTTGGGTAGTGTGGTGATGATCACAAGGGTCACTAAGATCACTTTGATTCCAGTTTTATTTGACAAATGCTCTTAAACACTGGTGTTTTCTGAGAATAATGTCAAGCTTAGTGAGTAATAAAAAGCTTTAAACATTGATGATAAAATACTTCCTACTAACTCAAGATACATCACATATCTGTAGTAGACGGGTAGGCCCATTGAAATTCCATTAACAGCAGCTTCTACTTTCAAAGTTTACTAACTCTGACCATTTGAACCACTAATGTACGACCTGATCACTTGTGCAGGGCTTTGTGTTTTGATCACCAGTTACTTTATCTAGTGCTGAAATGACTGATTGGTCTATCAACAAAAAACAAACAAACAAACAAACAAGTTGAATCATTTGATTATTTGATTTTTCAATTAAAAATAGTCTGGTTACAGCTTTTCTGTCTCTGTATCACTGTAAATTGAGATGAGCTAGGCTTTCTGGGATTTCATCGTCAATTATTATTAAATATTATAATCAGGTATATCAGGTATGTCATAATAAAATACTGAATGCCTTGACTGCATATTAAGACACTTTTGTATTCTATGAATTTAACACTTCTTCTCATCAATTATAAACATTTAGTTATTCTCTATTCAAGTAGCTTCCCAGTCTTTCTTATCAGCATAGTTTTATTAAATGACCATTACACTGCAAATCAGTGTCCGTCATGAAATTGAGATTTGCTGTCAAACACTATACAGCAGGTGTGGCGAATGATTTAAGATTTAATAGCCTGTAATTGAGCTTGCAGGATGGTGGAATTAGATGTGTGGAATGCAATGTTTTATGAGAAACAGTACTGAAGTATCAATGTCTGAAACGGTGGTTTGTCTGGTGTCATTGGCTGCTCTGTCTAACTGTTTTAATTTGTTGTGTTCCACTTCTGCGCTGTCTTTATTGTCTCTCTCCCACTGTGTGAGCAGCAGTCGGGCATTGACGGCTCCCGCCCCGTCCTCATCCAGGTGGCAGAGTCGGCCTATAGGTTCACCCTTGGCTCAGTGGCAGGGGGTAAGAGTCACGCCCCATTGGCTCCCTGCATACCTTCACCCCACCAACCACCCACCCACCTACCTGCTTGTGTGCCTACCTGCCCCCACCCTCTAAATAAAAGGGTGAGGGAGAGAAGACAATGGCCCCTCTATTGCCCTTTCCTTTGCAAACAAGAGCAACGGTTGCTCCCCTGCTTAAAGAGAAGTGCTCCCTCTCTTTCTTGTTCCTCGCTCAATCTCTCTGTCTCTCTCTCTTTCTCTATCATCTCTCTGTCGCGCTCTGTCCTGTCTTTTTCCTCTCTGCGTGCCATGGGAAAACCCTCCTGTGTGGATTCTTTTGTACCTGTGTGAGCGATCAGAAGAGGGAGGATGAGGGCGGGGGTGAAGGGTGGTGCCCAGGCCTTGTGTTTGGCTTCAGACTCCCCACTGTTTTTCTACTCCTCCTTCTTCTCCCTTCCTTCATTCCTCCCTTTTCCTCCTCCTTCTATCCCAAGAGAGACAGCTTAATAAGGAGGTATGGGTCTGCCATCCCTTCTTCTCTCTCAGTCTCTCTCTAATTAAGTCTGTCGCCTTGGGTCGGTTCTTTTTGTTTGTGTCCGTCTGACGGGCCGAAGACACTGGGATTCAAAGCAAATCAATGTCTTTCTTAACATTTCCCCTCCAGACTTCCCTTTCCTCCTCCGCCTTTTCCTCTTCTTCCTCTAAAAAGGGTTAGTTCACCCAAATTAAAAAGACATATTTTCTCGCCTATTTCCAGTGGTATTCAGCAAAGCAGGTAGTTTTTTTAGTTTTCCACCACAATATAATGGATCTGAATGGAATTTAAAAATGTTCATGTTCTTATCCAAAACCTCTCTTACTTCTTTCTGTGAGGTTTGCGTGTATGAGAGCTTCAGTTCGCATTATTAAACTCTTAACCACGCAGACTTGTCATAAATTGCAAGTTTCAACCTGTTCATGAGTTGGTGCTTGTTCACAAGAGTTGTTTCTTTCACAAAAATGTTACCATAGATTTAAAAGAAGAAATGCAACCTGCATCTGAGGCAGCTTTTGGCGTGAGAGAATTTTCCTAACAACTACTTACCAGTATAAGTTGCCCTGCTGATATATGCCAATACTTGGTTAGCTCAGTCAGTAATGTGCAGGACTCGCAACCCAAGGGTTCAGTGTTTGATCCCATCTTGGGACAGCTTTTTTTTTCTCTCTTCAACAAATGGCTACTGCAGCGAATGTTTCTCAGATCACGGCAAAGTGATCAGAGGTGTGTCAAGCAGGCTACAGACTCATTTAATGTCGTGCAGAATTAAAAGCTGTTCAACTCCAAATACTGCATTACAGTAAACAAGCTTCTCATGCTTTTATTTTGAAGGCAAAACCACTAAAGAGGAAGTGATTATGTGAGTAACAGTTGCTGTCATGACTGAGATCTATTTCAGCACTACTATCAGAGTATTTATTTATATTTTTTGCCGCTATCAAAGTGCCATAATCTGGCAGCGGACTAGATATTGGGGGGCAGTTTTGGCTAGGATCCATAATCACAGAGAGAATTAATGTGTTTCCCTTGTCAGTGTTTGTATAAACTTTATCTAATGTGTGGTTTATAATGGACTGGGGTGCAGAAACAGTGACAGTGTTTCACACTCTTGGCTTACATTTTCCATGTTATCTGTCAGTGGCCAAATCACAATAACATATGGTTTTACTGAATAATTAAGTAAATATAATTTCTTATAAATATACCTAAAGAAACATAATTTCTTGACTGGCTGCTGTCTCCAAAGAGACACCTTTTGTGCTGTGTCAGACACCGTAGCTGTCCTACGCTCTTTGAAAGGTTAGGGGGCACTGGTAGACTGAATAGATGGTTGCAATTCACAACCCTCACCACTAGATGCCACTAAATCTTACACACTGAACCTTTAAGGCATTATAATTCTTAAGTCAAGCAAAGGTTTTTCCCCAGTGGAGAAAGTCGGACTATTTCTACATGACTCTTAAGACAAACCTGGACCACGCTTGAATTTCATTTGTACCTAGGTAAAAAGTCCAAATGAAAGTTGTAAATAACTTGTACATGACTCTTAAAGGTCCCATATTATGCAGAATCCACTTTTTTATGTCTTTTCAATCTAAATATATCTCCGGTGTGTCTAAATAAACAAAAAGTACCCCTGTAACATGTGACCAGAATCTAATTAAGCATTTTTTTATTTCTCTGTAGCCGTTGGTGCCACAGCAGTGTACCCCATTGATCTGGTGAAGACACGCATGCAAAACCAGAGGAGCAGTGGCTCCCTGGTGGAAGAGCTCATGTACAAGAATAGCTTTGACTGCTTCAAGAAGGTGGTGCGCTATGAAGGCTTCTTCGGTCTTTACCGAGGTCAGTATGTATAAACACAGATTTAAAACCTCCAATTTTTTTGTAGCTGTATAACTGTAGCTTATATGTGCTGAAATGTTTATTATGCTTTCACCATCATGCATCATTTTCAGATCTTTCTTGCCTGCATGTAGAAAACACAATAACAGTATTTCCAACATCATGGTGGTTATCATGGTCATGCTAGAGAGCAGTGTACTGTATGGTTAGTGTTACATAACAATAAGTTATTAAGTAAAAGCTAAAATAAATTGGCCAAACATCCATTCCCAAATTTGCATTTACAAACAACTTTTAGGAAAATCATCTCGCAGGCAGTCAAATCCACAAAACAGGTTATTAAAAAAAAGAGCTAAGATGAGAGAGAAGAAAGAAGAAGCGAGTAGTAGGGACAATAAAAGAGAAGAGAAGGGAGACGAGACGAGAGGAGAAGAAAAGTGTAGGGTGGACAGAGGGCGGTGTGAGTTCACCTCTCTGTTGACCTGTCTCCTTTGAAGTGATTACCTTCTGGCTGGGGACTTTCAGAGCAAGACAATGAACATCACACGCAAGGCCACATACCTTTAGGCCTGTGTCACGATGTGGTGATGTCGCATGTCTGGACTTACACACTCACACATACACAGACACTGAGCAGACGCACATGTATGTAGGCATGCACACATGGACTTGCAGGCGACTTCTTGGGCATGCAGGTACGCACATACCTGGGAACGACATCACTAATGACTACCTTCCCTGTCTTCAGAAACTTGGGTTAGGGTGTCTGTGTCTGTATTGTTGGGGTCGGAATGAAAAGAGGTCCCCTGGAACGGTGGCGGGGCCTTTTTAAAATTCTATGATTTTGATTGACAGCACTGGGCTCCGGAGAGGAAACTCGAATGCTTGAATTTCTGTGGGGAGCACAAAGGACATCAAGAGTGGAATGGCTTCACAGACACAGAGACAGACAGGTCTGGCTCCAGATAGATGGCCAGACAGGTGTCCTGACAGCCAAACAGTAGTTATGTAACATAAATTGAAAGTGCCTTCGTGGAAAACCTCGGAAAAAATCTGCTGAGAGTAGAATGTGGAATCAGCAGCGCAAAATTGGGACAATTACTAATGTAGCATGATGACGCTAAACAAAACCGCACTAGAAAAACAGGAGCATCTTTCTATGTGTTTTTTTTTTTTATGGGGAGGATTTCTCCATGTCCTTTCATATGTGTATGTATTTATGTCATGTATGTATATTCTGTGTTGAAGAAAGTACCATTTCACCATTTGGAAAAACAATATTTCAAAAATGAGTTTGCTTTGCTTTTTTCTGATGTCCGCGTAGGTCCTTTCACCAAGTTCCAAATTAAGTATATGATTATGTGTGTGTGGCCTCGTTACACACAAACTACTGTAGATTATTAACTGTGTTTGTCGCTTTAAGGAAATGTGTGTGTCTGTATGTGTGTGTGTGTGTGTGTGTGTGTGTTTGTGTGCGTGCTTGCCTTGGGGCTGGGTAGGGGGCCAAGTTTCATTGTGCTCTGTTGTGATTATTTTGTTTATTTTTATCCTGCTCTGGGTTGTAATTGAGGTCTGCATAAACTTTTGGTTGGTTTGTTTTATACTCTGCCCTCTTTTCCTATTCTGGGAAGCCGTTTCTCTCCCTCTCTATCCTCTCTTTACCCCGTCTTCCTCTCTCTCTTGTTGCTACTCTGATGTCCCCACACTCCACATCAGTAGATTTCATTAGCGTCTGGGGGGATCTTGCAGGGTCGGACTCATGCAGCGGGAAGCCACACATCATGTGGAGTGTGTGCAAGTGGTATATGTATATGTATGTGTGTGTGAGTGAGTGAGTAGGGGTACCACAACCCTCTTTTTTTTCTAATCATCTTGTCGTTTTCTAATGATAGGTCTTGTACCACAGCTACTGGGTGTGGCACCCGAGAAAGCCATAAAGCTCACAGTAAGTCAGTGCGTTAGAAAGCGCATAGACACATGCATGCACATTCACACAGACGGAGATCCATGAGGTTCTTTCATCGCTTCAGTCTTTTGGATAGATTTTATATTATGGGATACTACACACATAACAGACAAATATATGACCTATGGTATAGTTACATGCACATCACCAGCTTAACCTTCCTGCATTACTATACCAACTTACAAAAGATCTGATATTAAAACCTTTGTGTTTCCAGGTGAATGACTTTGTGCGGGGAAAGACCAGACAGAAAGATGGCACAGTCCCGCTGGCAGCGGAGGTCCTGGCTGGTGGATGTGTACGTCTCAAGTCAGCTGTTACATTTGTTACATTTCGTGATGAGAACTTAGTCACTCGTTTGCAAGTAAAGGGAATAACTACAGTAAACCTAAAAGTGTTACATTCAGGAGCATTTTTTCATCCCAACAATCCCAACAAAAGTCATGTGCCATATCATATTATTCATAATAACTGGTAGATAGTAGATTACTGTATAGAGCAGCACTCCAAAAAAGGGAGAAACTTTGGTAGTTTGGAAGTGGTTTGGTAAGCACATTAATATGGATACTGCATGCGAAAGAAAGCAGGTATGGTGCAGAGTATTGGTTAAGATAAGGTCTTCACACCCTTTAGAGTTTACATTACATTGGACATCATGATCAATTTGATCGCTAAAGCTTTACATTTATGCACTGCACTTTAATGCAGCTTAGTGAGGAGGTGCAAAAGCACAAGTAGAGACTGGAATAAATGGCACGTATAGGAGTCAAAAGATACATCTAAAAGCCTAAAGGTTTTTAAATTGCTTTGTCAAAAGCATCAGGTCACTCTCAGTATTTATTAAAGAGGGATTTTCATATTTGAAACCATACTTGACATAGCCTACATGTAATTATGGTGTCCGGTTCTATATGGATTCTAAATGATTAAAACAGCAGTGCTGGGAATACTTCTTGATCAAGTGAGAGTGTCAAATCATATTTAGCAGTCACATCTCTTCCCCACGGTAAAGGCTCCTCTCAGCTCCTCTCTCTGAGAACCCTAATCTCTCCTACAAGTTCTATGAGAGTGTTGTCAGTGTGAGTGCGGCCACAGATATTCGGCATGTTTGCAACAGTGTCCAAGTACAGTCAAATACAGTCAACATTACACATTTCAGTGTCCACCTTTTTTCCATAAAAGTCCAAACACGGAGCCCGTCCCTCTTCACTCCCAGAGCACTGTGCTGCAATGATGCAGTACAGTACACAGACAGTGTATACAGTACTAAGGCAGCACACATCTCTTAACTATGTTTACCTGTTTTGTGAGTGCCGCCCCTCTGACAGTTGAGCAGACAGATATGGACTTGTTTGGAGGCCAGAAGTGGGCGTTTGTTGATGGAATGTGTAAATCACACATGAAAGAGCAAACGTGCATACTATACATGCTCACAGGAGTGTGCGCATATATGACAAACAGAAGAGCACACAGGTGCACGGACACACACACACACACACACACACACACACACACACACACACACACACACACACACACACACACACACACACACACACACACACTTCCAATGAGGAAACGAAGATTGACAGCGGCTGCTACCTGAGACTACTCCCCACTCCCACCAGTCTTTTACCTGCTCCCCTCCCATCATAGGTTTTGATCACTGAGCTGTCACAGTCTACCCCCAACGAGCGCACACACGCACACACACACACACACACACACACACGGTGAGTCCACCAAGGCTGGCAGCTTTATCCTGAGCAAATGAAAGAAGGTCTTTCACTCAACCCTCTTTTGATGCTGATCACTAAAGCAAAGTATTTCAGGATACACAAGTCATTATGGGTTTAGCTCCACTCAGGCACATTCAATTGACCTTATTAGTTCTAGGAATATGTTAAAGAAATGTTTTAGCACGGTACATTTGCCGTAATTTTGCGTTCCACTTTGGAAAGTGATTTTGTTTTGTGATGGAGACAAAAATGAAAAAAAGTGTAGTAACTACAGGAAAGCAAATGTACTGAAAAAATGTTCTGTGCTGTACTTGGTGTGAAAAATAGTGGTTGCCTATTTTATACAAGCCATATGGATTGAGAAGCAGAACCATAACAAATGCAGAGGGAGAGGAGAGGAGTGTTGATGGATGGATTTTTCCTCTTTTCCTCCGTGAGCCGTCGTGACAGCTCCTTTCATCCTGGCTGAGGCCCCGGTGTTAGTGCTGGCACTGCACTCTGCCTGCCACTTTGTCACACACACACACATAGAAGTCGAACCCTACTGAACCCTGTTTTAGTGAGGCTCCAGCCACAGCACATGAAATCTGTTTATATCATTTGGTAGCTGTGAAAGTGTTGGTTTGGACCACAGTGTGAGCCTAAGACCCGCAGTCTATAAAGCAAAATACAGAAAGATAGAGAGAACAGGGGTTGGTTTCAGAATAAGTTTGCTTTCTGTGTCATAAACTTATCTCAAAGAAACTTCTTTATCTCCTCTGTGTCTCCTCCTTTCCTCTGCTCTACTCCTCTACCCTTTCCTCTCCTCACCTCCTCCTCTTGCTCCCGCCTCTTTCCCTCTCTAAACCCGGGGCTCAGCACCATTAAGCTCCGGCGCGGGTTGCCAGTTTCTAATGATTATTTGGTAAGAATGGCATGCTCCGTTGACTGAGCTGGCTGGATGCTTATCTGGCAGTTACTGGCCTGCATTTTAGGACTTAAGTTACACAAAATGCTTACTGGGTTGTTGCTGAGAGGAGGAGTGGGGTAAGACTGAGAGGCAAAATACAGTAATACTTTGTTCGTGTTCATCGTGAATGTATCGCAGTTTGCATGGTTGGTTTAAGTCTTTGTAATGGGTTTGTTATTCAGGACTGAGGTGAATTATGAAAACATTAACAGAGAATCTAATACACACACTCAGACTTGCACATGTAGCGTGAAGGGTGTTAAGCACAAATGAAAGTATGATTTTTATTTATGGATAGCAGCTAATGATTTCAGTGGGTGCTAATCTGTTGTATGGCCATGATTGAGTGGTTGGCGTGTGTATTTGTGTTGGGGGGGGAGTTCCTCAAACTTTACTAAGCTCTTTCTGCAGCACACACATGGCCAGGAGCTGTGATGCGTGCATAAGGTGCTGACATCCCAGGTTTCTAAGGATCACCTTGCCTTGTAATTACCTGGGAATCATGAGAGAGCCGCCAACGCTGTCACTCCATAATCACAACCCTCAACCCCTCTGCCTCAACCTCGACCTTCCTTCACTTCTCCTGTTTTGACTGCTCCTCTCTCTCTGTTTCTGTCTCACCATCTTTCCCTCTCTCATTAGCTCGCTGTGTTTATTTGTCGGAATCTCTCCTTTCTGTCCGTCGCCCTCTCTGTCCCGGATATTGAAAGTTTTTGAGCTGTTTTTCCGCAATTGAGTAGGAATTGTGGGATGGTGAAGCACACAAAAAAAAACTCGACATTGTCACTCCTTTTTATCTTGTGTTGTCAGGTCTAATTGTCAGCTCATCTCTCTGAACAATGTTGTTGTTTGCTCGCCTTGAGTAAACAATGTCTCCATCTCCAGTCTCATTAGTATCCAATTGAAGCAGGCTGGAGTCAATAGCGTCTTATTGCTCATGCTGTTAGGGAATATATAGTAACACTTAAAACTGAGGGACATTTAGTAAAAAAAATATTCCCCTTTTGCAGATTAAAGCATGGTGCCTTCCCGTAAGGCAAGAGGCGACAAGCACAATCCAACATTCGTGAAGCGGGGGGGGGAGACAAGGGAGAGAAACAACAACAAACAGACCAGGCCTATTTAAGACAGAAATGGCACCATGGCAACCGATTGCTGTCTAATTGCGATGTGCCGCCCTTTTGCGTTTAGCTACAGTAACCACTGGCAACCATAGCGAGAGAGAGACAATATTGTAGAAGATGAGAGAGATCGTTTCAGAGGAGGTCAAATTTTATTTTATTTATCCTTTATTTAACCAGGAAAAAACCCATTGAGATTAAAAATCTCTTTTGCAAGGGACCAAAGCAAGAAACGGAGGGAGAGGCAATATTGGAAAAAGACATTCAGAGGAGGAAGAGAGGGAGAGAAACAATTAAAGGAAAATGGAAGACACAGAAGTCAGAAAAGGCCCACTTTCTAAATCAAAATGTATTATTGTGTGATCATTTCTCAGTATCAAGAAGCACTCTGGAAATAATGTCGTGTTCCCTGACTAGACACAGTTAACCATTCGTCTTGCCACAACCCCACCACAGCAGCTACATCTTATACTTGAAAGCTCTGCCGACCTGAAAGGCACAGAAACCAGTCTGAACTCGCTGCAGCGTTGTTGCCCTCCCCTCACAAGTACAGGTTTGGAGAACAGTGCGAAGTGAGAGGTTAGAGAGAAAAAGAGAAGTCAGAGTCCCCGCAGGGTCTGTGTGATGAAGACAAACAGCTGACAGACTCGACTGCATCAGCTGGATTTCCCGGTACTCTCCTGCACTTTCCTCCTCTCTACATGTTTGTTTTGCAGCTGGTTGCTGAGGCGGCACTATTGCATCACTTGCCGCAATTGCATACAAGTAGATAAAAGTTACATTTTCAATCTTGATTGTATGATAATGTTTTTTTTTTTTTATTGGTGTGTTCTGTTGAAATAAACAATTCATCTTTAGTGGAATTCAGTGGAGCCACAGTCAAAATCTCATATTAAACATAGACAAAATACATTTTTAGTTAGTTATTTATTTTTGGCAGCTGATATATTAAAGTCAGTTTTCATGCCTAACTAAAGGGTCCAATCAATTTCTCTATTATTGAAGTTCATTCCAATGATTTCTTTTTGGCTTTCTGTTCCTCCAGGCTGGTGGCTCCCAGGTGATTTTCACCAACCCTCTGGAGATCGTAAAGATCCGTCTGCAGGTGGCAGGAGAGATCACCACGGGGCCAAGGGTCAGCGCTCTGTCCGTCATCAGGGACTTAGGATTCTTGGGACTTTACAAGGTGAGAAATGTTGTTGGGGTCAGAGGTGCATGTATTGATCATTGCCCACAATACAACTGGAAACTAAAGGCCCGTGTGTAGCTGATGTAGTTCAGATGCTTTTCTGTGGTGGAGCTTATATAGATGTTTCACTTCTTAATGTCCGCTGCCTGGTTGAACTCATGTCTGAGAACCACAAATTATTCAAGTGTCTTTGTTTTCACTCTTATAACAGTATTTTACCACATGTGGTCTATTTTGCATCATTTCATAGAATACTGGATTTTAGCTTCTGAATGTGATGTAATGGCAATGTTTATAGAATATACAATGAAGAAATGTATAGTATATATGAAAGTGCAGTTTTTCAGGAATAGTGTACAACTTCTCTTCTCTAATAGATTTTACGCGAGAAATTAGGGTTTCAGTGCTTAATTGAACTTTTTCTGACGTGTCTTGGTGGCAAGTGTGAACTGTTGAGAGCTATTAAGACCAAATGTACACAAGAAACTAGTTTTCGAGAGGTAGTGCGCAGAATGAAGAGCAGCATAGTCCTACAAAGCGGCTAACTAGGGTGCTAAAGACTACACTGGCGTGTAAACACAATATTCTTTCTTTGCTGATACTTTCTGCCAAGCTTTTTTGCTCAAGTCCCAGTAGGATCAGTGAGTAGTGTTACATAATTCTGGGAATTTAGAGATGCACAAAATGTTTTCCTCCATTCCTCTCTACAGTAAAATAGCTTCCACCTGCGATCAAATCCAAAATCCCATTGGATATGTGTTGTGGAGGTCTGTGCATTTTGGCTCATAGTATAATTTGTTGCTGAGAACTATGACAACATCAGATCTGTCCCCCTGCCCCAACACACACAAACCCATGCTGTTGTCTTATTCTCTACTGATATGTAGGCATGTAGCTCATTAATGTCATGCTGAAAGGGCTGAATAAATGAACTCAGTTGAACAGTTAAAAATCAGTCCACTACAACGTATCAGTAGGAAGATATTGGCGATCGACCACTTTGATGATAGTTTTCCAATATGAAAATGCAATCTTTAAATAAGAGGTACCGTTGTGGAGGAAGCCAAAAGCCATATTTTATGCAACGCTGAAGTCAAGTTAGATTTGTTGCCACTAGATTAATTGGCAAATCATTGCCAGACGTCTAGTATCCATTCTATTGTATTTTCATTAGCCTCACAGTTTCACAACAATCCATTCTTTCTCATTACTGTTATGACTAAATCATACGTTATTTTTCTATTAACTATTGTACAACTATACATATTACCTTACCCCACATCAGCTATCATTTAAATCAACAATTCCATGGGGTCTTCTGTTCAAGAACAAGAAAAGGCACAAATTATGCTAAAAGCTGTATTTAACCTTAATTGCCATAATTGGTATTTTTCAATGGCACAGGGCTAAAAATTACTGCACACTGTTTGAGCATATTAGGGGTGTATGATATTATGCACCCAACACATTGTAAAGCAAGTGTGAACGGTTATAGTGTCATAAGGGGCCAAAAATATTGTTGTGTTGGTGTATTTTAAATAATATTTTCTGTATTTTCATAATCATTATTATTATAAATAGCATGACTTCTAGCATCGGTCGGTTTGCACCACTAACGCTAACCCTGCACGGCCACATAGTGTATTTTGGATGCGACCAGTTGGACGGGAGAACTGCGGCTACTGCTAACATTAGCAGCTTAACTGGCTAGACAAGGACATTAGCCCTCAGGGTGAAACAGAGGATGTCTAATTAAATTACATAAATAAGTCCTAATGGAGCGTGGCAGGGGAGATTCTGCTTCAACTATAAACACAATCAACTGTGAAAATGTCAATCTCATACCTGCGGTTGTGTTCTTAATTTGCAAGTAAGATGATGGCACTCAAATTCCAAGTATTAAACAATTTTTCAGGGAAGATCTAGTCTTAAGTTTTGGTAGTCTGCTGATTATTTACTAGACTTCACTAAATCACTCAGACTTCTTCTTTCTGTCTGCTGATGTGACCACCTGTCAGCACTTCCATGTGAAAAGTTTGGTTCTGTTAACAAGGCTGTAATAGGCTGTGGAGCCTCCTCTTGTCTCTGCCTACCTGCCTACCTGTTCATGTGTTTGTGTGGTTGTGCACTAACTCCTAGTAAGTTAAGACTCTGTGCGTGTGTCTCCATTCAGCTGGTTGTGAGAATGCTGCTCAATGCTGCGTTACCCATATAAGTGTGTGTAAATGTGCACATGCTTCATTATGTTCGTCTCCTGGTCCATGCATAGAGAGGAGACAAAGTGCATTGGTGTTGGTGGTGGTGGAGGTGGAGTGGAGGCAGGGAGGAGACGAGCTCCAGCCTGCAAGCCCCAGACGGGCTGGCTCCGGAGGGGCTGCACCCAGGCACAGAGCTGCCTTTGTCAGGGTAATTATCCTGACGCTCACCCTTCGCTATTGGAGCTACCAGTTGGTAGGGTGGCTAACGCACTAGCGCCACCATTCATCACTGGGGGAAAGTTGTCAGTGTAGGAATATCAACCAAGATGAATTTCATGTTTTTGGACTTACTGTGTTTAAGTTTTTCTATATGCAGGAGTACATTTTGCATATTTCAACTCAATTTAATTGTATTTCAGTTTCTATACATACACTCGTCTCATGGCTGCCACTCTGCCACTGCATTACCTAACCCAACACCGTTATCCCAATATCAAGGCTTCTTGTCCCAGTCCCGGTGACGCTGCTTGTCTGTCCTGCCTCGATAGAATCTCCCAGCTTTCAGCAGCCGCTCGGGCCCCAGCCAGCCAGCTGGGGAGACAGGCAGACAAGAAGTGCCAGAGGAAAGAGAGGGAAAGAGATAGCACAGGTATCTGCCAATTCTGTGTGTGTGTGTGTGTGTGTGTGTGTGTTTGCGTGTGTGTGTGTGTTTGCGTGTGTGTGTGTGTTTGCGTGTGTCTGTGTGTGTGTGTGTGTGTGCTTGTGCGCGTGTGTGTGTGTGTGTGTGTGTGTGTGTGTAGGAACCAAAGGATTATCCCATAGGAGTTAAATGAAGCCTATCCAAAACAGGGAGAGCCTGCCCAGCTCTTTAAACTGCTTCTGTTGACGGTAGTTGCTGTATCAAGAAGGTGGCAGCGGGCCAACAGGCTTGAAATACAGCAGGAAACTCAATAGGCTTGATGATATAGTGTTGTTTACAGTGACAGACAAGGACTCATCTTCGTCAGCCAGTCTGTCTTTCTCTGGTTTTCCCACTCTTTTTTTTTTTGTCTTTTCTGTCAGCTTAGCTTTCGGAGTTGCCTCCCTAACCTGCTGCTGAGGACACATGGAAAGAATATGCAGTATTTCACTCCACCATAGGAGTACCAGGAGTCTTTTGGAAGTAGTCTTTGGCGGTAACATCAATTGATGCTTGAATATCTGGTTTGTGAACAGATGGTTAATGTTACATATTGTGACATCAAAAACAATCCATGTTTATAGACCTGAGCCAGAAGTCAAGGTTTGAGTGCCCCGATCCCAGTCATTCGTTCTCTGCTCTCCTTTCTGAGAGTTTAACTCCTAAACCAATATTATGAACCTAATACATCTCATTTTCCCACTGACTGTCTTTCTCAAGGGTTCTAAGGCCTGTTTCCTGCGGGACATACCCTTCTCAGGCATCTACTTCCCCTGCTACGCCCACATCAAGGCTTACCTCTCTGAGGAGGACGGAAGGATAGGGCCAGCCAAGATGCTGTTTGCTGGAGCATTGGCAGGTAAATTTGTAATCAGGTTTAGAAAAAAAGAAAGTTGTAAGTTTCCACATAACATTAACAAAACTGTTTTTTGCAAGAATTGTACCTGCTAAACATCTTTAAGCAGGCCTTAAACAATATATGTGAGCAACATCAAATAAAAAATATTTGTCAGGTTAAAACAACCATGGACCAGAAGACTTAAAACCTGCAATTTCTTTGGCCACGTGAGGGCAGCAGTCTATTTACACAACCAATAAGTTATGGAGCAATATTAGCATTCATTTATAGTCATGTTTGCGGCCACCTGGCGAACTTAACTTTGATGTTTACTCTCATTTTTGGTCTCCACCAACTGCAGAGGGAATTATCTGGCTCTTTACCTGCTAAATGCTCTCCTCTGATCACCAGCTAGTCTGCCATTTGGTGGAGGATAGGTAGCGTACAGCTTTTCTGCTGAAAACTGCTGCCTGCTACCAAAACAACAAAGTTATGGGCCCGTTTCACTTACAAGAAGTCATGTGATCCATTGTTAATATAAAAATATTGATTACAGCAGCTTTAAAATTTTGGGATCACCTCTGTTGTCCAAGATCTTTTTAGACGAGACAACTAACAGAAAAAGTCACTCACGTCTGAAGTTTATGGAATAAAGTCTTTGGTCAGGTCCTGTTTTTTAAAGAGTGTGAGAGCAGGTCTCAGTGCTCTCGCCTCAGACCTCCACAGGGCTACACTAACAGTAGCAGAGCTCGGAGTTTGGAAGCCAGGCAGTCTCTGACCGCAGGCTCCATGGCAGTAGCTGCTAATTAGAGCCCTGCTCAGTGATTGGGGACTGGGGTTTTGGAGCTCTGCAGCAGGGAAGCGCCTCCGATGCCTGCCAACCAGGCCGGCAGAGAGGCTTTCCAATCCTAATATATTGTATATATACACACACACACACACGAAGGCAAGCACACAAACATCCCTGTGCATACTTTATACACGTTTACCCCAGTTCTGTCTGTAAGTTAGGCATCCCAGTGAGCAAAGAGGCCAAGAGGACCAACCTCCACAAATGACTTAACTTTACCCTCTGCATGAAAATACGTTATGAATACGTTATATGAATGTATGAGTTTTAATATTGGATTCATCCCTGAAGAAAACACTAATAACAGACCAGCACTCCCCTGCCAAGTTAAAAGGCTTTAGAGCATTTGCATAAAAGACTTCATATTTGTTTTGAATCCTCAGAGATGTGTCAGCAGCACTCTCGTTTTGACGCAGAGGCACAGCACAACACGGAAAAATCATAAATCCTGCCTCCCTCCTCCATTTTTACTCTGGTTTCTCACCACAAGACTGGCAGCCACGGCCCACAGACTCCGAGCTGAAACGAGCCTCATGATTTCTTTATTTTTTTCGTTGCGTCGACACATTTATCATCCTTCTTTCACATATATTTATCAGCGGTTACAGCATTTTGGCAATTAGTGTTTTACAGTCAGCACAGGAAATTGAATTACACGCTCAGTTTGCACAGCATTATTTAGCTAGGCATTACTCCGGTCTGTGAAGAACATAGTGTTGGCCATCTCTAACTCGCATTAGCCCTGTATGTGAGAAAGAATTATGGAGGGAATTTTTGGCCTTACTTGCTGTGGGGTGTAAGGAATATCCATGTTGCTATGTATATTAACTACTGGCCAGACTACCATGATTTTTTGCATGAATATTTATGAATATGAATATTAATTAGTCAATGTATCGAGTATTTGAATGACAGACAATTGATCTCCAACTATTTTGGCAACTATTTTGATAATCGTTAAATAGTTGTCACACATTCGTTGGTTGAGAACATCTTCCCAAATTTGAATTTTTGCAGCATTTCTTTGTTTTATATCAGTTATAAAAGTACCCTGTGAAGTTTCTGACCACTTGTCTCACAATTAGGGCTGCAACTAACGATTATTTATCATTGTTGATTAATCTGTCAATTAATTTCTCTATGAATTTATTAGTTGTTTAGTTTATTAGTTGTTTAGCTTCTATAACTGCATCTCATCTTTCAACCCTGTTGTAATATGACAATAAATGTAAAATGTCAGAAAAGTGTTAAAAACGACGATCAGTATTTCCCAAAGCCCTAGAAGATGTCCTCAAATTTCTTGTTTTGTCCACAACCCAAAGATATTCACTTTACTGTGATAGTGGAGTAAAGAAACCAGAAAATATTCACATTTAAGTAGCTGGAATCAAATAATTTATCTTAAAAAATGACTCAAATCAATGAATCAAAAATAGTTTACAATTAGTTTAGTTTAATAGTTGACAACTAATTGACTATTCGATTAATCGTTACACCTCTACTCAATGTGTTGAAACGGTTTTACAAAGGGTTCCTGTTTTGTTTTTGTCCTGCCGTTGATTTTAAACTGACAGTAACATGTCGCGAAGCGCAGCCATGCACCAACAAAAGCATTGATGAAACATGAACGCTATTTTAAAGATCTTCTTTGCAAATGTTTCTTTGAAGAAGGAGATGCACTCGACGCATTTGTTAGACCTCGAGGATACACAATGCATTTTTCTGAGAAAACTCCACAGGGCAGCTTTAACTGAACATGTTTGGGGTTTGGACTATTGCTCATACAAAACATTTGAAGACAACTTGACCTCTGGGAAATTATAATGTAATTTTTTCTATTTTACTCTGTAAGCACAAGATTGTTACTTTTTTTTAAAAATCTTTCACAAAACAAGCCATTGCTTAAGAAGAGAAAATAATTAATCGGTAATGAAAATGATACTCTCAGCCCTATAGATGTATATTTTTTTTTTAGGACTAACACTTTTAAGACTTCAATTAAATGTTAAATAAGTATCAATACAAGCTCCATTTACCGTGTTATAAAGACTTAGTATTATATGATATACCACTGTGCCATTCCTCTGCAACTTCTTTTTTATTTGCTTTAGGAGAGTTCGAGTTTCTACCACTACCTGTTCCTAAACTTTCTTTTGTCTCCATTAACTCTGCCACATCTCCTCAAAAAATCACAGGAAGCTTCCTCATTTTCTCCTCTCCCTCTTCCTCACTCCTCCCCTCAGTTCAGTGCAGGTGGTCAGTCTCCACCGGGTGCCAGTCTGCTACCTAATGCTGAGTTGATTAGGCTTGCTGAATAGCTCGTTTGGCCGTTACAAAAACCAAGAAGTCAGAGTAAATCGTCAAGAGGGCAGTTGATGGTAATGACCGAGCCATCAATGATTGAGTCCATTCATGGCTGAAGTGGCTGGAGTGGGGGCTTTGCAGTCACTGCCTTTAGTCAGCCAGTCACTTTCGCCGGCACACGGGGCACAGTGTGCATTGCTCTCATTACCGTCCATTGTCTGGCCCCTTTCAAAGGGCTGTAAGAAAAGTGGGAGAGAGAGGAAAGGAAGGAAAAAGGTAGAGATTAAATAATGGCCTCGCTGGTGGTATGGATTGGTTGATGGTGAAGTGATAGGAACTGGCCCCTACTTGTGTATAGTGTATGTATGCGGCAGACTTACTGCAAGATGGTCAAGATGACGTGGTTTTAAAAGAGGGAACAAAGAACGCTAAAGCCACTCTATCAGATGCAGTTACGAAGACACGCAATTTTCTTTTTCATTTTCATTCGGTCGCTGATGGCTGCTTTCTACAAATCATCTCATTTGTTTGGGGCTGACTTTAAATTTGTGCAGAATCAAACACATCCAACTGTTTAAAAATAAAAAGAAGTGTCTAAACAGCTCTTGCATTTTTTTTCCAGGCATGCCAGCGGCCTCTCTGGTGACACCAGCAGACGTGATTAAGACCAGACTACAGGTGGCGGCACGTGCCGGTCAGACCACCTACAGCGGCATGGTGGACTGTTTTTGGAAGATTCTCAGAGAAGAGGGACCCCGGGCTTTCTGGAAAGGAGCTGAAGGTAATGTTCACTGAGGCCAGTGTCTAATGAGGAGAAGAACAGTTGTGATTATACACAAAGGGTGTGATTTCCACACACATACACACACACACACACACTTATACAGGTACAGTAACACTCTCTGAACACGTCCTCTTACTGTCCAGTCACCAAAATCCAAATGAGTTGATTCGCTCTGAGTCACTTTCAGTGTTGCACTCATAGTCATAATATTTACAAGGAGGTGCAATGAGTGCTTTGCAGACTGCTTCACCTCCCAGGCCACGTACAGGTTGCCCTGCCTTATTGGTGGAGGCTGTTGGGCCATATGCAGCCTGAGAGAAATGCTGCAGAAACGGAAAAAGTACTTCCATCCCCTCCTCATGTTTTTAGGGGAAAGAAAGATTTTATCTATATGTTTACTGATGGGAAATATTCACCCATAAAGGTGCTAGAATTTAAAATCATTCAAGGATAAGGCAGCAAAGGACTGTGCTTTGTTTTAACATGAATTTAACACATCATTATTTCATCCATTATTTTAAGTATTGACTGGACGTTATGTCAGTCTGGAAGAAGAACATAAATATGTTATTTGAGTACTCATAATGATTATTTTCATTTGCTTCCACACGTGTAACTGAAATCACATATAGTTTTTTGATGTTTGATAAATGACAGCGTTTTGTAATCCCATGTGGAATGGGCCAAATGTTCGGCATGGCATAGCATGGAAATAAAAATTGGATTACAATTATTGAATACTACAATCATTATGGGAAACATAACTAGTCATTATTTGCCATTTCTGTTGTTGTGGAACCTCTGATTTCTTTGTGTCCCCCTCACACCTGAAACCAAACCTTGATTTTACTCTTGTGTAGATTAGTGTCCATATAAATTTAAAGAAACCCATTTCTACCCCTTCCTGCAGCTCGTGTGTTCAGATCCTCACCTCAGTTTGGAGTGACCTTGGTGACCTATGAACTCCTGCAACGCTGGTTCTATATCGACTTTGGAGGACAGTAAGTCTCCTTCTCTCATACAACCCTTCCAACAGTTCATGTTTTACTGTCATCACAAAAGCAACACCCCCTCCAACTGACCAGTGAATCAATATAAAGCACACAGAAATTTCTTCTTGCCTTCTTTCTTTTGAGGATAGAACAATACAGGAAGTTCATCTCATTATCAAAGACCATCTCCCTCCAGAACAATGGGGTTAATTTCAACTGACAGTAGCTGCTCTTGGTGTCCTCCCTCCTGTACCAGAGAGAAAGAAAATGCCACAAGACCAAAAATAATTTCTGTGCACATTAGCTGACACACTGAAGCCCTCACTCAAAGCTCAGGATGTGACAATTTTCTCAAACTCAAGAGTTTTACCGCACAGTGATCAGGGCAGGCAGCACCCATTTGACTTGTGCATGTATTTTCTCCACTTCTGGGATTGAACGAGCTCATTTTCCTCCTCAAAATAGGTCCCTCTCTGGAATAATTCCCTCCTTTTCTAAAGTTAAAAAAGGTCCAGTGGGGAGAAGAGAGGTGGTGAACCTCTCCAAAATGACTGAGAAAGTGCTCCTTATAATGGACAGCAGGGTTGCACATGCATGTGTTCGCTGAATGGCTCAGGATTTTTACATGTAGCTCCCTCTCTACCAAAAGACAGTGAAACTTAACCAGATGCAATTCCGATGAAGATTTGGTGGTGTTTTTGAGCAAGTTGATGCGAGTGCTCCTTCGCTGTACACATTGGAAGTGAATCACGGTGCTCAACATGAAATTAGTAAGGGATTTGATTTAGTTCTACTCTAAGGGAGAAATGTTCAAGTTGCGGTGAACAGGGTTGAATATGATCATAATAATTAATGATAATAATAAAACTCCAGTCTGTGCATGCTCCCATTCTCCCCTCTTTGGTTAAAATAACATCTTGCCCCGTGTTTATGTTGTTTGCCCCCGCTTACTCTAGCGGTCCTCACCTTTTTCTCCTTTATTCAGCTCTCTCACTGTGCCTCTGGCTCCCTCTTTCCCCCTCTCCACACCACAGAAAGCCGGCTGGCTCGGAGCCCACCCCCAAGTCTCGGATCAGCCTGCCGGCGCCCAACCCCGACCACATCGGAGGCTTCAGGTTGGCCATGGCCACGTTCGCTGGCATCGAGAGCAAGTTTGGACTCCATCTCCCAAGCTACATTGTGGCGACAGCAGCAGAAGCGGGGGGCCCCCCCTCAACTGTGAGCACCCCCTGAACCTGAGGAGGGGGGGGTGGTAAGTGAAAGAGAAGGCTAAAATGTTTTTCATTTTTTGTAGAATTTTAAGTTACTCATTTAAAGTTATTTATAATATTTTCTTCTTGTATGGCAGCCTATATTCAACCATATGGATTAGTAAGCATGGGTACTCAAAGAAAGTTCTTTGTAGGACTCATGCAGTATTTATTTACCTTTGATTGACGCTGTATAGAGTTTTATTATAATGTGGTTTATACAGTATGTACAGCACACAGGCAGCTGATGGCCTGGCAGAAGTTTAAACACACTGCTTGCTTTTTTTGGGAAAATAGTGTCAAACACCCAGTTGCAGCTTTTTCCAGTGTCTGCCCTTTGTTGCTTTATCCTCAAATGATCATATAGCTGGTTTGAAAAAAGATTTATCATAAATAAGCACATCTGTATATACAAGAAATCCAGAGACATATTTTAACATCTATAAGGCTATTTTTGTCCTGAGTTGCTCTTCCAATAGTGTGCTGATTTGATCGAATGTATCAATAAGAATAGAACCAAAAGGTACTTGAATGTAAAGACACAGCACAACATTTTGACTGTACACGTTTACTGGTGTAAGATGTTTGGTTCCAGGTCTAAATGTATGCAGATGTGTGAATATCTGTAGAGACTGCTGGCACCGACTGCAGTTCTGTAGTATGTCACGATTTTGTTTGTACAAACACAGAGAATGTAGGAGTTACATATGGTGTGTGATAATTGTGCCTTACTGTGCGTATGGCAGCAACATGTGTACTGAGAGTAAAAAGAAACTTATATTAGTAAACTGAACGTATGCCGGAGTTTACATTTTCCTTCCCAGTTGAGCACCGCAAGGAAAAAGCGAGACAGGAATTCAGCAGCTATGCTTTAATAGCAAACATAGCAGGTTTAACAGCGGCCACTCTGCATTACAATATATCTCTTGATAATTGTTACAGTTCATTAAAGAATATACAGTTGTTGCTCTTGTTCAGAACAAAATACTTGATTCAGTTTCTGACATCCTGAAACACTGACACAAAGCAGCCACAAAGCCCCACGTGTGAAAACGCCACCATAATAGCTCCATGTTTATGCATCTGGAATATTTCAGGAATGTGTTGCATGCAGGCATAATACACAGAAAAGAAGCACAACATAAAGTGAACATGACATTTTGTAAACAATACATGACTAGTCTATGGACCCTGCTTTATTTTTACGGTAGTGCAAAGCGTCGTTACAGTACACACAATTTCATAAGGCTATTAGACTGCCACTTTGTACATACTGTAGGTGGACGAGTTGATCACCTTAAATCAGTAAACAAATAAATAACGGTGGACAAATCATCAAAGATCAACAGTTACAGACTGTTTGCATTTACAGGAGAGTAAACAATAAAAGCGCGGGTTTTGTTTGGATCAGACAGGAAGTGTACAGAAAGGGGAAGAATCACATGCTACAGTGACACCAATGAAAGCACACCAGGTCTCTGATTCCCTCCGCTTTGTTTGGAGTCCTCTTCTATGAAGCCAGCTCCATAGGCCCCTCCTCTTCGCCGTCCGCCCGGTTAGCACGGATCTCCATCAGGGTGCGAGCGAAGCGCCCCCAGTCATCAGTGTGAGTCACTGACAGCTGTAAGAAAGAACATTTACAAGACTATTTTATTAACACTGCCACCGTGGACAACGATGGGAAATAAACAAAAATAAGGCAGCATTCAGGCCGACTTCAGCACTGCATGGAAAGAAAAGAAGCCCCCTCATTCTTTTGAATGAATTAATTCAAATTCATTCAAAAAGGTTAATCGACCATCAGAGCTAAACATTCACATGAACTGCACTGACCGCAGGGCTAATACAGGATGTCAAACAGAGCGCAGTTCCTCTTTTAAGTGTCTACCTAGAGTTGTACACTGTGGGAGTCAGAATGAGTGGGACAGAAGCCGCCACCCAAGCAGTCTGCAACCGCTTTGCGTGGCCAGGCTGTAATTAAACGGGAACCAGGAGGAGGGAGGTAGCCATTTTGAACCCCCCCAACCCCCCACAGAGCTGGGCTGGCCGCAGCAGGGGGCTCTGGCATCATGTATATGGTGCCTGAGTGACATCAGCGTTTTAACAGACTACAAGAAGCTTAAGTGTAAAAAAGAAACACTGTTGGATTTTGTGTTGTCAGGCTTTGTCCAACTCATTTCACACTCACTAAAGTTTTGTCCCATGACAGCCATCTGAAAGACTTTCCATACAGAGCAGCACCAGTAGAGTGCTAATCAAAACAGCCCTAATCCCTGCTGATAAATGACCTAAAACTAATTTGCACTGAGTAAAATAATAAAAAGTATTTGGAACTACTGGCATCTCTTTTTCACATGCTGTTACTTGTTCCAGCCATATGGGGGGGAGTTTCTAGTGAAGTAAATACCCCCATCACCACCAAACAAACAAACACACACACACACACACACACACACACACACACACACACACACTCACTCCTCTTTACAGTCATAAAACCTTTCAACCCCGCTCACTTTTATTGATGACTCTTTGTTACCATCAGCCATTGAGGCCACCAGCTCTGCCGAGCCTCTCTCCAACTTACCACACAACAAAAAGACGCTAAAATTAGCACAGCGGCTAGGCTAACGCGCCCTCACATGGGGATCCTAACCAGAACCCTGCAAACATGAGAGAACAGGCAGGGTGGTTGGCCGCTTTGTGGTGATGGCAAAGTCACGTGGAGGCCATTTTACAGGGACACGAAAGAGGGAGGGGGAAAAATCAAACACATACATCCATGGCAATGCTGACAGTTGGTTAAACATACAGGACTAGAAGACCTAAAATGGTCAGTTGTGGTGTATGTAGAGGTTTTACTTTAAAAAAGAACTGGCTTACTTCTGCTCTTATAGTACAAGTCTTTCACCAAAGTCATTGGACCAAATACACATGAAACACAACAAGAGTACAGTATGTATAAATACTCATTCACTCAGTCACAGTTACGTACATCATTTGACTATTTGCAGCAGTTTTTCCCACCACATGACTCCTGAAGAATCAGAAGAGAGGTTCTTATACTGAGTCGTTACTGATGTTTCATTTAGTGGTGCCAGTAACTCAATTTCAGGCACTAAAATCTTTCTCTATACTGTAGTTAAACTTCATTGCAACGGTGCAATACATTTTGGTCATTGTAGTTCACCCATGCTTTTGGCACCTAGGGTGTAATTAAATCTAGTCTGAAAACTAAACCCATGAGAACCACCAGCTCCATGCATACAGCGCTCAAAGTGAATGCAACAACAATGTGCTCAACAGATTCTGCCAAAATATTAAGATTATAAGAGAAACACCTGAGTGCAACACTATTTAAAATGTCACACTTAATATTCTGTAATGATTAAGACTATACCTGGTGTAGTCTCACTCCGCCCTTATTTCTGGGTACCAAAAAAAGATTCTGCTCACTTTACAGCAATGTATTGTGTGATTAATGTACTTTAAAAGATTAATAGCTGTACCTCTCCAGTATCATAGATCCAGACTCTGCCTTCTGAGTCGCCCACAGCCACCTCCTTCCCTCCTGACGACCAGCGCACCCTGTTCAGGGCCGAAGCGCCCTCAATGGTTACACTGGCAGTTGGTACCTGGTGGACAAAAAACATCAACAAATAAACCAAAAAAGTGTTCAGTATCAAGCCAAATGTAACATTTTTCAGCTTCCACATCACTTTACATTCATGCAATCAGACATTTCTATGTAATATGAGTTGTATAACAAACAACTTATCGAGACAAGGAACTGGCAAGACCAGAACTCCGGAAGACCGCTCATTGTGCACTTTGGAAATAAGTTACAATGCAATGTGAGCCTCTAACAAGGCACATAAACCTTTATAAAACCCTCCAGTCTTCTGCCTGTAGGCAAGTGGTGTTAAAACTTTTTCTGTTACAGCTGTTTGTGTTTGAAGCATTTCATATTTTTCTCATTAATAGATATAACCTGCTGAATGTAAATGAGTGAGTTTGTAAGTTACTTACAAACCAAGTCCATCTCTGAAGCACTTTACCAGCTTCCTGGATATTACATTTCTAAACAAAACGCACTGAAATAAAGAATCATATTTACACTGTATCTCTTGAGTCCGTGTTTCTTTTTATTTAATGACCCTAACTGCAGTTTAAGCTATTCTTGTTTGTTTATTGGAAAATTATGCCAGTACAGTGTCATTTACAGAACAAATGTACTCCATTGAAAGCACAACTTTATTCAAATACCCTGGAGGTTGTCAAATTTGCAACTTCTCATTCATATGTGGACACGCACAAGGCTATTTACTGTGTAATAACTGCGTTCATGTTTGCTGTCGGGGGTCAGCTGGTGCTCTTTTAAATGGCAGTGCTCGTGTTGCACCTTCCTAAAAACCTAAAACCATCTGCAGTGTATCCATAAAATGTTCCTGACATGTGGCAGGCGAGTCTGACACATGTCACCAGTGGAGACAGGGGCCTTGGCATCATGTCGCCTCACACACCGAGCTTCTGCGTATTTAAAGCAGCGCTAACCACAGACTGACTGCCATTAGCCTGCTAGCTTCCACCGCTCCGCCCGAGTGGATCTGAACTGAGCACTTTAAATTGGCTGTATATATGTGTGTGTGTGTGTGTGTGTGTGTGTGGTGGAAATGAGAACCAGGCGCGCCTCACTGCTCCGTTAGTGTCGTTACGTGTGTTTTTTAAATGATGGCAACAATGGAAGTCTGTGGCTATTAGAAGGACTGTGTATGAGTGAATGTGTGCAATGTGTTTGGAACATCCGTTTGTGTGTGTGTGAGCAAATGTTTCTCATAAAGCACATTGTTAGCTGAGTTAGGCCGTCGATAATGAACTCTTCCTCTGTCGGTGAAAGGCTGCTGTTGAGAGGACCATGGGAATCTCGTCGTCTGTGCTGCAGAGGGGGAAGACGCTTCTGATGGGATCAGTGTAGGAAAGAGTGTCGGGGTTAAAACAGGAGGAGAGAGATTTGATGATGAGAACTGCGGTGGGAGATGAGATGTGGACAGTACAAAGAAGAGCATTATGACAGAGGAAGGAGAGCATCTGTGGAGAAGCAGACTTGTATTAAGGCTCTGTGGGTGTTGTCCCCATGGAAACCATGAGAGAAGGAGAATGGAGGCTCCTGTTATCCTCACTTTTACCTGAGTGATCAAAGGGTTGGTATCCACTCCAGTAAAGTATGATTTTAGGACTCATGGCTGAAGACATCTGAACACCATAATGTAACTTTTTCTTCCTTTCCACTTTGGGAAATCCAATTATTTGCGTTCTTGCCGAGAGTTACAGAAAATGAGAGGATCCATACCACTTCTCATTGTATTCTAAATAAGAAGCTACATCCAGGAGACAGCTTAGCTTAGCATAAAGAAAGGAGACAGAGGGAAACAGCTAGCCTGGCCAAGTAAAAAAAACCATCTCTGAAGCTCGGTAACTAACATGTCTCATTTGTTTAATCTGTACAAAAACTGAAGTGTACAGCTTTAGAGATGCTGGTGGGCGGCTTTTGTTTCCTTTGTACGGAGACAGTATAGATGTTTCCCCCTGCTTTAAGTCTTTAGCTGCTTACTGTAGCTTCATGTTTACCACACATACATGAGAGTGGTGTCAATATTCTTATCAAACTCTCTGCAAGAAATTATTTCCCAAAATTTCTAACTAATTATTTTATCAATAAGTAACTGCAAACAAACGAAATTGATTTGGAGAATACAATGACCATGAGATAATTCAGTTGAGATTGCTGTTTTGGAAAAACAGGTATGTAATTTATTTTATTTTACACTATTTATTTGTGTTTATGAAACTTGTCCCACAGCAGAGAAACTCAACCCTTGGCCTGAATTTTCTCCTTTTATTATTTTCATCTCCAGCATGGACTGCGGACTGAGGGCTGGGGCTCTCTGCTTGTGGTCTCCTGAACATCTGTGTGCTTCACTGATGGGACAGAGTGTGGGAGGCAGATGAGAGGAGATGGCGGGGTCCTGAGGTTGCCTGTACGTTGGACAGAAGTTGCAGGAATGTTAGCGGGACGTCTGGGTGGGAGCCGGGATGAGGAGATGTCACTAAGTGTGATTTAAAGCGATGGCTGTGGGAAACGCCCACAGGGGAATCTTGAATCGTGTGTGTGAAGGGGTTTGATGGGAGGGAAAAGGCTTGGATGTTTGGTTGTGCGGTTCGGGCTGAGGCCCAGCAACAGGCCCTGAGGATACCAAACATACACGCACATCAACACACAAAGGGATGACACAGAAAACACGCCCATAATGACCTACATTTACCCACCAGTGCACACAAACACACACAAACACACACACACACACCTCAGTGTCGTTGTTGAGGTTCCACAGGTCCAAGCGGCCCATGCCATCCACGGCGGCGAAGATCGCCGGGTGTACGGGCGACCACATGACGTCATACACATAGTCGGCGTTGTCCTCAAACGAGTACAGAGGCTTGTTGTGCTGAAAGAGAGAAAGAGAGGATATTAATGTAAGTGTGTATGACTGAGATGGTGGGGAAAAGCACTGCGGAGAAATAGGCAGAGAGTTAGAGATTACAGTAGATGACACATTAGAGATAGAAAAGAAAGACAGAGAGAGAGAGAAGGAATGGAGAGAGGGAGTGAGTGAGCTTCAGACAGAGTGGCGCTGCCTCAGCCTTGGGGCCTGTCTGGGTGCAGAGCCTAATTAAAAAGCCTAGCACATTCACACAGCGCCATAAAACCGCTGGGAGAGATGAAAGGGAGGGCCCCTCCACAAGGTGTACTGTAACCTCGACACAACAGCTGTCTAAGAGAGAGATGGGAAGAGATGGAAAGGGGAGGAAAAGGAGGGTTGGACAATGGACGGAGAGGAAGGGGCATTGGAAATAGGATGCGTGTGTGGAGGCCTACAATGATGTCAATATTTGAGAGTGAAAACAAAAGTCTGACAACAACATATGAGCTGATATTCATCTGTTAACACGAACAAAAGACGTGCTGAGCTGGATGTTTTACATTTGAAAATGAAACATGTCAGTGCTCTCTGCTGGACAAACTATTTAAAGGAGACATCGAAATTGCCTAAAACATGTCTTTGCATCGCTTTTTTGCACTTTCTTGTTACTTATTGGCCAAAAGACATCTAAATTCTCAAGATTATGGAGACTCAACTGTCCTGAACAGTCGAGCAGGACAACAAAATGACCCTTAGGTTAAATTTCACTAATTAATTTGTCACGTTATGATCTAAAAGCGTGTACACATCTTTTTTGTTGTGTAGAAATCCAGCTTTTGCACGCTCCATAATTGTGTATGTGGTGTGTTTTTGTTTTTCTTGCCGATGGTCTTGTGCTGGTGTTGTTGAACTTTGACCTAGAGCTGCACTGACTTGGTTGAAAGCTACTGCTTGTGCTGCAATTAAAGATGGAGGATAAATTGAATACGTGTGGGAATATAGCTTAATACAAGTGTGTGTGTGTTTGTGTGCACGTATGTGTGTGTGCCCATCTCTCAAAGCGGCTGTTTGGAGGCTTACAAACTGCATTCCTGACAGGTAGAGTGGGAGGGGTGGAGGAGAGGAGACAGGTTGGCTGGAAGAGCAAATGAAGGAATGTAGTCTCTCTCTCTCTCTCTCTCTCTCTCTCTCTCTCTCTCTCCTCTTTTCCTCATCCTCTCATTCCTCCCCTTTTTCTCCATCACCTTTATTCTCTCCCTCCACGGTTGTCCTGAAAGGCTGCGAGACCTGCAGACAGATAGCAGCGCACGCACACGCAAACACAAACAAACAGTGCCAAGCCAATTTCAAGCCTCGATTGAACCTGTTTTCCAGCCGGCAGGGTGACAGCAGAGGTCATTTTACTCTGAGCTGAGCAATTCCTGTTTATGTTCTCTCTCTCTTGTCCTCGCTTTGTTTTAGTCCATGTTCCCACTGCTTTGTAACTGCACTCTTTGACTGCAGACTTTGACTTTAAAGTATTTCATATTATGGGATTGTATTTAAAACATAATTTCATTTTGATAATCTGCTTTACTCAACAACGCCTCTTAATTTAATTTTGTGCTGTCTTTCTGGAAAATGTCCTTGATGCATTTGGCCATACCCTTCAAGTAATAATAATAATAATAATAATAATAATAATCTTTATTTGTAGAGCACTTTTCAAAAACAAGTTACAAAGTGCTTTAACAAGTGTAAAGACAATAATACCCAAAATACAATAATACAAAAACAATACAAGATAAAGAAAAGAAAGGCTAAAATACACGTTTAAGATAAATATAAAATTAGTAAAAAAGAATAAAATAAAGTCAAATAAGATCGGGAAAGGCTCTCCTATAAAAGTATGTTTTAAGAAGGGACTTAAAAGAGTTCACTGACTCAGCCGACCTGATTTCCTCGGGCAGGCTGTTCCAGAGCCTCGGGGCCCTGACAGCAAACGCTCTGTCCCCTTTAGTTTTCAGTCGAGACTCTGGAACAGACAACAGACCTCTGCCTGAGGATCTCAAGGTACGTGCTGCTGCGTATGGGACTAAAAGTTCAGAAATATAACAAGGCGAGAGGCCATGAAGAGCTTTAAAAGTGATCAACAGAATTTTAAAGTCAATTCTAAAACATACTGGGAGCCAGTGTAATGAAGCTAAAATAGGAGTAATGTGGTCATATTTCTTTGTTCTGGTTAAAAGCCTGGCAGCTGAGTTCTAGACAGTCTGGAGTCGATCAATAGATTTTTGGGTTAAACAGGTGAAAAGGCTGTTGCAATAATCCAGGCGTGTTGAGATGAAGGCGTGTAAAATGGTCTCCGTGTCCTTAAAAGTTAACATAGATCGAATTTTTGCTATATTTCTAAGTTGATAAAAACATGATTGAACAAGCTTTGTGGTGTGCTGCTCAAAATTTAAATTACTATCAAACCAAACACCAAGGTTCTTTGCCACAGGCTTAATGTGATTCACTAGGGAACCAGCAGCCATCTGCTGGGACCCGATGACCAGGATTTCTGTTTTGTCTGAGTTCAGCTGGAGGAAATTATTTGACATCCATTTTTTAACTTCACAAAGGCAGTTGTTAAGTGAACTCAGCATTCCAGGGTCTGTGGATCTGACAGGCAAGTATATTTGTGTGTCATCAGCATAAATATGAAAAGAAATGCCATGTTTATGGATAATATGTCCAAGGGGAAGCAGATACAAGGAAAACAAAATGGGTCCTAAGACCAACCCCTGAGGCACACCATATTTAACTGGACAGAACGAAGAGACATAGTTGTTTACAGACACGCAAAACTTCCTATTTGACAGGTAGGATGAAAACCATTCTAGGGCAGTACCAGAGATCCCCACCCAGTGCCTCAGTCTGTCTAACATGATGTTGTGATCAATGGTGTCAAAAGCAGCGCTAAGGTCCAGGAGTACCAGGACTGAGCACATGCCTTCATCAGCAGACATTAAAAGGTCATTGGTGACTTTAAGCAGGGCAGTTTCAGTGCTGTGCTGTACTTCCTGAAACCAGATTGAAACTTTTCAAATATTTTGTTGTTTTCCAGTACAGTGAGCAGCTGTTCGGACACAATTCTTTCTAGAATCTTTGCAATAAAAGGCAGTTTTGAAATTGGTCTAAAATTTTATGGGAGGGAGGGATCTAAACCAGATTTCTTTAAAAGTGGGTTCACGCAAGCCGTTTTAAAATAATCAGGGACACTGTTGAAAACAGAGATCAAATGGGGCCCAACAGAATCTATTACTTTCAGTAAAAACTTTGTAGGTATTACATCAAGTGGGCTGGTGGACACTCTCATTTGTGATACTGTTTTTAAAAGTATCACGTAAGTAATACATCATGTTAGAGATGCATCTACTGCATCTACTGACAATTCAAAATGTAAACTACTGTTTTACTGTAGTCTGCCCATAATCTACCTTTCTTAAATAAGGTGATTTAGGTAAATAATCTGCAGCAACAAGTCTTAAAACTAATCTTAAAATGAAGCTTAATCCTTGTGGCGCCGCACATGAAGCAACTGCTTGTCATTATCTTTCCTGTGCTGAGAAGCTGCGGAGCCTCAAGCAGGTTTGAACTGGAAAACCATCACTGAAACACACCGTGCAATGTCAGTTTATTGACGTAAATCAGTAAAATTAATGGATGGGTGCAAGTTAAATTAAGCATTTAATGCTTTAGATATTGACGCAAAAATACATGCCAGCCCGTGTCTTCTGACCGTGGCATTGATATCCCTGCTAATAAAGTCCCACTGAAATATAACAACATATAAATAACCTTTCAGGACTACAATGACTCTCTGTCTCAATTTCCTATCCCACTAGCTTCACACCAGGTTTAATAACTAGGCTACACACTGAGGGGACTGAGATGACTCACGTTAGAAACTGCTTCACAAACGGGGCTAAAAAAGTAAACGACAGCACGTAATCCTTAACTGAATATCAAGATGCCATTTTCAGTACATAGACGCAAATCTGAAGCATGATCAACACTCGTTAACAATCACCTGAACTCACAGTGATGTAATTAACTTCTTAAGAAAGCAAAAGTGGAATGATTATGCTCCATCCAATCACTAAGCAGATGCTGGGTTTGGGGTCAAGAGAGCAAGATGGTTCAAGTTATGCACAATCATAAACCCACTCCCGGCTGTTGTGACGGCTTCACACTCTGGCCGACTAAATGTTTTCACTAACCACACTATTTGCTCTGCTGAGTGAAACAACATCAGCAGACTTCTGCGTGACGGCCCTTTTTGAAGTGTGAGGGCAAATGTGTGTGAATGCAAAGAGAATTCACTGCGAATGTGTGAGTGTGTGTGTGTGTTACACCAGTTGGGCTGAAGTCAAACCTCGAGGGGGTTTTAGGTAAGCAAAGGCAGTTTGCTTAAGGTGCACGCGAGGCATGTGTGGTGTGTCTATATTTGCATGCACACACACACAAATATGGGTTCTGTGGGATAAGAGACAGACACACATTCCTGCGGTGCCCCTCAAAGGAAAGGGAATTCCCAAATCCTGAAAAATAACACACTCTTCTGATAAAAATCCACAGATATGTTTTAATATGTGTCACGGGACCCTTCGCACCATAAGACTTATGGACTAGCTGCATGCAAACATGAGTGCTTTACTGCCTGTTGTCACAGCCAAGTATGAACACTGTAACTGGATCTGGCATAAAGCTGGAGGTATTATGCAATATACATTATGTATTTTCCTCATATTGAACAGGTCTGTTTGCCGTTTGATGCCCTGCTCATGTTGATCCCTCTGTCCTTCCATGTTAGCCTCACCTCCACTATTAACCAGAACATTTTTCTCCTGGCCCTTTCCCTTCGCCCTCTCCTGCTGACTCTTCCAGCCATTTTTCGCTCTTTCACCATTTTCTTTCCTTCCTTCTTCCTCCTTTGTCTGCAGTGTGCATCACCTGTTCTGCTACTTCTTGCTATCCCATTACCTTTGACCCTTTCTACCTCAGACAGACATCGGTCTTAACTTCGTACCTTCGTCATCCTCCTGTTTCCTTCTTTATCCTCACTATCCTCGTTTCTCCTCCACTCAAATACATGAACTTAACAATGAAATATCTCAGTTTATAATCACGTTGTCATCGCAGAATTTCTTCCCCTGTGCAGTATTCACAAATGTACCCGCGCATACTCCTCCGTGTCTCACCACCATAATGAATGTATTAACTTTTTCTATTCTCTAACACTCACTCTGACAGAAACAGCAACAGTTGGCTTTATGCTGCCACTGCAGTGCTGCCAAGTGGAATTCATCACATCGGTTTGAAAGGGAAACAAATGCCCTGAGTGGACTAGATCAGTGGTTCTCAAACTTTTTCATATCAAGGACCCCTAAACTGACTCAAATTAGACCACGGACTCCTATTCTGATAGAATTTTTGCTATTAGAGCTTTTATTACAGAAAGTGTATGAAACCTGTGACATTCTGTCATTGTGTTACTTATGGATAGAATTATTACAAAAATAAATTATTACACTTTTTGCTGGAGACCCTCTACAACTCACTCAAGGACCCCACTTTGAGAACCACTGGATTAGGTCACTCAAAAACTAGCGAGGGGAGGAGCGGCCACCTTCAGAATCGTTTCGCTAGATGAAAGTTAGATTCACTAACTCGCACTAACTCGCTCAGGTGCACAATGTTTAATATCTGATGAAGACCTGATATGAGGAACTGGTCTGATCTAACTTTTGCAGGGTAAAAACAGTCTTGCGGTGAAAGATTTATGAATGAGATCTGTGTGCAGTTTTTTTAAACATTTATAAATAAAATGAATGGGGTTATAGTTCAGTTTTGATCCTAAAAATAAACTAAGTGTTTACACTGAAGGCCTTTTTACACCTAATCAGTGTTAATTATTATTCTTTGTCCTCAAGTGACAGTGACCAATGTTCTACTTTTACTGTGAATCTGCCAGAGGCTGTTTTTGCCCTGAATAAGGCCTCACTGTCGTAAACATCCAGCCTACTTCGATAGTATTGGCTGTATGCATGTTCTGTACTATCTATAAAACTACAGCATTTTATTAGCAGACCTTAATGTGGGGGCAGCGCACAGCCAAGGAGGAAATTGCCTGACAGGCTGAATTTAGGCTAAAACAATATGTGGAGCAATAAGTGCAACTTGTCATAGACCCTAACTGTGTTATTAGTACACACACCCAGTATCCATAAAGCCAGTGGCAGAACTTTCCCAATTTATTCCCACACACACATACACACAACACACACAACTAGTAAGAGAAGACTGATTTTCCAAAAAGTTTCTCAGTTTTTGGAAAACTTAGCCCCCCCCCCCCCCAACTACTTCATTCTCTCTTCATTCTCAACTCTCTTTCACACACATTTTCTCTCTCTGCAACCTCTCACAATCAACCCCCCACACATCCTACCTTGGTGCTCCAAAGTTTTACAGTCCAGTCGAAGGAGGATGTGATGAAGAGGTGGGAAAAGTCGACAGTGCCCACTGCGCTGTGGCAGCTGATACCCGTCACCGGTCCCTGGTGGCCCTCGAACATCTCACAGATGCCCGCCTTACTGAGGAGGGAAGACACAGGTGTGACATACTCTCATTGGCCACTTTATTAGGTACACCATGCCTTCAGAACTGCCTTAATTCTTCATGGTCTATTGGATTGAGATCTGGTCACAGGAGGCCATTAGAGTACAGTGAACTCATTGTCATGTTCAAGAAACCAGTTTGAGAGGATTTGAGCTGTGTGACATGGTGCATTATCCTGTTGGCAGTAACCATCAGAAGATGGGTACACTGTGGTCATAAAGGGATGGACATGGTCAGCAACAATACTCAGGTAGGCTGTTGTGTTTAAACAATACTCAATTGGTACTAAGGGGCCAAAAGTGTGCCAAGAAATTATCCCCCACACCATTACAACACAAACTCCAGGCTGAACCGTTGATACGAAGCAGGATGGATCCATGCATATGTTGTTTACACCACATTCTGACCCTACCATCTGAATGTCGCAGCTGAAATCAAGACTCATCAGGCCAGGCAGATCAGACCGTCTGGCACCAACAACCTTGTCCACGTCTACATACCTAAATGCATTGAGTTGCTGCCATGTGATTGGCTGATTAGCTATATGTGCTAACAAGAAATTCAACAGGTGTACCTAATAAAGTGACCAGTGAGTGTACATTGCTACACTATTCAGCTCTGCAGTGTTTTAGTCGGTTTAACTTATTTGATTATAAAGCAGTGAAATGGTTTGCGCCTTCCTGCTGATCTCAGATAAATTTACAGCACAGTCAGGGAGCTTTGATTAAAAGTGAAACGATTAACTCCTTAAATTGAGAGAAAATAACATTTTTAAAAACAATTCTAATTCAACTTGTTATTCTAAGAAGCTTTACTTGTTTCAAGAAATCTCGAGGTGACAAGAAAAAAACACTTGAATACACAAAATTTAGTTTTTAAAAAAGTGAATAATAATAATAATAATAATAATTTTTATTTGTAGAGCACTTTTCAAAAACAAGTTACAAAGTGCTTTAACAAGTGTAAAGACAATAATACCCAAAAGACAATAATATAAAAACAATACAAGATAAAAGCATGAAAACATTGAAAAGACTAAAATACACGTTTAAGATAAATATAAAATTAGTAAAATAGAATAAAATAAAAGGGATAAAATAAAGTCAAATAAGATCGGGAAAGGCTCTCCTATAAAAGTATGTTTTAAGAAGGGACTTAAAAGAGTTCACTGACTCAGATGACCTGATTTCCTCGGGCAGGCTGTTCCAGAGCCTCGGGGCCCTGACAGCAAACGCTCTGTCCCCTTTAGTTTTCAGTCGAGACTCTGGAACAGACAACAGACCTCTGCCCGAGGATCTCAAGGTACGTGCTGGTGTGTATGGGACTAAAAGTTCAGAAATATAACAAGGCGAGAGGCCATGAAGAGCTTTAAAAGTGATCAACAGAATTTTAAAGTCAATTCTAAAACACACTGGGAGCCAGTGTAATGAAGCTAAAATAGGAGTAATGTGGTCATATTTTTTTGTTCTGGTTAAAAGCCTGGCAGCTGAGTTCTGGACAGTCTGGAGTCGATCAATAGATTTTTGGGTTAAACAAGTGAAAAGGCTGTTGCAATAATCCAGGCGTGATGAGATGAAGGCGTATAAAATGGTCTCCGTGTCCTTAAAAGTTAACATAGATCAAATTTTTGCTATATTTCTAAGTTGATAAAAACATGATTGAACAAGCTTTGTGGTGTGCTGCTCAAAATTTAAATTACTATCAAACCAAACACCAAGGTTCTTTGCAACAGGCTTAATGTAATTTACTAGGGAACCAGCAGATGGCAGTATTTGTTTTGCCATCTGCTGGGACCCGATGACCAGGATTTCTGTTTTGTCTGAGTTCAGCTGGAGGAAATTATTTGACATCCATTTTTTAACTTCACAAAGGCAGTTGTTAAGTGAACTCAGCATTCCAGGGTCTGTGGATCTGACGGGCAAGTATATTTGTGTGTCATCAGCATAAATATGAAAAGAAATGCCATGTTTATGGATAATATGTCCAAGGGGAAGCAGATACAAGGAAAACAAAATGGGTCCTAAGACCGACCCCTGAGGCACACCATATTTAACTGGACAGAACGAAGAGACATAGTTGTTTACAGACACGCAAAACTTCCTATTTGACAGGTAGGATGAAAACCATTCTAGGGCAGTACCAGAGATGCCCACCCAGTGCCTCAGTCTGTCTAACATGATGTTGTGATCAATGGTGTCAAAAGCAGCGCTAAGGTCCAGGAGTACCAGGACTGAATGTATATTTTTTGCAGCATTATTTTACTTTCATGTTTAACTCTGTTTAAATATGTAAGCAAAAAAACTGGAACTGATTCAGCAAAGATTTGTCTGTGAGGTTTTGTTCATGTGTGTGTGTGTGTCCACGTGTCCACAAACCTGCCATGTCTGGATGCCGTGTACACAGTGCCCTCCTCGCTCCCGACCACATAGTTGTTAACGTCTCCCGTGGGGAAAGCCATGCCTGTCACCGCCACGGGTTTGGATTTATTGTAGACCAGTTCCATGGTCTCCTGCATGCACACACAGTAGGAAGCATTACTGTGAGACTGTATACACATTCAAAAACAAGTCAATACATATCCAACAAACGTTATAGACAATAAACCTCTCCATTTTAACAAACCGTGTTATCTCAAGGCTCAACACTTGACTTATTGACTCGTGTGGAGCTGTTAGCAGGTTGTGTGGACAGTGTGTTGGGCGGTGAGTGTGTTGTGTACCTGCGGCTGGGAGAGCATGTCCAGACTCCAGGAGCACATCCTGCCGTCTGTAGACACAGTGATCAGGTTGTTGGCGTTCTGTGTTCCGACCACATTCACGCAGTACACTGGGTGCTACACACACACAGACACACACACACAAAAAGAGATCAAGACAAACAAATGGGAGAGATTGGTGTAGATACACTTGTACAATGCAACAGATTATGTCACATGTTTTCAATATCATAACTCAGTTGTAACACGATTGCAGCAATCCCAACTAAAATGACTGTTGCATATTGTGATTACAGTCACAAATTATTAGTCTTGATTTAGTCATTGATTAGAAGCATAAAAGTTTCTCTGCACATTTGGCATCTTGTATAATAAATATGTAGATAATTCCTAACTGTAGTAGGCTGTCAGGGACATAACATAAAACTTTCAATAAGTTCACATGCCAATATTAATAAAATCTGATTTTAAACATGACCCTGAAATGATAATGTAATTTTACCCTTAGACACATGACATCATTAGATACTTTGTGGACCAACAGATGCAGCAGGCCCACAGACAGCTCACATGCCAGCGTGCAGTCGTCCCTTACGTTTTGGGACACGCGCTACAGTGCAAATCCACAGCAGTGTGTGAAACCATTATGTCGTTACTGGGGCAGTAATTGATTTGCGTACTGGGCAGCACAAAGAATCCATTCAGCAATCAGCACCATGCTAGCTAGCTGGACGAGAGCGACGGCCTCATTATTGGGGTTTAAACCTACATCACGGATGGCATGAAGCAGTGTGTGTGTGTGTGTCTACATGTGTCTGTATCTGTGGTTATAAGCGGGCCCTAGGTCTTAAGATATTGCTAATGTATGTTGGTCAGTAATTTGTCGAGGGTCAGCAAGTTCACTAGAGCGTCTAAACTGAGCTGTACTTTCAGCTAGTATTTGTGTGTTTCTATTATGAAAATAATATTTCTCAAAGCAGCATCATGTGAAAAATGTGATTCTGTGTGAACAGTATGATGTAATATAATTTAATATGTTTATATTGCAAGTTTTAAAATCTAACTATCATCTGGAATGTTCCTTCTGAATAATTTTTTCATAAAAAAAAGGGGAGTGTTGTCATTTAGGTCAGAGCTTATTTCCCCAGGACTGCAACTAACAATTATTTTCATTATTGATTAAACCTGTGATTGTTTTGTTTTGTTTTTTTTTATAAATCAATGAATCGTTCAGTCTATAAAGTGTCAGAAAACAGTAAAAAATGCCCACCACAACCAAAATATTTAACTTACAATCTTAAACTTCAGAACATTTTCTCATTTTAGGGGCAGGACCTAGAAAATAATTGCCATATTTGCTTGGTAAATGACTTAATGGATTACTGATAACTGATAATCAAAAATGTAATTCCTTTCCCTCGATCAACTAAACCAAAAACCAAACAATGCTTCTAAAGAAATTTTGGGAAGTTTTTCTGTAAATGTGCCGAAGCTGTGTGCCGACACTCTACCACTCTTTGTTGTATTGGACTTTAACTGTATGTCATATTGATAATGGAGCCAGTCTTACAGTGTGTGCAGCAGCAGACAGAGGGGTCCTTTGGACTGGGGTCCGACGGTGACTGCGGTTGTCCCACAGGACGATCTGTCCCGAGTAAGTCCCCCCCACCACCAGGTTGGGATGAAACCTGGCAAAGCCCACAGATACTACGGGAGACTGAGGAAGGAGAAAGAGAGAGAAGGGGAGAGGATAAGATAGCAGAATCGCTGCATATTATTCTGGTTCATATTATTTTCTGGGAACATTTCTGGAAAATATATATTATCATGAACCGACCGAACGAGGAACATGATGAGAGACAGAAATCGTTTCACCAGATGAAATGGGGAGACAAGACAGCAGACAGTGAGGAAAGAGCAAAAACCAAGAAAGATATGAAGCAAAAGCAGCAACGCTAGACGGAGCACGAGTGGGAACGAGTGATCAAGGCAGCGTGATGGGTGGCAGACGTGGGGAGATAGACGGAGAGGGAGATGATGAGTTTGGCTACGGTGAGGGTCCGCTGAGGAGAGGAGAGAGGGCTGACGCTGGGACGGAGACCAGACAATGAGGGGAATTGTAGTCCTCTTTCCCCCAGCCGTTTCACATTACAGCATCAAAACCCCAGCAGCCACTAGAGCGCTCACTGTAGCCTCCATCATGACAAGCGCACCCTTGAACTCCCTCTCTCCCCAGTGCTGTGTTTATTGAGTTTTGGTTCCTCTTCAGTGCTCGTCCCATATGGGCTTCTGCGTGCAGCAGCTAGCCTTCCCTGACCCAGAGCCAATGAAGCATCTGTGCTGTGGAGTTATGAGAAAATGTTTCAGCATCGTAGTGCTACAGGAGGGTAAGTGGTGTTACGCATTGACAAATTCATCCCTCCATCCATCCATCTAGTAAACGAGCATTATGTTGGGAGGAGCAATAATTTATAGGCAAGACAGGGCCAAGAGAGCATTGAACAAGAAGCTCACAGACACACATCACAATTAAAAACACTGAAACTATAAAAACATGCAGGGTGCATTTCGCAAAAGCATTGTTGCCCAATACGGTCGTAGATTTTGTTGGAAGAACCGTCATTGACAGTTTTAGTGTTCCTGAAAGCAGTATGTCAGACGTTTTGTTGTTGGAACAACAGCTCTAAGACAGTGTTTGGAAGCAAAGCTCCTCATTAATAATCAGAATCCTCCCAAATGAATCACTGTATTAACAAGGCAATGAGTGTAAGATTTATGTGAATACATTTCCAGCATAGTATGTATTAAAAATGTTGCAAATGATTGGTGACCTTTTAATTGGTGATTCTATTTTTCAACACCAGTGAGACAGAGACAATGGACAGCATAAGCTTAAAGCGATACTATGTAAACACCGGCCACTGTGGCCACAAGCAGTAATTATGGTATAATGGCAAATGCTAAATCGTTAAGTAAAAATAGCACAAGTAAAAAAACTGGTATCTGTTTCTTCCATATTTATATTTTTTTAAATCTTTTTATGTCAACTGTATGTTTATGTCTGTATGTCTACCACCTGATCGCCATATAGTCATTTCTTCTTTCAGAAGTTACATAGTTATACTTTTATACCCTAACAGTCAAACCACAGTTAAGTGAGTGGCTGTATTGAATTTTGCATTTGGAATATCCCAGCCTTTCTTTCACCAGTTTCTTATAATCTGCGTGTTATTTCATGTGATTGAAGAGATATTACTGAATAACAATTATGTATATTACACTAAACGTAAACATACAAATCAATTCTTTGGGACCACTGAAACCTAAATGTGCAGCATCAAACATAGACCATTCACCCACAGTCACATCATTTGTTCTTGTGTACAGTAGATCAATACAATGATCCTGCTGAACTGAGACAACCTACAAGTATTCAATAGTATAACATTTGTCTTGCTTTTAATTTTTTCTCCCCCTCTCCCTCTGCGTCCCCACCACCACACCATGTGCAAAGCAGCCAAATCCAAACCCCAGTTCATTTTGAAAGGAGACTAGAAAACAAACCAGAGGGAAAGAAAACACTGCACACTCTTTCTCTCTTTTTTTGTTTCTTCTGAGGAGTCACGGCCTCCAGACGAATGGCTCGGGAGTCGCTTCAGAAGTCAAGACTCAAAATAAACTGGACTTTGGTGGTAAAAATAAAGTCGCTCGTCAGCTTGAGACACTCTCCGAAAGTTAATCCACACACATAAAAAGGGATCAGGCATTTAAGTTTATTAGTGGGTATTAGCACACAATAATATTTACATTAAAATATGTGCAAGTTACTCTTAAAAGAATATCCAAACCTGAATTTATTTGGACAATTTAACTAAATATTCCTCACCTGGCCTACGTGTACAGAAACAAAAGGTCTATGTGATAATGTAAAGTAATTAAAATAATCAATAAAATAAGGGTTAAGAGAAAGGATTTAAAAGAGGATATTGAGCTTACCAGTCTGATCTCAGGGAGGTTGTTCCAGAAAGTGTGGGCCCTATCGGAAATGGCCTGGTCACCCTTGGTCCACAGCCTGGATTGTGGAATGGCTAGTAGAGCCTTGGCTGAGCACCTCAGGTTTTGACAAGGAACGCATGTTGTCCGAAGATCTGAGATTTAGTTGGATGTGAGATGTTTTGAAGCACGAGTGTTAGCTGTGCCAGGGCCAAAAATAATTAGCACAGTCTTTAGCAGCAGGGAGTTCTGGGACATCCAACATTTGAGGTCAAGGATGCAGTTGTTGAGTGTTTTAATGTGATCACTGGGGTTAAAGTAGAGGTACAGTTGAGAGCCATCTGCGTAGGAATGGAAGCTCATATCTGTCGAGGTCATGCCCCAGGGTTAACATGTAGAATGACAACAAAAGTGGTCCAAGGAGAGACCCCTGAGGTACCTCGCAGGTCATCTTCACAGAGGATGACCGTGAGTTGCCAATGGCTACACTAAAAGATCGCTCTTGTGAGTTGGAATAAAAACACTTTTAAACAGAACTAGGACTGAACCAGAGATCCGTCCCAACCCAGCATTTCAGACGTTCCAATAAAACCGAACGGTCAACAGTATCAAATGCAGCACTTAGATCTAACAGAACTAAAACTGAACATTTTCCAGCATCAACGGCAAATAGCAGATCATTCATCATTTTAAGGAGTGCAGTCTCTGTACTGTGGTTTGCCCTAAATCCAGACTGAAATATCTCAAAGTCTGTTTCTGTTTAAAAAAAGCGATCAATTGTTCAGCAAAACCTTTTTCTAGAACCTTAGAAAGAAAAGGCAGTCTGGAAATAGGAAAATTGAAAATTTATCAATGTAGTTACGCTCTATAAAGTTTTTTTTTTCCAGAAGTGTTGAACAATTGCATTCTTAAAATAAGCAGGGACAGAACCAGTCAATAGTGACATGTTAATTATGGCGACAATATAGGGACTGACAGATCCATTTACTTCTTTTAGAAATCTCCCATGCAGGATGTCGAGAGCACACGAAGAGTGCTTAATTTTATTAATCGCCTCAGTGTCAATAGACATTGTGTCAAAGGACTCAAAGAAGGCAGCAGTTTTAAAAGAAATTGTTGTGTCCTGTGCAGGAGGAGGATGCTCAAGACTTTGCTGACAAAGAAGGTTAAAAATTCTTCACATTTCTGAGGGGTGGAGTCCATACTGTCTGTGGCACGGTTAATAATGCTGAATGAAACCCTGGAGCTGTGTGGTTTTTCTTCAATAAGGTCCTAAAAGTATCATGCTCTGGCATTTGTTTTTATTTCTCATAGAGTCTCTTAAAATGTCACGGTGCACTATTAGAGGCTTTCCACTTCTGCTCTGCCCTACAACAGTCCCTCTTTAGGTATCTTTTTGGCACGTTTGCTGTCAGTTATACATGGGAGAAAGACTTTAGAGGGATTTTTTTCTACTTAAATGGTGCAATTTGGTCCAGGATCTCGGTGCAAGTGTTAAAGTGTATTAAAAGTATTTAGGATTATGTCATGACTTGACTTGAGCAAATGTCAACTGAGGAAGACAGGAGAGCATCTGTTGAATTGGCTACAGAGGAAGTATTAAAAATGCAAGCGCATACAGGGTTTGGCTTATTAGTGGGCAGATTGTTTTGGACCACATATGTGAACACCATGTGAAAGGACAAGATCAAGGGTGTGGCCTTTGATATGAGTAGGTCCCTGTGACAATTCTCAGAAAAACAATTCAAATTGGTTAGAGATGATAAATTCCTGGCAAATAAAAGATTTGTTGGTGAGAAACCTGACAATGTTTTTTGTAAAAATAAAAAAAAATCAGTTGAGACATGAGTATTAGAAACACAAGTATTAAAAGCATAGACAGCATGAAACCTGCCATTACAAAAAACAGGTATATAAAAATCAGGTGCTTTTAAAAGCTCACTAGGTTGGGAGGGGCCATGCTGAGATGCAGGTCCATTGGTGTTAATAATAGATTCAATAGGCCTAAAGCTGGATAGGCCAAGAGCCCTTTAAGTTTCCAGCGGAACCAAAACTGAAAGCACTTGGCCACTGAGGATGTCAAAAGACTATAGCACTCATACTCAAACACACATAAATGGGTCTGTCTCCAACTTGAACACTTTTAATATCCTAGAGTTTTGGGATGACCTTTACACTCTGTGGTTGTCTGCTGTTTGAACTTTGTTCCCCCTCCATCAGCCTCCATCAGTGGGCTAATAAACCCACACATACATACACACACACACACACACACACACACACGAACACACACACACATATCCTAAATAGGTATACACATACACACACACATGGTTCCACCACAAACATTTATCAGTCTTCAAAAAGAAGGGAAACAAAGCTATGTTAAACCTCTGGAAGAGACAGAAAATCAGAGTGAAGGAAGCATTAACAGTTTCTAACAGCTAAATGTTTATTGATTCTGACTACTTCTTCTTTAAAAGTATAGTTTGACATTTTGGGAAATTGGTTATTGGGAACTTACTTGCTTTCTTGCTGAGTTATATGAGAGGATCAATACCACTCTCACATGTGTCCATTAAATAAAAGGCTACTGTCAACAGCTTAGCTTAGCATAAAGAATGGAAACGGGGGAAACAGCTAACCTGCTCTGTCCGAAGGTAACAAAATTTGCCAACCAGAACCTCTAATACATGTTAGATCTTGTTTGTTAAAACAAAGCCTACAAACAACAGCTTCAAAGCCAGCCTAGCTGTCATGCTAAGATAAATGGCTGCTAGCTGTGGCTACACACTACATACAGAGTTGAGAGTGGTATCGAGCTTCTCAAATCAACATATTTCCCCAAATTTCAAACAATGTCTTTATCTGTTGAAGCTTAATATGTCAAGAAATAGAAACCACAAGACTGCTATAAAAGTGTCATTTCTCATTTGAATTTTAAATATCTTTGTTCTACCCCAGATTGTTCCAATTTGACATTGATGGTACATAACTTTACACATATTAATAGTTATATTTATACTCACTAAAGAAACCTTTATCTCTTTGAACATCCCAGTGAAGACTAATATGACCCTACTTTTACTATTAACACCATCAAAAATGAAAAATAAACACACAAATCCACAAGCATAGGCAGACATAAATAGAAAACATCCCTGCTCTCTTCTCTTTCTTGTCGTTCCACCAGTTATCACTCTAAGTAAACATCTCTACCCCACATGAGTAATGACAAAGGGAATCCAAATCAAATCAAGAGCCCCCTTGATTTGCTCCATATGTTAGTTTAAACTCCTCAGCCCTATCAGTGTCCCCATCTTAAGAGGAAAAATCCTGACAAAACTCTGAATCGCCTCTTTGAGAAACCACAGGTTATGCCATCATTCCCCTCATGTACCGTCAGGCTTAGTGAAAGAGCTACTGAAAATTAGCCCGACTTTGTCCCGATGCACTTTGAGGCGCCTGCCAGCAGCAACTTGGACTTAACATAAAAAGCCACTCTTCCTAAATGCTTCTAATCAAATGTCACATCAGCACATATGTTTTAGGAGTTATATGCCTTTGAAATGTACTGTATGTCATTTAGTGCTGAAATAAAATCAATTTGTCCCGCGCTATAAGGAAGTGTATGATTTAAGCTCAAGGGGAATTGCTTGAGACTCTAAGCAGATTCTCCATTTGGATGTCATGTAGGAAATTAATGACTTCAGTTTAGAGCTGAATTATGGAGAGCATGGTTATGTTTCAGCTGGATTTCTGTAGTATTTCTGTCTACTTTTTACTCATTCATGAGACTTTAATGCCATCAATGACTCAAATTGAGGAAATTTATTTCACAGTGTGTAAACACCACTGTAGGAAACATTTTATGTGTAAAGCTAATATTCTTAAGTAAAGGGAAAGTTCGAAAGGCAAATTGACTTTCTAGCTGAGATTTAAATGACAAGATCAATATCACTTTCATGTCTGTACGGTAAAATATGAAGCTACTGCTAGCAGCCAGCTAACTCAGCTCAGGACAAGGACTGGAAACAGGGGAGAACAGCAAGCCAAGCAACCAACAGAGAGACTACAGGAAGTATCTGGTCCTGGCCTAGAACTCTGGTATTTGTATGTGTTTAACAAATGAGATACAACATGGTCAACTTTAAAGATGCTGTCACCTTTGGACAGAGCCAGGCTAGCTGTTTCAAATCTTTGTGCTAAGCTAAGTTAGCCCTTTGCTGGCTGTAACTTCATACATAGGCATAGTGGTATCAGTTTTCTCATCTCTAACTCTCTGTAAGAAAGCGAATAAGCATATTTTCCTAAAATGTCCAACTTTTCCTTAAATCAAATGCAGCCACACTCCTCCCTTCCCCTGCAGCTCCCCCTTCATTTCAGATTTATAAGTCTGTACATACCAGTCATATGAGCGCCACATCTGTCTAAATAACACCTCGACAGCTCTCGTGTCGACAACACTCCCGCTATGATTGCATCTCCATATCAGGGCTGACTGGATACCGAGCCTGACATTTCATTTCCAAACGCAGAGTGGCTCTGTGGATGGTTCTCCTCTCGCAAGCAGCGCGGGTCAGACACCTGCCAAGACATCTCCTGCCAGCCCACACGGAGAGGATGTGGGGAGTGACAGCTCCCGGAAGAAAAAACAGCGGAGAGAGTCACTTCGGGATAGTGGGCCTGAGATGAATTGTGGAAGTTTTAGAGGGAGACACTCTTGCAGTCAGAACAGTGGGTTTCATTTCTTTCCTGGGGCAAAGTCTGTTGTGTGTTTGTGTGTGTGCACATGAGGGAGAAACTCACACACACAAAGTATCATCTACCATATCTCACACAGGCTCACGAGGCTAAGTGCTTCTGGCAGCCCTTATTATATTAATGGGAAGTGTTCTGTAGAGGATAATACACACATGGTAGGCCGTGATGAAAGATGGCACCCAGCAAGGGATTAGGGTGGTTTGAAGGAATGACAGAGAAAGAAAGCTAGAGAGAGGCGAACACTCCCTCCTTTGTTGCCTCCTCCTCTCTTTCGTTCTTTCCTCGGGCAACAAACTGTTGCTTAAGTCGGCTTTGGAAGGCAGAAATGGAGCGGGAGTGCTATGGTGAAAAGAAATAGGGAGGTGGGGGAGGGCTGATAGGGCACAGCAGATAGTATATCCTCCCAAGTAGATCTACGCTCCATCCCTCCTCTCCTCCCGCCTCCCCCTCTTGCTCACCGCACTCATCTGTTTTCCACTCTGCCTTATCAGGACCAGATGGATCCGACTGTCTGCCCTTGCATCCCCAGTTCTCAACCCCCCCCCACTCCTCCCGACCACCTCTCTCCTCCTTTCTCCCCCTGGCTTCGCTCGTTTATGACACCCCACGGATTTTGTCACTCTGTGGTTTCTGGCGAGGAGAGAGAAATATCAAGCCAAGTCTCAATTTCACCAAGCAAAGAATGAGGGTTTGACGGAGCGAAAGCATGAGGAGGAGGCTGTGGGAACACAAACAGGCCTGTCTCTGCCTCCTAGAGCTCCTTTCCCTTTATTTTCCATATCTTGTTTGTTTGCTTGGCTCATATTTTCGCTTTTGCTGGTTTGTGGCTTTAATGTCAGATTTGTGTTTGTGCAAATATAATGCTTATTCAAATCATACAGTACTCTATTCTATTCCAATATTGAAACTAAAGAGATTTCACACTACAAGTTCCTTCTCAGGACTGTTTTCTAAATGAATGTAATCGCATTTTACAGGATAATATTGCCACATTCACTAAACCCGAGTAACTGAATAGTTTTAGAGAATATAAACAACAGGACAAAATTTGCAGCTGTGTGTATGTATTGTTAGACATTTTTTGATACTGGTGTCAAAACAATACCTCTTTTGATACCTCTCCTTGGTATGGACAGTGTTTTTAAAAGAACTAGTTTAACATTATGGTAAATATGCTACTTTGCTTGTAACTAAAAAATGTAGGTTGAATTCAGATACAACGTGTTAATTAGTGAGCTCCAGAGAAGCTGGTATGCAGATTTTCGCTAGCTGTTTCCCTGTTTCCAGACGTTATGCTAAGCTAACCAGCTGCTGGTTGTAGCCTTATACTTAACGGACAGATACGACAGTGGTATCGATCTTATCATCTAACTCCCGTCAAGCAAGACAATTGGCATATTTCCAAAAACACTTAACTTTTTCTTTAGATCTTCTTGTCCTGACATACCCAGACTCACTTCATACAATACCAATATAGACAGCCTTCGATCACCACAGTCAAAGTTGTATAAAATAATCAAATTTTGCTAAAAATTCAACGCACTGAATTATTTTTTTGCCAGTAGACGTTTCATTCTATTTAATGTGCCACAAATCAAATACAGTCGCACAGTCTTTTCGCCTGTGTTAAGCAAGCAGATAGAAGATTTCTCTGTTAAGCTTTCTGAACACAATACAGCTTCTCTTAAACAAGGCCAGTGAAAACTGTTGTTTTCTCTTTTTAATGCTCTCTGCCTTTGCCCTCCCTCCGACTCTGCTTCTCTTACTCAAACTCTCTGTAAGTGCCAAAGGCCTAGGACCGACACAAGGCAGCAAGATATTAATAAAAATATGACTGAGTCCAATGGAATATGACAGTAGCGGCGGGGGTTGTTACAGGGAGGTGTGTGGTTTGGGGGGTTGAGCAGAGGTTTTAAGTCAAACGGGCCCTTTAATGTGGTGTGACTTTGCCCACTTGAGAGGCTGGTGTGAAGTTACAAGATTGGACCCAACTGAGACGGGGCGATGATGGGTCCAACTGCTGGGATGGCCGTGATGAGGGGAGGCACGCTCAACTGGTACCAGAATCCACATCAGCGGCAGCCCCTATCCTAAAGTACAAACCCAACCCACGCACTGATTGATCACACACTTCCTCCACTATATCACAGATCAATGGCTCCTAAAGTGAGGTCATGAAACTGTCAGGGGTCCTTAAGGGGAATGTACTGAGATACTGTTTAATTGCAGATAAAGTTGATTCACTTTCTAGAATGAAGCAGTTAGAGAACAATGATCTATTTTGTTTGTAACATGCATTTCATGATAATCAAAGAAAAAGGGGCATAAATACCTAGAGATGGGCTGATTGCATTTTTGGCTTTCTTTTTACAAACTATAATTGTCAGCATAAACATTTTTGTAACTTTTATTTAACGTAACATTTCTTTCTTTCTTTCTTAGGATCCCAATTAGCACAAGCATAAGCACTATTATTCCAGGGGTCCATTCAAATGTATGTTCATTGTTTGTAAAACAGTGAATATTATAGTAACTTTCACATTTTCTCCAAAACTGTACCAGGTTACAAGACTTTCTCTCACTCTCACTCACACACATCTCAGTATACAAAGTGCTCCAAGTTAGGCTACTGGACAACTTTTTTTGAACAAATAAAAACTGAAAATGAAAATGATTTGCAGTATAACATAGCTCAGTGTTTCCTACAGTTTGACAGTGCTTTCAATATTTTAGTTTTTATCCCGAGAGCCAAAAACAACAAATATTCAAAAAGTTAATTATCAACATCACAACCAACTGGCCAAGCAAGTAATAAGCTTGAAGGCCACAGTATTCCTGTGAGTGGTTGTAATAAAGAAATGTAAGGTAAATTAATAAGAGCTTAAATATGGGAGGAAAGGATACAGCAAAGCAAGAAGAGAGAGAGATGGAACATTAAATGCATCTCTGTCAGATTTCTGCGACATTTGTTTACTCCACTAGGGAACAACATTTTTCAAACCAGGACCTGTCAGTCTAACTATTGCATTAGAATGCAATATTACAACACAGTTGCATATTGCCAAAAATGTTAAGAGCACAATCCCCAGATTGCACTTGTCTGACACACTGAGACTCCTCCCAAAATCAAACCAACGCCAGCTTTTAAACTTCTAGACGTCAAAGACCTCGACAACACTGCTGCAAAGTAAAATTTGGGTAATTGTTCTTTAAGGACTCATTGTGTAGTGTCCAATGCAAATAAGCAAGACTTTTATAAGAGAGGATAATCCTTCTTATTCTATCTTGCATCAAAATACATCTCAAAAAAGAACAACTGATATTATTTAACCCCAACAAGTAGATTTTTCCATGTTTAGACAAAGAGTTAAATTCTGAATATGAGGTTAAATGTTGTTTTTTGCTTTGCTCATTCACCTAACTGCACACAGCCAGGCATGAAATAAAGAAGCTTGACCTCACCAAAACCCCATCTGAAACATGAAGCCTACTATGAGCCATTGCCTTATACAATAAAGCCCCTGCAGACCCAGACCTCAACCACAAACCCCAACCTCCAATACCGACCCAGCACTGTCATTCTTTTGTATCCTCCAAACACGAACACACACACACACACACACGCCACAGCCTTTACACATGTGTACAATACTCGCGTAAACATGTGCATACACATAGTATTCAGCCATTTACCTATCCATCCACATGATGGCTGCTTCTGTGGGGTAAGACTGTAAAAACAAAAATGAAATACAGTTGTATAGTCTGCTGGGGGCTGCCAACAGCAGCAATGAGCGCCTACCCATGTGTGTGTGTGTGTGTGTGTGTGTGTGTGTGTGTATTTGTGTATGTGCGGAACTGCATCTGCACAGTAAACAGCAAGTGTGTATGATCACAGATGCAAGCTTGAATCTTTTGTTTCTCTAGCTAAGGATGGGAGGTGGAAGGTGAAAAGAAAAATAGGAGAAAGAAGAGACAGAAAGGGGAAGAGGCACCCAGCCCTGTGGTTTTGGGGGGTTAAACGGCAGAACATGCTCGCACATTAAGAGCCATCTGATCCCGCGGCTAACTAGAGAGTCGCAACTGTTTGCAAAAGGCCCCCGCGGAAAGAAAGAGCAAGAAAAAATGACTCCTCCTTCTGTCTAACCACTCCTGTGCTCCTTTCATCCAAATCAAACAGTGACAGGGGAAGTCACGGCTGCTTCCAAATGACGTGCAACTTCTTCGTTCTTTCTATTTTACTCTATCTGCACTGTATCCTCTACTGTTTATACGGGCACTCCGTTTCAAAGTCCCCCAACATTTGCTCAACAATCTATCGTTCTTTCTACGTTTCTCTGTCATTCACATTTCTTTCTCCCCTCATGAAAAGACTATGGCACAGCCCCAGGCCACACTAACTCACTGACCAGCAAGGGGGTGGGGGGGATTAGGGGTAAGTTAGGAAAGTGGGGCACTTGGGAATTTCTGTTCTCTCTCAGTTTGTCTTCTGTCTTTTCTCCACCTCGTATCACTTCATCTTACGCACATATTTCCAGTAAACACTCACTTGAATAAAATCTCTGCATGTGGACTGTGTTTGCAGAAGTGCTTTGTATGTGTAGGAGAATCAAAAACAATGATGATGCTTTGTTATGTTACACATAACCAGTTCTGTGTTTGTGATTGGAGACCACTGTATTCCCCCCTGTATGCAGGATAAGCGGTTGACGATGGATGGATGGATGGATGACCACTGTATTCCAGTGATCTTAAAACCTGAACAGGGTCCACCTCTGTTGTACACATTTGCAGCTGATTGCCCCCTTCTGATCAGCCACTTACACAAATATCCTTGTTCCCAAACGTCTAATGTTCAACGCTGACAATTCACAGATCAGCATGCTCAGAAACCACATTGTTAATAAAGTCAGATGCACTGTACATATTTCCTCAGAGAACCACATGGAAAAACTACTGAATCCTACAGCTACAAGATGCATAGCTGTAATCTATCCATAAGACCACATGGATTTCAGCAGCGGCATAAATTATGGTGCAGTGAAAGAGTGGCGTGCTTTAAAAATCCATTACAGAGCTAGACTTATATGGCAAGCTTCGTATCGAAATATTTGCACGCAGTATGCGGTCTGCAGGAATATGTGGTCCTGCATGTGTTAGAGAAAAAAAAAGAACATGTATTTCCTCTGTTTCAATGAAGCTTGAATGTGAGAGTATGTGTGAGCATTTCTAACATTACGTCTAAGCAATGAGGTGAACGCCATTGACATTAATACTATTACAGGTGTATTTCCACATTTACAGTGATGTGTATGAGGAGGACTTTCAGTTATTGGGAAACACAGCACTGCTGACATTAGACGCAGCATCATTGTGGGTGGGCTAACACAGACATGTGGCAGCAATGGATTAGGAAGTGGTAGGCCACATCATATTACTACCAAGAAGTCTCTATATGGCCTTGCCTGTCTCGTGGGAGCCGTGAAGCCCTCACACCCAATCCTCCCATCCCTTCTCCCCTCCCTCCCTCCTTCTACCGTTTTCTCAGTGTCATTTGCTATTAGCATCACACCCATCAATGGGTTTCTTGCATTAAAACTGGCCTCCGGTGGCAGCGCTCCGCTATAATCCAATCTAGAGAGTGAAATGAACGCATGTGGTGCTGCCTTTCATTTCCCTTTGCTTCACTCTAGAGAAGAGAAACAAGCTGTAGTTCACAGGGCCGATAGTTGGTTTCCTAGATAAAGTATGACAAATTAAGGAAAAGAATGATGGTTTTGAGTGTGAAATTCTGTGCACAAACAAGGAGATAAGAGGAAAGGTAATAGATGTTTTGTTCTTTTATCAGCATGCAGCTTTGTGGCAGTTGCTGGTAAGTTCAAACTTACCACCCAACAAAACAAAGGAAAAAAATAAAAGAGCTAAACTAACTTCTTCTCCACAGTAACCTGCAGTCAAGGCTGCCATCATATTCTTTAGTTTAGAAACATGTGGGAGTTTTGATAAGTGTAAGTACCCAGTACCTGACAGTGAAAGATGTACTCTGGTGTGTTCTTCTTAAATTTGATGTTCCATACTAGGGCAACGCCATCAGGTTCGTGAGGAGCATCTTCATTATTGTTATAGGAGGCAACCAGCAACTCAGGATACTGAGAGAGAGAGAGAGAGAGAGAGAGAGAGAGACAGAGGAAAGGAGGGACGACAGAGGCAGAGAGGGTCATACAATACAGAGATACATACAATAGTGATGCTGAACACCAGCATAATTAGTGCCAAGACTTCAAATTTGGAAACACATAGTTTTGTAAAATAAAAGAAAATCTTCACAAATTCAAAGTGACATTCACAAAGCTGCAGGCCTCACCTGGGGGGACCAGTCAAGGCAGGTGATCACACGATGTTTCGACCAGTGTTCATCATAGAAGAGTCTGCTGAATGACAGGCTGGAGCCGCTACCCAAGTCTCTGAAAAAAGACAGTAGAGATAACGGTCAGACATTATTTTGTGATCAAACCTGAAGACAACAGATTTGTTCCAGTCGAGAGGTACGTGCCGACGTAAATAGGTACCTGCCAAGAAAAAAAAAAAAAGCCATTTGTTGGCAGGGGTCATTTGTGATCACTGATAAGGTACCTTTAATCTGGGTAAGTGTACTAACTATAGTAAGAATTGAGGAGGTGGAGAAGCTTTTTAACCTTAAAGTATTGCTGGGTGGGTCCTTTAACAGCTGACACTAATCACTGACACAATCACTGAGGTGCACTACACTTTACTGATAGCTAAGTGAAATTATATCATAAGTCATATTATATCACATATCATATCATATCATGACACAAATTTACTGAAAGTACATTACTTTAAGTCAAAAATAGTCTTTAAGGACCAAAGCACACCTTGGTTACAAAGGTTTTAAAAAACAGTTGATGTCTTTCTGTGTAACAAATAAAAGAAACGGCGTAGTTGCATAGTTGTTTTTGGCACTGCCGGCTCTACTGAATTGACATCAATTGAGAGAGCTGTCTGAATGGCTGTTAACTCTAGTGAGTCAGTAATTTCAGCCAGCATGTTGCCTGTGGTCAAATCAGATCCCATGCAGATTGTTGTGTCATTGGCCGCTTGAGAGCTTGAGCTGTTTTTTGTTTCCATCTATTCGTCCATGTCAGCTGTGTGAGAGGAAAGCTGACCTTCTGTTGTGGGTCGACTTCTATTTGAGTGCTAATTACAACGAATTCTGTGCACTAATACGTGGAAATTATCCACTTTGTCTGCAATAGTATGGTAGTGGTACTGGTAGTGAAATGTAGGTTATGTCGTTACAATTTCACAAATAGCATGTCTACGGAAAAAAGAAGAGGACTGATGTTAAGCACTGAGCCATGGCCTGTTTTAGACATAATCTCTATTTGACCACAGGCTTGATGCTCCTCTGTGGCTGCCGTGGTCAAAGTTGAAGTGAGCTGGTTAAAGCAGCATTCTTCTATAATAGCAGAGCAGTATACTAAAACAGCTTTGCACTTATGACTCTTATACCTTCAACCAACACTTTGATAACCTCCATTTGGAGGCAGCCCTTCAGAAGGAGTTTTTAACCCCGTGAAAGTGTGACATCAGCAGGAAGACATGTATTTTGAAGAACAAAGGAGCTCCCAGGCCCCTAGAGTGACACAGTGGGCATGAGTCAGTCTCCTAGTTTGTGGCATGCAAGTAAACACTCACATGTGCTCTCACATCCAAACACAGAGACTTTCCTCCTTCCCTACTTCCCCCCTCCTCCCTGCTCACCCCTCTTTGTCCTCCAGGTCCCGGCCGCTGTAGTCAAAGAAGATGTTGCTGTCTTCAGCCAGAGCTCTCTCCATCACCCGGATGCTGCAGTCGAAGAAACTCTGAAACTCGGAGGAGTGCAGGATCTGCTGCCTCTCCTCCTCCGTCAGCTCCCGCAGCACCGAGCCTGGTGGAAGGAACATACGCATAAGGTGTTAGCACTAAGGTTTACAGTTATATTAGTATTTTATAATTATTGATTCATTTCACCAATATAACTATTATTAGTTCTATAAATATATGTTTGAAAGGGAATGTTGGGCATTTTTGCATGAAAAGGAACTTGGATAATTCATCGATTATCAAAGTACTTTATTTCTGGAAAAGGTTTCTTATAACCAATAATACCACAAATAATAATGAACAAAGGGGTCATGGAAATAGATAGAGTGGAATAGTAAAACTAAAAGTAAAGCAGGAGCCCTTTTTTTCTCTCTCTCTCTCAACAAGTGATGAATTTGATAACTTGAAGTGAAAAAACCTGCATTAAAGTAATATAAATAGTAATGGGCATAAGTCGTTGCTGTTTATTATAGGGAGTTGCAGCTCTTTTGTTTTTGCAAATATAGGCCCCCATTGATATTATTTATATATCTTAACAAACATATAATCATGCATTTGAACGTACAGATCATACATAGAAATATTAAGTATTTAGTATTTGATGTGACCTGCAAAATACAGGCACGTTTTAGTTTGGAAATAGCTGTCAAAACCACTGTTGCTCTCAATTACTGTTCAAGAGCCCCAAACTGAGAAATGTCTATTTATTCTAATCAACTGACATTGTGACATTATACTTTTAGTTACTGACAATAGTAAAGATATGTTACTGAATCTTACTGCATATAGTACAGTACATATAGTACTGTCATGTCTACTTCTGCAATAAATATAAAGAGTACATTGTGTGCTTCCGATGTCAGATTAACATTCACTTCATCTCTATCAAAACCAGAATCCCATCCAGGAAATAATAAACTACAAACAGTACCTAATGCATCTTTTCTAATAAAACCCTACAGTAAGAACTTCATAAACAAGAGGAAAACAAAAGCCCTGTGAGCGACCCGCCTCCCTTTGAACGTAATGGCTGCACAGCACGGCGTCCGTTTTTTGAAGTCACTGTCCCCAAGCACAAATGCGATTTTACACACACAAGCACGCACAGACACACATATATCGACCTTTACCCTGCCTCTTGACTTTGATCCCCCTCATCCCTTTGTATTTCTTACGAGTTGTCAGAAAAGACTCAGTGAATCGAGTGGCAGAGATCAAAGGCCAGACCTTCTAATGGGCCAGGATGGAGAGGAGACGGATGACTGTGTGTTTAAAAGTGCGTGCGTGCTTACATCTGTCTGTCTCTGTGTTTGAGTCACAGTTAGTACAGTCAGGATTGTGTATGCATGTGTGGCTGAATATGAATATGTCAACCCATCTGTGTGTCCATCAACTGTTTTTACCAACCCAAAGCCTTTTCTCCTTATTTTACTATATGAACCCTCCGCATACGCATGCACACACACACTTCTCCATTCCTCTTCACTTTGAAGTGTAGTCGGGGGGTCAAGTGACAGGTTTTTAATCAGCACTGACCCCAACATGCCATGGAGCTGATATGCTGGACCCGACTTAACCCCCACCATAACCTACCCCCACCCTTCCATCTGATACACCCACTGACTGGGAGAGGGTGTCACACACAAGTGACCATGTTTCGTGACAGTTTGACCAACAACATGTGAGAAGTCGAGGGAAGAAGGAGACTGGAGGATAAAGAATGGAAAGTTTTGTGTTTGGCACAACAGCTACATAAATTAAGTAAATTTATGCAGGAGGAGATTTACTGAATTTAAGAAAACCATTAAAATGATAATAGCTGAGCATTTTTACTCTTCCATCGTTCATCCATCCTTTGTACCTTCTTTGGTTTCTCTGTTGTCGTCTTCATCCTGCTGCTCCGACTCAGGGCCTGGCTTCACCTCCATCATCTCCTCATCTTCCTCCTCCTCCTCTACTGTGAGAGAGTAAAAAAGAAGGAAAGAGAGAGAGAGCACTCATGTTAATCAACAGCTGTTCCAATTTTCCTCAACCCCCCGCTGTGTACTGCCTTCCCCCCCTTCTTACCAAAATAATCACTCCCAGACATGCACCGGTACACCTGACTAACTAACATTTGGTCCAAATGGGTTTCATTTACAAAACACACGCACATTTTGTTTTATAGCAAACACAAAAATGTGGAGCATAAATTCTGCAGATTTTCTTTTACTGTTACATATGTATATTATGTATATTAAGTTTGCACTGTCTTGGAAAAGATACATAGCAGGAAAAAAGCCCCTGCACCCTGTGTGTTCACATGGTCCGCACGTGTGGACATTTCGGTTACTGTGCATGCAAATCACACACACACACACACACACACACAGAAGGAAATGTCAGAGTTTGGTGTGCTCTCGTCTTTTTCTCTCAACTCTGACCCCAAGCGAAAAAAGATTCAATGATGTGTGTGTGTGTGTGTGTGTAAAAGGGGATTCCCTCTGCATTCCCCCCAATCAGGCTCTGCAATTACGCTTGACTCTCCAGGATTTATTGTAAGTGTGTGCAGTGTGCGTGTGTGTTTGGGAGGAGGTGGGGTTCAAGTATGAAGGGTTACTGTCAACATAGGCACCTGCTTGTCAGCTACTGCCCCCCAACAAGCCCCCAGGCCCCTCGGGGTATGTGTTGGTAACCCTTGCCAACCTCTCCTCCTCTTTTCTGCCGCTCCCCCGCCCCACGAAACAGATGCTGAGACTCTCCGACTAGGAGGGCCTCTCAGAAGACCTCTTAACACCCTGACACCGTGACCAGACACCTGTGGTCTGCCAACACACACGCTACGCACACATACAATCTGTCTTTCTTTCTCTCTCTCTCTATCAAACACACACACACCAGAGGCCCTCGCCCGCAGTGCCAGGGGTGGAGAGGGGTTAACTGGCGCAGGGTCAAGCTGACAACAGTCGTTCAGTCCAGTGGGAGGAAGTGACTACATCACACCCTCAGACGTGTCATGTCTCTCGCTCACACTCACATGCACGCACGTCGGGGTGTGTTTAACTCAGCTGGAGTATGGCCTGGGGCACAGTTAAAACCACTCACTCAAGGGCCGCTCTTGCACCGGATGAACTGTCCATTTATCACTTGGACTCGCCAAAGCTTTTGATGAATCGCTGGTACAAATATGATTGTAACTGGTGGGACACATCAGTGATTTTATTATTATGATTACAATAGTTTCTGGCCTTATTTTATTCCTTATTTTAGGCTTCCCGGTACATCCTTCCTCTCACCCTGTCTTTGTGTTTTCTTTTCTTTTTCAGTTCCAAGATTAAGTTTTTGATATATGACTTTAATTTTCATACTGTGTGTATATAATAAATGACTAAGCTAAATCAAACACATGGCGATGAGGCTCTATCCAAGTCGGTGGTTAACAGCCAGCTGTAGTGATCCAAACACCAGTGACCCACCAGTATGGAGGAGAGACCAGAGAGGACCAGACAGGCAGACTGCCAGACTAGCTCCATGTCAGGCCTGCCAAAACAGACAAGCTGCAAACAGAAACGCACAGGAATACCCTTCTTCAATGCCCCTTTGTCTCCTCCTCCATTCTTTACTTTGAAGAGCTTCATTTCTCTCTGATGTTGTTCTTTTTTTGACATCCATCAGTCACTCTTCCCCTCCACAAACTGAGGTAATCAATCTGCAAAGGCCTCAGGATGTGAAACAGCAAATGTGGTCCTGCTAATTAACATTGGGATAAATACATTACACACAACTTCTATTCTATCCTGCTCTATTCTATTTTATTTTCTTGACCTTACGTGACCGGTCCGGTGGTTGGAATGTGTGGCGATGGGGATGGGAGGAGCGTGAGTAGAGGAGAGAGACCACATTGAGGAGCGGTCAAACTGTCAACCCCCGGGACCACAGGACTCTGGAGCAAGGCAGCGTGATTCATGGCCTATGGGTTACCTCACTGAGGGGAGACGGTCCAATTCCCGTATGAAGATACTGCTGATCTCTTTGCCAGCAGCCATGTATCAAGTTGTTCTGTCAAAGTCCTGCACCAAAAATATCCTGGATATTTCCATGGAGTGGACATTTCTGTGTGTGTTTTAACTAAAGTGAAAGCTATACAAGTAAGACTCATGGTTTAGCAAGGATAATAAAAAAACTTAAAATGTGCACACACACACACACACACACACACACACACACACACACACACACACACACACACACACACACAGTGGCACTAGAGGGTTTCCTATTGAGTTGCAAAAGAAGCAGGGAATAGAAATCAAATAGGACAGTCTTCCACAGTTTGAATGTGTCTGCACACTTTCTTGTTTCCACCACATTCTAGTCACGGGATGCTTTCTCTTTCCACCTGCCGCTTAATACCGCTCCTCACTGCAGGACAACAGGTTAACTGGTATCCTCCCCCTCACCGCAGACGGGGGGTCCACCTTGATGAAACTCCACTTGGGGGCTCCCGTTTTGGCCGGCTACACACCCGGAGTAATGATATCCTCGGTAGCCCAGGGCCGCCACATCTGGCTGCCTCAATCTTCCCCTGGCTGCTTACTCATGCTGACCGGGCCCAGTCAATTCAGCACAGCCCAGCAGGTATGTCGACACACAGGTTCACAATGCGGAAATACAAACACAAGTACACGCACACACAAATGTCTAAACGTCTGTGTAAAGGTGTTTGTCAATGCATATCCCCACACACACACACACACACACACACACACACACACACACACACACACACACAGACAAACTGAGGGATGTACACACGTCAATCTGTGAAATTGTTTGAAAGCAGAGAAACTCTACAATAAAGGATGCTAGAACTACTGCACTAAATTTTGGGTGGGACATTTATTCACTATTATTGCATATGTAGTATATATCCATACAAGTGCTAATATAACCTGATTGAGCTGATTAGGTATTGGCCATAACACGTCTTTTTCAATATCATCATAAAATTCAGTTTTTAAATTCAGTCGTTCAGACAAGTGACCGAGTTTTCATATTACTAAACACAAAAATTCTGTTAAGTTCCCCACAGCTACAGTAGATCTACAGATTTAAAATCTGGGAAAAAGGAAACACTCAGATCAGTTCTTGGTATTGGCAGATACCCTGAGTTGAGGTATCAGAATTAGTATTAGGAGAACAGAGGTTGGATCGATGCACTCCTAGTTTATATCAACTTTTGTTGGAATCATACAGTGACGATATGATCATAACGTGTTCTTGTTCAAATTCAACTCTGTGATTTCAAGCAAATTATTATTAAAAACAAACAAAATGAGTAATTAAGATTTTTGTGTTAGCTTTGTAGAACTGCAACTGCCAATTATTTATATTATTGAATAATCTGACGATTTTTTTCTCATTGTGTGGTCTTTAAAATGAAAACACAATTTCCAAGGGTCCATGTAGACATTTTGAAATTGCTTGTTTTTTCCAACCAATGGGCACAAAAAAGCTTACTATCATAATAAAGAAAGTAAAGAAAATAAGCAAAATATTCACATTATAGAAGCTGGTTCCAGTGAATCTTTCTCATTATTAAAGATAAAATGGATTCCTTTATGTGTAATTCTGCCATGTCAAAAAAAATATACTTTCTGCTCTACTAATATCTGTTACAAAAACTACAGTAATGTAGTTTGACTTCTCTGTTCTTACATCCTTTTTGCATTGTATCGCAAATATCATATTCAGTACAACACTATTCTCTTTTGTTGTTCATGTAACTCTGCAACATTTGCTGGCATCTCCAAGGCAAACTATTAAAAATGACGACAAATAAGAAATCTTAAATCTCTCAAATAAGATAGCTTATACATAATAATAATAGGATATTCTGAAATTTTACTTGTCTCTTCTCCAAAGATAGATCACTCCTAACCCTGTCAGACTGACAAGACGGGGTTAGCTAGTAATTACAACACAACTGGCTAATGTATTGAGGCTAATTGACCCTTTATTTTCTTGTTTGCCAGTATAAGCATCATTATTGCTTTTATTGACTAACAGAAGAGTGAACAGTTCAGGGGAGAGTAATGGGCTGATCTGTTTGTTGAATAAAGAAAACATAGTTTTAATGAAGGTTGATACACTGCTGAGAGTTTCATTAGTTTAAACATCTTGTATTATTTCACAGTAGGCAGCTAGTATCGGGCATGCGGAGAGAAGAGTTTTAAAGATACTGACAGCACATAAAAGATGTACACACTGTCTTCTGCTCCCCTTCGGCTAGTCCTTAAAGCACAATGGTATGGTGTGTCACAGCGGTACTGTGTTAGCATGTGTTCTGTTTGGTAAGGATCAAAGTGCTAGCTAACCTTTTATTCTGAACCCAATCCACAGTAAGTGCTAGTGTGCGGAATTGTGTGTTATCGCATGCTTGAAGCGATTGGCATAGTTATCAAAGAGCTGTGTGTGTGTGTGTGTGTGTGTGTGTGTGTGTGTGTGTGTGTGTGTGTGTGTGTGTGTGTGTGTGTGTGTAGTGGGGAGGATGAGACCAGGCCCCAAGTTTGTCATCAACTACATTATGGGGGCAGGGCTGCAGACTTCTCATACCAGTATGGAGGTGACTACTAAACTGAGTCACACACACAATCAAAGTTGACAGTATTCATAATTTTTATAGATCTCTTTTGTATTAATCACAAAGAAAGAGAGATACTGATATGAGAGATAAGAGGCGGCGGAAAAAGAGAGAAGGACACAAAAAAGAAATACAGCAAGATTTGGGGGGATGCCACATACTGGGAATAACCCTACAACATTATACACATTCATATGGACACACACACACACACGCATGCACACACACACAGAGTTCGCAGGGGTTCTGGGAGGTTGGCTGTTGAGAAGACCACAACACAAGCACTATGCAGAGGAGTAGGAGGAGGCAGACATGACTTGAAAGGCCCCTCTAATGTGGCACTGGCACGACACACAGACACACACACAGACACACACACAGACACACACACTTATATGCATTAACTTCACAGAGAACAACTCTTATTGTTAGAGAAATACACAAACACATACTGCATCCACTTCACCTCTGCATATATTACAAATTACCTGAGGCATCAGGAGAATTTTCTCACTTTTATTCATCCCACTTCCAGTAATATAATCCTTGTTATTCAAATACCAAAAAAAAAAGAAAAGATATTACTACAATGATTTTATACAACTGAGACAATGATATAGGTCACAAATAAAATGACGCAATTCTGAGGTAAATTAAATGTGATATGATAGGCCCACCGAAATACAAGATATTATTTTTGGCACCAACATTTAAAAAAAAGATACGTATCAATAGGATAAATCTTGAAAACATTATAATCTCTACATAAATACATAAAGCAAAGAGTAACACTGGAATTACAGTACCGTGGCTCTTCTCAATTCTTAAAGGATTTAGCACCATTTAGCTCAACGACCTCTTTTGCTTTGGGACATTAAAGGAGAAACATCATGTTTTCACCCATATGGAACAGGCTCATGGCTCATTTTGGGTACAGACCTAGAGATTAAAATAAACACTGCTCTATGTTTTCATGCTTTTGTCAAGCTCTTTGCAAGCTTTGCACCCACTCACAAGTGTCTTTAAGAACTGTCTTGACAACCAAAGGCATATCATACGGTTTTGTTAATACTCCGCTAGATTCACATAAAACTATCTTTCTGAGCACAGAGAAACGCTGCTAACATTTTAGGGACCTCTGTTAGTCCGGTTGGACAGTAAATTGATGGTTTGGAGCCAGCCACGCTGTAAAGTCAAACAGATCTTTTGCAGAGAGGTGAGAGGGCGGTCCAACCTGCTGAAGAATCTCACTGTAGATGGTCATAACAGACAGGACGGACTGTAGAGAAAAGTGCAACAATACGGCATGCACTCAATGTATGAGTCCACAGTTGCAACTTCATGCAAGTAAATTGTATTGCAAAGACACAACACCACTTAAGCCTCTTAAAGAAGTCAGTCAAATGTTGAGTAATTGCTTGTAAAATACTTGTTTCCTCCCATAGAGTGAAAGACAAAGTGAAAGTACATAACATGTCAGGCACTGATAATCCTCCAAACCCTTTTACTTCTTTTTCTTTTCTTTTATTCTGTTTTTTTAAGTTGATGTTGTATTTTTTTTTTCCTTTCCATTTGTTTTAATAGAAAATAATGTCTAAAATTCATCACGGTTCATCAACTCATGATTACCACAGTAGGGGTAAAAGTATTCGCCACATACACATACATTAGCAGCAGGACCTGATGTAAAACTGGTGAGGCTAAAACCCACAGGATGATTTAGATTAATTCATCTCTTCACCACACTTCCCCACACTGATCAAACATTGCGTACGTGTGTGTGTGTGTGTGCTCAAGTCTATGCACACACAAGTCTACACCGTATGCACATCCGCATGCGCACACAAAATCAGCTTTACTTTAGCCCATTCAGGACTTTGAGGGTCTGCGGCCAACTCTGCTCTGTGCTGTGGGTGTAGTTAGAGTAGATGCTCTCCCCATCTCTTTCTCTCGTTCAGTCCCCCCACCCTTTTTTCTAGCAGTGCCACCCAGGCTTGGCCCCGACCCAGACCCACATCTTTAAACTGAGCCATCATGCCACGCCACGCCATGCTTTGAGCCTGGCCACAAGGCCCTGATTAAAACCCATGACTTCAAACTTTCCAAACTGTCAAAAACCCAGTCAGAGAGAGAGAGAGACACAGACAGAAAGACCGACAGAAAGAAAACGTCTTACATAAAATCACCGCTGTGGCATCGACTCACTTTTCAACGCGTCATCTGAGCTGGGATTTGTGTCACTCAGAAATAGGGCCGTGTGCATCTGTGTGTTTGTGAGTGTGTGTGGCTCAGATGGTGATTGGAGGTCTATGTTTACCACTTGGATGACGATGGTGTTTCATTTTGTTTTAATGAGGGACGGACGGACAGATGGGACAGACTGTTTTTATAGTCCTGCTAAAGGTTGACGCGTGGGGTTGAATCCTTCTGGATTGTACTTAAATAGACAAAAGTATTCCCAGCACCTCAGCAACACTGTCAAATAAATATACAAACACATATTCTGCTCAACACCTTTATAAGTCAAAGAAAGCACTGCCCTTAAATCTAGTGAGATTTTGCCAATCAAAATAAGACTTTAAAAGCCAACACATGTTTGAGATTAATTGTAAAACTGTTTTTATTTCATAATATCAATTTATAATAAAAATCTCACACTATGGGTTGGTGAGACTTTGACAGAGCCCTCAAGTATATGTGCCAAGAGTGCACCCTGCTGGAGAGTTGCAGAATAGCATGCCACACTGCAGCCAAACAAAAAACCAGCATGGTTATCAAATTTCACTTCAATCAAGTGTCAAGCTATACACTGCAATAATGATCTGGAAATTTAAGGTTTACATCAGTTGCAACAATAATTTGAAAGGCTGTTGAATTTGATTACCTGGGTTGGCTGAAGAACAATTGGAAACAAACGGATGTTGTTTCAACCTACATTGATTTTGACTTGGGGTTTATATGTTTAATTGATTGCCCGTGCTAAAAAGGTCTGTTAAAAGGTGGCAGTATTTAAACTGAGAGTATAAAACAGTCAAAGGCACAACATGACAAACAAAGACTCAACAAACATCAAACTGGAACAACTAAGTGAAGCAGGGGCATGAGCTAGAGACGGACTGTGGCAGTGAACCGCTACTCTCTCAAATGAAAATCCCTGGAGAGTCGAAAAGGATCTTGGAGTACAAGGGAGACCACCCAGGCAAACGTTCAAGACCCGCTGTTGTTTTACACACGTACAGAAAAAAATGCAGCAAGGAGGGGGAAGGGTGGGGCACGCATGTCAAAAAGTCAAGTTCAATGAAATGCAAGTGAAAAGAAAAAAAAATAAAACAGTTGAGAAGAGAAAAAAGAGACATGTGAAACTGTATTGCTACTCATCTCAAACACTCATCAGATGGCAAATATTATTTTGGATGATGGCCATTTTGCCAGAAAGCTAGAGGGAGGGAGATGAAGAAGGGGTTCATGTACCTTATTATACGGTGGTCATAGGGGAAAATTGCAATCATCTGTGATTCACTTGGAATACCTTACACACTGTGAAAGACATTATATTCCTCTAATATCAAGAGTTTCTCTGGGTTTTGACTGCCATGGCCATTTTGACAGAAACCACTTGGGACCCTGCATCAATTTTGAGAGTGAAACAGGAGTGAAGGCTACGCCCTTTTGAAGATGAAAGTCAAACTCTGGGTTGTTTTATAAGGACAGAAAGTGAGAAGTGTTGGACGATTATGTGTGTCTGCAGGGAGGGGAGATCCTAATGGTAAAACCCAAGTCTGACATGAAGTATGAGTTCAGCATGTGCGTGATTCTGTACCTACAGCACATGCACGCTTGTTTTAAATACTATCTCTAGAAGCTGCTACCTCAAGGCAGTCCCTCTTGCAAATGTCCAGAAGTCGCCAAACTAACAAGACAATTCTTTAATGTACTTTCAGTAGAAGAAATTCAAAGTAAAACTACATTTGGTTCAGAGTCCTCTGGGTATACTCACACACATGCTGTGATTATTCTCGATTTGTCTTGAATTTTCCCTTTAAAAAACACACATACATACACACACACACACACACACACACACACACACAAGCAACCTCTGGTCTGTTCAGTCTGTTGTAGCCGCCTGACTGGAACAACAACAATTTATGAGACAAGCACTTCCATATGTTGCTGCATACACATATATATGCACATACGCAGACACATACAGATACATATAAGTACCTAACCATGCAAGACACACACTCATGCAACCACATTCCTCCATCCAGGACCTTGAAGACTGCCCACAAACCCTTCGGTCATGTCGGTTTTGTATGGACTGGGAGTGTGTTAACATTCACTCTTTTCATTTTAATGCCTCGTTGCTTCACTGGATTGTAGAAAATGCCAAAGACAGACACGGGATAAACTGGCTGAGGGAACTTAAAGGACCTCAACCTTATGAGTGTTTGCTATGAGCCTCAGCCCACTGTCCAACACAGTAATACTTTCCCTCCTGATGATGTCTTGTAGGAGAAACTGGTGGAAAAAAAGGCTCCAATCAGGCCTTACTTGAGCATAATGACAGCCAATAAGATAAGCTGTTTACATAAACCTACATTTGACATATGGTTGCTATATTTACTGCATTGCTGACTTGAGCACCCCAGACTAAACCGTACACACTTTACTTTTTGACAGCGTACTGTATATGTTATCTGACTTGTTTATCTATTAAACGTGTGTAGCCCACGCACATGACTAAAAGTAGGGCTTGGGTATCATTTGACAGGTTTTTCCTACCAGTGCCAATACAATATATGAGTTTTGTTACCATTATGAAAACCATACTTTACTTTGAGAAATATAAACACATTTTTTGACAATATAACAGAAGAAGCCGAGAACCTCTCAAATGTTAAATGCTGCTTCAACATAAGGAGCTGTACAAGAATTTTGCCTAAACTAAATAGAATCTGGAATTGGAATTGTATTTAAATATTACACTAAAGAAAAATTTAATCAACGAATCATTCGATGACAACTTTCAATATTTTTAATACTTGGTGCTACAGACACATTTTGGTAAATAACACAAAGTATTAAGGTTCCCATACCCAGCTTGAACATTACTGCACCTAAGCTACATATAGGAAATAAGGTATTCCAGGCTTGGCGGCAATACTTGCTTTAATGTTTTTAATACGACTGTTTTTTTTATGACTGCAAACATGGCTATAAATGCACCAACCAGAACTCAAATTTAGTGACAGATAAAACCTATAAATATTTTTATATATATAACATAAATTACACATTAAGATTAAGCAGATTTTCAATCCAGTGAACCATGCTTGTCTGTTATGCAGCACAAACTCATATGTGCAACACAAAAACTTCTATAACCTAGTACTATAAACTGTTAAACTTATGTAGTAATGAGTTTCAGACACAGATTACAAAACTTTCGGTGCCAATTTAAAATCCAGCCTATTGGATTCAATCCTGAAAGACATTTTTTTGCACAACTGTTGATAAATATGTACCGCTTCAGGACCTGTTGAGCCATATTTGATATATTTAGGAGTTTGTGGAAAAAACACACAAAAGTAAACAGTCTAATTGAACCAATGTGCTGCCAATGGTCAGGATCATTTCATAAATTTGCAGTTTGGTTTCTTAACTGCTCCATTATGGGATTATGTAGAGCTCAGGTGACGTACAAGCACGTGTGCGGGTGGGTGGCTGCTTTGCCAGTGTGCACGTGTGCTTCCGTGTACATATCTGCTGGCGTGTGCATGTTTGTTTATCCCCATGTATGTTAGTGTGCACATGTGTATTTACATTTATGAATCTGTATGCTTATGTGTATGCGTGTGAGTACAAACCAAAAAAGTGTCTTTTCAGACTGATGCTTGGAAATAGGTTTTCTCTTGCAATTAGAGGCCATTACCAGTCCACCACATGTCAAAAGAAAGCCTCTTATTGCAGTAAATATACTTAAGGAGTGAATTACTGACCAACTATATACTCAAGCTGTACAGACCCTGAAAACTAATGGGCCAGAAAATACTAGAGGGGGAGAGAGAGAGAGAGAGAGAGAGAGAGAGAGAGAGTCTTGCACTCTATACAAACGCTCAGTTAACACAAACTCTTGACCCTGTGAACCTTTAACCCTAAAAAGAGGGTTTTCCAAAGTTGCATCAAATCATAAACAAACACACACACAGACATGTACTTCTGAAGGCATACTTGTGGTTCACTGCAAACAATTACTGCTGTAATATCATAACTGCTGCAGCATCCCTCGGTGGTCGTCACTGCTTCTTCTCCATTCCTCTCTTTATTCTCCAGTTGCTCTCCACATTTACATTCTCTCTTTCTACCTTCCCTTCATTTTTTCTCAATTGCGTTGGCTACCTTTCCACTGTGGCCTATTATGGATCTTTTAAGGCTCCACTGAGCGAAACCAATTTACTACAATCTGGGTCAGGCTCACACTACACCCTCACAACCTGCACACATGTATACGTGCACAGGCACATGCACAAACTGCCTTCATTCCCCTTGACCTTTCCTGTTCTTGCCAACATCTCAAGTAAGCACACACACACACCGATAGTTATCTTCAGATTGGGATCAGTACAGTAAAAGAGTGGGTTTGTGCTGACATTCACTCCGTTCGTGGCCAAGAGGGATTGGCTGGTCCAGAGGAGGGATGCAGGGAGAAACAAGAGAGAGACAGAAAGGTTGCCCACATTTTGCTGAAACTATGTGAAATCGCACCCCCTCCTCCCATGCATAGTGTTTTAAACTTGGCTCTACAAAATGCTGTCAGACCTGAGGAAAATAGAGGTGAAGCATTGCAACTGCTGTGGTTAAATAGTAGACATAAGAGAAGGTTCAGTCTGAGTGAATCTCCTGTGTCGTTGTTCAACACTGATAATTCGATTTTGTATCGTAAAACGTAAGGACAAAATATCGCACTATTTCCATTTAGCAGAGAGAAATGTTTTCATGTAATATAAGATTGTCACTTCAAAGTAACATTCTGGTCACGCCCCAAAAAAGCCTGGCTTTTTGGTGGTGTAACAGCAATCTGTTCATCTGATTTTAGTTTATAGATTTTGTCTGTCATCTGGTGATGGGCGGGTAGTGTACTTTTTTCTCTGGAAATAGCTGCTCGCTACAGCTGGAAATGCAGCTAATAAGAGCAGTGAGACTGAACCAAAACTGAAAAGATGGATAGTCGCAAAAACCAAAACCAACGAGCTGAAAGACACTAAAATGCCCCACAGAGCAGAGAGGAACAGCAGAGCTGGGTGAAAATTCTCTGTGGGTTCATCACTACTGCGTGACCCCTTCATTTGATCCATTGTTAATACAGAAATATTGTGCCACTTCACATGTGAGGATGTGTGACTTTCTCTGTTTCACATCACAATTAAAATAAGAATCTTGTTTCTATCAACAGTCACAGTCTTACTGTAAACTCGCTGTTTACCATAAGACTGCAAGTTTCTGTGCTGAACAGCGTCACCTTTCAAAAACATTTAGGAAATATTAATAAAGCTAAGTAAAATTCAAAATGCAAGCCACTTCTCTTTGTCAACAACATGTAAACATGGTTAGGCACACGATAGAGGCATGAAACACTACCAACACACACTTTGTTTGACCTCAGTAGGTTAGGTTACTATCACACACCACATTAGACCTTACTTTATTTCCCTGATATGTCGTCAGACAAAACATCCTTCCCTCACGACAGGCATGTCCATTCATACCCATTAGGATAGCAGTAAATAGCTGGAGCCAACCGTGACTGGGGCTAATCTGATTGCCTGACACAATGGACACTCGGGACAGACAGATCAGTGAGCAGCCACTGGGAAAAGGAACATTCAATGACAGCTACACATCACGATTACAGGAAGGCAATTGGTCACGGAAATGAAAAGCCATATCATTAACTAGTTTAAATGAGAGTCACACACACAAACTCCATGTGTGCTTTAAAACGCAAACTCTTATGTAGAAGATGAACACACACAACAGTCAGATCAAATCAATCCTGTTCGATAAAGCTGTATTCAGTCTCCAGCACACACACTCCTATAAAGTGTACTTGCATCACTCTCGTCACACACGCGCAGCCAGCCAGCCACTCATATGATACGAGAGCTGGGGAGGTCAGAAGTTCATGAGGAGAAGAAGACATGAGAGAATCCCTAAGTCATGCGTCAACGACTTAAAGTGATTACGATGAGCCTATGCTTATCCTTCCTGTCACACACACTTGATGTCAGTATTACAGTTTTAATATGAAACCACCTCTTATATTGAGGGTCATCTAGTAAACTCAGGCATATCTAATAAATCTAATAACATTTGATAGAGATAAAAACACATCTAGTCATAGAGATCATGTCTGGAATATAAAAAAAGACATGTGACCTTAAAAATAGTCAGTTTGGCAGGTCAGCAATGCCGGGACTGGTTTCTTAAGTGTGAGACATTTTCAATCACTGTTGAAATTATCCTTAAACACAAAATTGAACACGCACATATAGAAATCCATTCAACTAGAGGTCCCTCTATTGTGCTTTGTACAACTCTGACACACACCAAAGGTAGCAGTACTTTACAGAACAGTTTGGCCCAGGTCAGACCCTTACGGGAGAAAAGGAATGTAGAGGATGATATGAAGGAAAGGAAGATAAGCAATGTGGAGAAGAAGAGAGCTAAAAGAGAGAATCAGAATGTATAAGACATAAAGAGAGCATTAGGGTGTAAGTAAACCAAATTGTGGAAGAGGAAAAACACAATGAAATGGTTATTAGCATAGTAGGGGACTTAAAATTAAGTTACTTACATTATTTAAATGTAGCTATTGGAAATCATTTCAAAGTAAGATTGTATTAGTTAAGAGTTTGTAAGATAGTCAGTCCTCATCCAGCCATTAGAGTAGAACCTTTGGAAACACTAAACATCTGCATGGGAAAACCACCAGGAGCTTCAAGGTGAGCTTAGCTCAAAGCTACATACACACTGATGACCTACAGAAATGTACATATGGAACACAAACACAAACACATGTATACTGAACTCATGCCTATGTTTGTAGCTCAAAGAGACTATTTGTTATATTTAATCCTAAAAGTCACATTTTATTAAATGTGAATCATTTTGCATCCCTTAACAAATCAACTACGGATTAGCAATCAATATGTTTAAGTACCTACCGTTATAAATAGCAACAAAAATCTAAGATCAGCTTTGGTTGGCTGTGACGACGGAAACGCAGACAGAACATTTGAAGCTGTTGCCTAAATGGTCATGTACACAACCTGTAGCTGCAACCTGAAATTGCGATTGCGTGTTGGCTCCAGTAATCAACAAAAGGAATGGGCCTAAACAAACAATAAAGCCAGAAGTGCAGGCAGGTGCGACCATCAGCTGCTTTTCCTCCTCTTTCTCCAAACACACACGCTTTGTGGTAGTATGCAAAGGAAGGGTCTCCTAAGGCCGGGGTCACCTCCCTGTAGACCACCACAGCTCTGCTCTGGCTCCCAGATGTTCTCTCTCTTTCTCTCTCTCTTTCACACACACACACACACACACACAGAGGGACCTCCAGAAAATGCTGTTGGATGCTGAAAATAAACAAACTTAAATGAGCCGACATATCGCATTGCTACAGGCAATGACCAGTCACAGTGCGCACATTTGTTTGTATGTATACACCGATTACTTGACCTGTATATGGTAACTACTGCATGTTTATTTGTTTGGATGTTTAATTGATAGTTTTTATCTCTTTTCCTAAACACTCTGTACAGTTTACAACAGCTGTATTGTTTGTGTAGTTACACTGACACCCTTTGACAACGGGAGTCCTTGTGTGTACGAGCAGCCTAAAAAAAACTTGATTCTGATGTGTGTGTCTCTCTCTCTCTCTATGTGTGAGTGCACATGCATGCGTGTATCTCCCAGGACACATATGTGAGTCAATGCCTGTGCACTTGTTGAATAAATGATCTATTCCTGGGTCTGCCAAGGAAATGGGGGGGTTGAGGTGGGCCGTTTGGATGCTGATCACGATAGACATGTGTGTATGTGCGTGGTGGTCGCCGGTGGAGGAAGGCAGTGGAATCCACACCAGACCCATCTATTATAATGACAGGAAGCAGGAAGTCCAACCCCTTCACAGTCACATGGCTGCCAGCTGTCTTGGCAACTAAAGGGAGGAAGATAGAGAAGATGATAGGGAGCATGTTGTGTGTGTATGTGTGTGTGTGTGTGTTTGTGAGTTAATATATTTACATGTCTGACAGTCAGTTTGGATAGAGAGCGTGCAAGTGGAGTAGTATTGGTATGCGCATTCCTACACGTGTGTAATATCTGTTTATTGCAGTAATACTAAAGGCGTGAAGTTCAATTAAGTGGAACAACTGCAACTGTCACGCATCCAAATCGCTGTTGTCTTTCTCCTCCAACAGAAAAATCCTGAAATGTATAAGCCTCGAATTTATGAACACCACCATTATGCCAAATCCAGCGCAGGACTAACCTCAGTTTTCACCATATGGATGTATTTAGCAACTGCAGCTCAGTATAAATGTGCACGCCCACTTGCAGAGACACATGCATGCACACATAACCTCACATGCAAACACACGTACACCATTTCTTCCCAGACCAAGTCACGACGGGATGTCCTTCCTATTCCTATTCCCAAGAATAATATCCATAATGGAAAAATTGAAAACTTGATGATTTAAAGAATATATAAACATTCACACACAAATGTATATTATTGTTTGCACCTACACACACGCGCGCACACACATATACACAAACACACACACAGTGATGCTCTAACATCCATAAGGAATCATCTTGGGTAACTTTTCATCATGTGTCAACCTTTAAATCTCTCCAGCTTTACAGGCCGTGCCCTGGCTAACCGAAGGAGGATCAAATTCAACCACACAACGTCGACAGTCATTGCAACGTGAAACCTTCTATTGCCTCCTGTGACCTTTGTTCCTCCACGGACTCCGAAAACAGCTTGTATCTCAGACTATTGATGTGGATATGGACTGTCAAAGAGAAGTCACTCATGCACACGCACACACACAAATACTCACCTTCAGACAGGTGGGCGGTGAGCGGCGTCTGTGTCTCCTTGCTGTAAGAGACCAACTCCTTGGGAAGGAAGTCTACCTGTGTGATCTTAGAGGCACCCAGCCTCTGCATCCTGCGCCTGGGTAACAGAGACAAGATGTTCCTATTAGCATAATCATATTCTGCATAAACCCAATCAGTCCGATATATACAATTTGAGATAATATATCTCAAATTGTTTAAATGTTTCTAGCAATGAATAAAATGAGGAGCCATGCACTGCTTGTAAGAACTAGCTCAATATTCAGAAGACTGTATCATTAGAGGGCTTGACCTTTTAAATGGACTATTAAATTAGACTATTAACAAGTGTCATGCAATGCTAAATAAGATGTATGACAGTATTTTTTTTGTCAGGCAGTGAACAAGAGGAGAGAAGGAAGATGTACCCGAGCTCAGAATCTGCTTGCAGCTGCAGCACAGAGGGGTCTGTGTCCCACTGCAGCGTCCTGATGTCACCAACGGGGGGGGGGGGGGGGGGGGGGGGGCAAGAGAGGACATGCGAGTTTACAAACAGACACATTACAACAAACACACAAACATCAGCACACTCACACTCACTAACAGACCACTTATCTAGAGAAGGGCTTAACACGGGAATTCCCATCGAATTTCATGCAAAGATGGAACAATGTCTAGATAAGTGGATATAGCGTGGGAGGGCTATGCATCAGGGAGACATTATATTTCATTATACTTTAATGTATGCTACTCATTTAAATATGCTCTGTTCATGTCTTGTTATAGATTTCTTGGTCTTCTGCCAAGTATCTACAAGTGGAAAATACAGATACATTTAAGATACAGATACAATGCAGGAAAGCTCTGCAGAAATCTTTATTTGGATTTCTTAATCATCTACAGCATCTAGGTTTAGCAACATGTATGACATTAATCTTTTTTTTGTTGTTAATGTTTGTCTGACATTCTGTGTCTTGATGTTTCAAGGACACATTTGTGCCAAATAATGCATGAACGCCATGAACAATGTGTCCAGAAACTGGATTTTCCATCTCACAACCACAGCACAAAAAACATAATCTATATATACATACTCACGTGAAAACATTGGGCATATGAAAATCAAATTATTGCATTTATAAAGATTTTACTCGCTCGATATGACAGTTTACTTGCCATGCATGATCAATGAGTTTGACAAGTCTTAATTCATGAGCTCATTCAAGCACAACTATGGGATAAACTAAGGATAAAAAGCAGTGTTATTGGGGAGGTAGGAACGACTTGCTTACAGGGAAATCAAGCAGCAACTGAAACCTAGAGAGTTTTTTAATGGCAACTTGGTAGAAATGTACCAGCTGTGAAAGGATAGCGCTTCCAACATCGCTACACTTTTTGATGATACCTTTTAGGGCCAGCGAATACGCCCATTAGACCTTCAGCTTGTGCCACACAGCCCCAGGTGAGAGTGGCAAGGCATTTCTTTAGCCTGACAGACCGGCTGTTTTACAGTAACAGCGATGACACTTTAAGCAGCAGATTGTCAACTCTGTGAAGGCTTAAATTACTTCTATGGCTCAACTCATGCGAGCGAAAATCTTTGGAGCTGGTATTAAGGGAGACAGTAGGGCTTCAGACAGGAAGTCGCCAGGGGAGAGCAGAGGAACGAAGAACAGAGGGGCACTGCGCTGTTTTGATCTTATAAAGCATGATAGGAACACATTGCTATAAGACCACTGACAACACTGTGGGTACCTCTCTGTGTTCACATGAGGGTAAACTCAACTAAAGAAATGGGAGGGGGGGGTTCCTGGGTTTGACGTGAAAATGCTTACCTTGAGCTCAGTGCTTGGGACTTGTTTTTAGAGAACCCTGACCTAAGAAGGGACACACACATACACAGCCACAAATGGAGAAGCTCAAAATGGCATGCCATCATCCAGGGTGGATTTGGGGGGGTAAGAAAATCTTTCATTCCAGGCACTGGAACTAACTCACCAAAAATCCAATTGGTAAAAGCTAAAAAGAAACAAAAGTCTTACATATGAGAATTTATTTCTGCTATGAACTTTACAGAGTTAACACACATTCTTCATCCCCAATTCCACCCTTGGCCATACCAGAACAACACATCACTAATGACCCCTGAGGGCATCACTCACACACTGACCTCTGCGGTCAGCTGCCATTAAAAAGCAAATGGAAAGCGCTTGATGACCACTTTTTTCTCAACTGCAAGTTTTATTCACCCGAGCAGCCATGTGCAGAACTTAAAGGCAAATAGTTGCTCCACTGGTCTGGTGTGTTATGGATGTAAAAGCATGTAAATAAATGCTGCAGTGGCGGAAGCATGTATGAGACATGAGCTAGTCAGCACTGCGAATAGACCCTACAGAACAGCGACAAAAGGACAAAAGCTTACATCTTGTCACTTGCGCTTAAATCAGCTACAGGCCTTTACAGCAAGCGTATGGTTCATGCCCATCAGGCTCTATTTTCAAAAAATATTCCACTAACTGGATCACTAAGGCTGCTTTCTGAAAGTTTACCAATGTGGCACAGATAATATCTGGAAATCTGCAACCTCGCAGTATTTTCAAACTACCAGCTTCTTTGCAGGAATGACTACAGTGGAGACTTACCTTGAGATCAAACTTAACTTCTCAGGACTAGTTATGAGAAGCAACCAGCTGTACAGTGGTCATCAAAACACTAGATGCCATGACAAGAGACAGATACCACACTCAAAACCTAACAAGGGGACCACAACCTCACCATTAGTGACACTCATCCTTACCTAAACCTGGTGTGCCACACAAGAAAAGAGACAGGATATGTGTCAAAAGTACCCAAAAATATCCACAGCCCAAGGTAACTTCACGTTTTCATCATTTTTAGGCCACGTTCTTTGTGGAAGACTCAGGCACCACATACAGTTTATTGGTAACTTCTCAAAGAGCACGTCTAGTAAGAGTAAGCAAAACCTTCTAGTATTTCCAAGTGTGATATTTCCTTCATATGAGCATCAAGCATTTCTTTTAGTTTTATATAAGAATGTGAATATTTCCATTGAGCTTTGGCAAAATAAGACTCATGAACCAAGAAAGACTTCTGACATTGTACATTGGTACATAGGAAGTGTGTGATTTTGACCTACCTGCCTGCTGCTCCTCCGTCAGCTGAATCCTGGCTCCCCGTCTCACTGGGCGTGCTCACTGATTTGGAGGGGGACACAGGGGTCGGGACTAAATAATGAAAATAACATGAATCTAACATTAAAGGCTGCAAAGAATGGACTGCTCAAAGAAATTGGGATGAAAAGCAACAGTAAAACGAGTGATGGACAAATTAAACAAAGAAATAAAAGAAAGGAGAAGGAAGGCAGGGCATCAAATGCATTGTTGATTTTGTATCTGTTATTTATTTGTACTCAGTGTCATTTGAAGGTGCATTATAAATAAATCAAACTAATAACCGGGACAGCGGTGACCCAATTTTGAAGTGTTGAAAGTGTTGTTACAATTTCAGACCACTAGAGAACAGTGCAAGGCCAAAAGCTTGCTGGAAGTGACAGACACCCTGGGAATTCAAGCTGCAGCAATCTATTAGATTTGACCACAAGTGAAGGGAAGATATTTTGTTGAGCAGCATACTTTTAGTCAACACTATTTTTGTCCAAATTCCTTATTACAAGATAAGGTACACAGTTGGACAGAAAAAAGGGAGCTGCTATAAAAGTGACACAAAGTAATTATGAGAAAGGATCACAGTTCAAGCACAACTATGGGATCAACTAAGGATAAAAAGCAGTGTTATCTGATGAAATCTATTAAAACAGTATGTGTGACAAAGTTACAATTTTTTGTAAAAACAAAACAAAACAAATACAACAGAAGTGCTATAATATGCAGAGTTATGGCAACACATAGAATAACATACTTAATTTTTCTGATCATTTCACTATTGGACTGAAATATTTCAGCAAATTACACATCTGGTAGGCTGGCGTGTGCATCTTATGTAAGTGAGTATAGCTGAATCATTAAAGGGCTCCTCAAAAGTTTTTTGGCTGTAATTTTACATCTATTTAAGATTTACTGTAGAACAATATCTTCTACAGCACAATCGCAAAAGGGCAGCTGCAGACCATTTGATGATTCATTTATGGTTTATAGTGAAAGAGTATTATGTACCTAGAGGAGGCTCCGGTGAAATGCCAATGCTCTGTAGCAGGGCCTCAGTCTCCCTGCGCTTACGGTCTAAGTCTGAATCCTCTGGGGTCATCTCTCTCTTCTGCTGGCTCTCTGACTGCTCAGGATACATAGAGAAAGGTCAGTTTGCCCATCATGAGCGAAAGGACAAGTTAAAACATGCATGTCCATGCACATTTTGATCAAAAATTCCAACACCAACCTTCTGCACACACATAGATGACTGTATGCACGCATGGACACACACAACCTCAGCCTTTTATGTGTCACGGCCTGACAAAAAGCAATCGAACACACAAACAATACACACTAGAGTGCGGTACAGCATGAGAGCCAGTTGTGTGAAGTTACTCACTTTCTTCCTTACCTCTTTCTTCTTCCTCTCCTCCTCCTTTCTCTTTTTTTCCTCCCTGATTTGGGCGAGGCGCTGCTTCTTGCGCTCCAGCTCTGCTTTCAGGTCACTTTTGTCCGACATGGTGTCCTACGGGGGCTTCAAGGAAGAGGTTTGAACAGGAATGAGCTACGTGTTGCACTGTCACAATGTACTCTGGTTTCATTGTGACATGATACTGGATGGAGGAGCATAGGTTTATCCAGTGAGCCTAAGTGATGCTTCTGAAAACCCACTGGGTGTGGCAGTTATACATCCACATACAGTGCATCAAAAATCTTGCAGGACCAGCAACCAATAAGTTGATATTGGCAAAAAGGCTTTCAATAACAGGCCATACTTACCCAAGATCGATTTACACATTGGTGTGACACTTGTACCTATTCTGGTAGAGCTAGTCCAGTGGGCTATATTTAGGCAGCCACTTTTCTACTCAACACTTTATTTGCCACTATTCAAATTCAGTTAACATGTAATTAAAAAGATAAATAAGTGTGTGCGGTTGGGGTGGAGGAACTAAAGGTAGCCTTATGGTTAGGATCTTGTCTCAGGCTCACTGACAATGAGTTATTACAGAAAGGTGGGCTACCTATTCATAGCAGTCTGCGCCCTGACTAGTCATTTGCTGGGTGTTAGGCCAGTGTCACATCTCTCAGACATAGCAAATTATATGGAACAAAAATTGGGAAATAGATGGGAACTGACAAATACACAGTATAATCATAACACATAGATAAATATGTAAACAGCAAACCCATTACGTGTTCACTTAACTAGCAGAGCATTTATACATTCGCAGCTAGCTAAACACGAATTTGACAGCAATTTTGCGTCAAAGCGTTAAGGCCCAATAATGTTACTGAACTTCGATAACGATTAGCTCATAAAAAGGGGGAATATTTAATCATAAATAACCACATAATGTAACGTTATTGTTATTGTTCCACTCGTACCTTTTCCACTCGTATTGATTATGATGTGTCACCCGGCAAAGATGCTGTCTCACTGCTGCACCCCGAAAGAAAAATCAACACATCCTCTAACCTAAATCACAGTGAATCGAGGCCTCACCGAACAGGCCGTTTGAACCTTTTCCTGTGGCTATTGATGACACTGGTAAAAACAGAGCATTTCAGCGGACGATGACCCAAATAAGACATAAAGCAGGTGCACTGCACGCCGATACATCCCTGGGAGGAGGAGGATGATGTTGAGGAGGAGGAGGAGGAGGAGGAGGAGAAGGAGGAAGGGAAATCCCACCTCCTCTGGTCATGGATGCCTCTGACGCGCACTGTCATCGTCTGCTGCTGGCTTTTGCAACGCCGCCATCTTCTGGCCATTTGGAGAAGTGCGTTGGAGCGGTCGTACCTAGTAAATAAACAAATGTTAATACTTATCAGACGTTACCCGTCTGTTATGCATAGTTAGGTAAGAAAAGATGCTCTAACTCGCTTGCGGAGATTTAGATTTAGTTGGCGGCCCAGTAATATTTAGATAAAAAGCAGCAGGCAGGTGACCGTTACTAACGTTACGGTCGTTGGAGTAGCGTTGCAACGTCTGGTCCAGATGTGTCTTCAGCTAATGAAGATGTATGACGGGTAAAAAAAATGTTGTTAGCAGACGAGTTCAAAAATGTAAAATAATGTAAATGTATTTGTTGTAGTTCGTCGGTAGGGGACGCTGTAATAAAATATTCTGTTATTTCACAGCACAGTTTGGATCCTGTACTCCAACCCTTCTTATTCTTCTTCTAGCTGACATCCTTTGTGTGAGATTCTGGTTGTGTTACTGCCATGAGTTTCATTTCCTGATCCCAGAAGAGTTGCTACTCTTTATTGATTTTCTTTCATACAATGCCCTTTCCCTCTGAATTTGAAAGTTTAGTATGTATATCTGTGTTTTCTTTTTAAAACAGTTTGTTTAGATTGTTCTATCTAGAACATCTTTGGTTTGTCCATTCTCTCATTACCACAAATGTGCATACGAGCAGGAACCATCTGCAGGAACCCACATGAATGTGACATCAGTGCCTTGTTTTATTACTCTTCAATGTATTGCCATTATTTTGAATAGTAAGTCCTGGCAGGACGGAGCAAAGACTGAGTGACTACGGAATATAACTTTGTTCTAAAGCTTTAATTTGAAGTAATTCTAAATCTACCATTAGAGTTTGTAGTGATATAGGGATCATCACAGTGAACAAAACACTGTGATGATGATTTTGCTTTAACACAGTGGCACTACTCTTATCTCAACTTGTAGGGCACACACAGTTCTGAAATAAATAATCTGAAAGCCTGGGCCTCCACCACATCTAATCCTAATAAAAGTACAGTTTTTAATGCAGATCCATAAACTACATTTTCAGAATCTAACCTTGGAGTAATTAGAACAACATGTATATTTTTGAGGATGCAATCCGCTCCCCAGTCCTCAATCTTTACACTTATTCACAATATTTTTAATGCAATATTCTCTCCTGGAGTCAATCTATGTTCCAAAGAATCGAAATCTTGCAACTATCTCCTTGCAATTTTTTTTACAAGCCCCATAACCACAGGACAACTTCACTCTTCTCTGTACCCTTCCATCTTTCTAATTATTCTCAACACCTCTCCTACTGGAGTCGAGCTGCTAACTGAGCCACAAAACTTTCTCCAGTATGACCTTTTTGCTTGTCTTATTGTCATCCTTACTACTGCCTAACCATGTTTTTGTACTGTATCATATGATGAAAAATAATTTCATTATTTTAAATGCCTTTTTCAGTTTCTCACATCTTCTTTACATTTGTCCTCCTTCCATGGTACTGTCGCACTCTTTATTTTGCATTTACTCTTAGCAATGGATCTCAGTGCAGCTGTTCTAATACCTTCTTCTATTTAATTATCAAGAGTTTCTAGGGTCATATTACCATTAATCTGATCCATATAGTCATCACTTTCCTACTTAAACCTCTACCGGTTAGCTTTCTCAAACACAGTCTACATGCACTGATGTTTATTTTACATAATTTACATTTACTAATTCTTTCAAAGTGACTTACATTTGAGGAACAACATACAAGCATCAATAAAGCATCAATACATTGGATAATGCATGGTTCCTTCTTAGTATACTTTCCAGACACAAATTGGAGCAATATTTGAAACCAATTTAATATCATATTAAGACAGATTAGATTAGATTCTTTATTGTCCTTTTCAGGAAATTGTTTTCCGCAATCTATATCAGAATCAGTATCACATCCCCTGGGGGAAATTCTTGTGTCAAAGTTGCACACATCGAGGCATAAAGGAATAGAAATAATAGAAGGTTAAAGGTAAAGAATATATCGACATAAAAAGAAGAAATATGAAATGTAAAGAAGAAATATAAAGGAGTATGGATATGTACAATATAAATAGCCTCACATATAAACAATGTAAACACATCTACAGCAACATATATCCTATATCAGACAGCGCATTTATACACAAATTGATACCAATCTAACATACTTTCTTACTAAACAAGTAGTTTTGTTGAGTAGTGCTACGGGAGAGGGGATAAAACTCCTGCTATATCAAGCCCATCTCCAGGCCAGGGATCTGTATCCACATCCTGATGTAAGCAGAGTAAAGAATGTGTTGAGAGGATGACTGATGTTGTGTACTATTATGAGTGTTTTCCGTAAAATGGCTTTCCTTTTGAGGTCAGAGAGGCTGGGGGTGGGTAGACCAATTATTTTGGTGCCGTTCTTTGTGATGCATGTAAGTTTGTTCCTATTTGGCACGGTGAGAATATTGAAATAACAGGTTGAACAGTAAAGGAGGATGAGTTTAATTATGCTTTTAATATAAAAGACTTCTTTACTGTATTAACATATATCCTTGTTATATAGGCTAGGCCTTCCATTATTGAGGCACACTAAATTCCCCCTAGCTAACAAATCTGTTACTGACAGTTTTCTCACTCCCCCACAGTGTGTTATGTCCCCACACCACACGATGCTCTGCCCTACTCAATTTTTTTTTCAAGTTTGTTAAAGTCTATTAAACGTGTACAATAATTCAACAACCAACAATTCTTGCCATGATTCATGCCCGCCTACCAATCCACGCATGCGCCATTGCCAGGAATCTCTTGGCGCTCATTGGTTGATAGGAATGTCAATCACTCCTCTTCCCTGTCCGACAACAATAACATCCCGCACTGTTGGAAGTAGCGTTTGAAGGGCATAAGACAGACGGCTCGAGAAAAATAACGATGGTGGACTCATTACCAGCATCCTTAAAGACGTAGATTTAATGAGTCTTGTACGACGTCGAGCATTAGCCCCGCTAGCTTAGCAGTCGTCAAACTGGAGCGTGCTGAACAGAGGAAGGACAGTTTGTCCCTGATACACTGACATTTGGGGTCCGAAACAGAGGAAAAATGAAGTTCGCTCAGTTCTTGCTGAAAAATGGCTCTGTTGCTGGGATACCGAAACAAGTGGAGAGGTTTTCTAAGTTTTCCCCTTCTCCCTTGTCTATGAAGCAATTCATAGACTTTGGTAAGTGCCTCGAGTAGTATTAATTGCGTTGGATGCAATGCACGTTACTTAACGTTAATTCCTCCCCACGCTCACATGGCAGTCACACAAGTCACGTTATTCCTTCAGTGTGTCTTCACAGCTGACTTTGCAGTAACATACTGCAGGTAGCCTATTTGACAGACAGCTGCAGCTAATACAAGTAAAATTCCCATGCACATAGATAAGGCAGGTTCTGACGTTTCTTAGATGTTTTATCGTGTCCTTTACTGTACACGCTTCTGCAATTACCACTTTGAAGGTTTGCTTTTGATGACTGACTTAATCTACAATAGGCCTTCTTACATTATAACATCATAATTGAATCCAGCAAAAAAAAAATGCTTGAAAAGTGCAGATATTTTCGTCATGGTTTTCCATTTTATTTGCACAACAGGTTCCTGTAAGAAAAGACCATGTACACAGATAATCCTGAACAATTTTCCACCTAGGGATGAGTGTCAAACGATACTAAGGGGCTGTTTATCAGTTTAAACAGTGTTTATTTTTATTTTTTTATATGGCGCTCCCCATAGCTACAAATATTGTTCTTTGAGCTTCCTTGATGGGGGACTGGTGACCTCCCTCCACCATAAATAACCAAACAACAAAAATGAACAAACAAACAGCAAATTTTTTAATAAGCAAAATTCTGCTCACAAATAATTGCATCCACACAAGCCATACTGCACTTCAGCAGAATATTGGTGCACCACAGCCACCCATCCTACCACACAATACCAAGACAAAGGCGAAGGCCATAGGGATAAGATATACCCCCCAACTGGGCCTGAACCAAAAAACACCTTAGACTGCTTCAGTCGATGCACCAAGCATGGAATGAGCCAAAGACCTGGCAGTCATATCCCTGAGATAGGACTGCATAAATGTCAAGTAATATTATTTACAGAGACCAAGCATATCCCACCATGGGCAAGCACTTGGCAACAGTGGCAAGGAAGCAGAACCTAGACTCAGGGTGGGCGTCCATCTGCCTTGACTGGTTAGAGAGAGAGAGAAAGAGATGTAAAACGATAGTAATGGTGGTAGTGGTACTGATATCAATGAAAATAAATAATAGTACTAATAATGATAGCATTAGTAATGATAATAACAGTAGGACTAATGATAATAATAATTGTAGCAGCGGGTGTTGACCGGAAACATAGGGGCAGCAGGGGGCTTGCAAGTGTTAGGGCAGAAAAGAGGTGTGCAGGTAGTGGAGGGTCAGCTGGTGAGGTCCGGGACGACCCGTGCAGGAGACCAGTCTCTCCCTGGGGTGCTGGCCGCCCTTGCTGTGTGCAATGTTGCTGCTGGTTGCACTGACACGTTCTTGACCTCTGCAACCTCTGTTTGTTATTAATGTTCCTTTTGACAGTTGTTTTTTCCAAAGTCCAGTACTGTTCAGATATAGGGTAACTAATATAAGGTAACAGTACAGACACTGGTATCAAAACAGTTTGAACAATACAGCGATACCCGGCCCTATTTCCACCAAATGTTAATGATTAGGAAGGTTGCTGTTTTATTTGTCTATATTTTCTTACAGAATGGGGTCGAAGTTCAGTGCTTGCTCAGTAATTTTTTCTCATGATTCTGTCCCTCATGTGACTGCAGGCTCGGCCAATGCATGTGAGAAGACCTCCTTTGTGTTCCTGCGGCAGGAGCTTCCTGTCAGACTGGCCAACATCATGAAGGAAATTGATTTCCTCCCTGACAAGCTCCTCAGCACTCCATCCCTAAAGCTCCTCACCAGCTGGTAAGATCTCAAGACACTACATATATATTTCTGCATAATCTGTTGCACCAAAATCTGGGAATGATCAAGTCTTTAAGTTTTATAGCAGGAGTGAGGAAAGGAAATGTAGGGTGCCTACAAACTGAAGAGTGAGAGTCCTACTGTTTATCTATTTTAATTTTTTCCCCCGGGTTCCCAGATTATATAAGGCTGTACAGGAACTGGTTCTTGTTTCAGCAGGGGATTGCTATGAAACAAAAGTCTGGGTCATTTAAGCCCACTCCTTATTATCTCTCAAATCACTCTTTCTTTATATTCCAACTTTCCGATGTTTAGCTTTAAATATAAAACAGATCCATTCTGTATGCCATTTGCTTCCTTTAGTTTTGGTAAATTCAGTAAGTCACAGGCTTACGTGTGAGGTTTTGTCACTGTCCGTTTTGTTTAAATATATCAGTCCCCCTCCTCCCACATCCAGCTGTTCTCTGTGCACTTTATGGTTACATGCCATTTATCTGTGTACTGTGTTGGTATGTTACTGTTACATATGTGCTCCAATTTCTTGTTGTACCATAAAGAGTGTAGCACAGATTTAGAAGTTTGAGGAAGTCATACTACATAACACCAGTGCCACCTTTTTTGTTTGTGGTCACAACCCACAGACAGGGAGAGTTATACCTGCATTTGTGTGTGCACACACCCATTTCAGTGTACATGTCCTAAAGAGTCCTTTAAGGCTGTAAACATAGCGAATGCACCCACATACAGAGTGTGTGTAGGGGAAATGATAATTTGATAGTGAAATGATAGTTTTCAGCTGTTAGTAGAATAGCTGTAATCATTTTCACTTGATGAGATACAATGAACCTCCCCCTGGACACATGTGACAGGCTTGACCACTAGTGGGATGTTGGCTCCAACCACATTCTCCTGTCTTTAAACTCCAGTTTTTGTTATTGCATATAGCAATAAATTAGCGCTAAAGATACTGGGTAGTTGTAAGAGAGCTCCCAGTCCTCTCTCAGGGTAATCTCACTACTTAAGAGTTTGTCTTCCCAACGCAGCTGCATCATGGTAAAACACAGTATTGTACTGCAGACTTTACGTTAGCATGTTGATAATGTTTGGTGTAAAAGTCACATTAAGACATGTTAACAACAAGGTCAGTACCCCACCCCCACACTTTTCAGAAGAGTCGCAGCAGTGTCTATATTTGGCCATACACCTCCTGTACTGTGGGTTTCTCTTCCCACTCTTGCAGAGCTCTTTGGATTGCCACTTGTTAATGTTGTTGACAAGGGAAGAGAGGCGACGCCTTGATATTTCCTTTCTTACAACAAAGTTGCAAAATAGTCTATTTCAAGATGTAGATCTGTTTGCATGACGGGACTTAATCCAAAATTAGAGCGCTGGAGGTCAGTTGAGGGACAAACTGAGCACTCATAGCCACACTGCTGTTCACCTTTCACCCAATTTTTCTACAGTGAGACAGCGGTGGAGAGTGTGACTCAATGAGCTCAGCACTTAATTCCGGTTCAACGCACTGGCCTACAGATCTGTGAACAAGCCACTCTTATCTAAAGCGAGAACATTGTTATTCTATTATTGGTTTATATGCCCTACACACAATTTCACATAAATTCAATGACCAGATAAATGTTTTTCTTTTTTCATAATACTGGAGCTTCCTTGTCATTGTTATACAGTAAGTGTGTTTCTGAATCTTCTTTTAAAATCTACCCTTTTGTCTCCACCAGGTATTCACAGAGTTTGTTGGAGCTGGTAGATTTTTTAGAACAAGATCCAGATGATAAGGATGTCCTGACAAGGTAAGTCACTTACAGACACTTTCAAAAGTGTGAGCAGACTCAGTAATGCAGACGCCTGAAAACCTAATGGCTGTGGTCACATCTTTCATGTTCACATACCTTGTTGTACAGCTCCTGAAAGCCACTGTCACACTCAAAGATAGAAGATTAATTACAGTGTTCCTCCAATGGCTCCATTAAGTTAATGTTCCACTGCATGGTCCACCATGAAAAGGAATAATTCCTTTAATTTGGAGTCTTTAATTTGTCTTTATTTATTCAGCACACATTTCAATATTTGCTACTTTTTTTTAATCGGGCACCTTCGGTTAGAATTTTTTTCTTTTACTGCTTGTAATCGGGTTTCTTCAAATTGATGATTGAAGGAGTACTATTAAAATTAAACACACTGCAGCCAGTCACCATTGGACAGCTCTGCAAACAATAGGTTTACCTGTTTGATTGCGTATGCTGTAAGTGGTGGATAGTAAGTGTAGGATGATGCTTGTTTTGATGCAATTATTTTTTCCATGTCAGTTAGGATGCATTGATTAGGTGCAGGTAAAAACAAAATAATACATGTATGCCGATGATACCAGTACGTCAAAATTAGCTGGGATCAGCTCTGATTCGATTACTAGGTAATGGACATTGGTACATCCCTAATAGGCTGGTGTGTGCATGCATTTTTATGTGTTATGGCTGGGAAGATATTGGCAACACAAAATTCTTGTTGAAAATGTCATAGTAGTTCTAGTTTGAATTTTAGCCAAAAATGATAGGTTTTTGATGTGTTTATCAGAAGATCCAGCCCTGTTGTTATGTGAATTTACAGCAGTGTGCTATGTTAAGCAGGCATGTAGACAAGGGAGCAACATAAAACCGTGCACGCTGGTGTGTAGAAACACGGTGTAGGCTACTACCTATCCTCACATACCCACAAGTCTGTCACGTCTTTGCCCTCAGCTTTACACAGACTCTGGTGAACATCCGTAATCGGCACAACAACGTGGTGCCCACCATGGCTCAGGGTGTGGTGGAGTACAAGGAGGCCTTCGGTGTGGACCCCGTCACCAACCAGAACGTTCAATACTTCCTGGACCGCTTCTACATGAGCCGCATCTCCACGCGCATGCTCATGAACCAGCACAGTCAGTATAGCACTCTGTGATTGACTGTGAGTTAATCAACACAAGGTGTCTATACAGTATGGAAATACGATTAATTGGATTATATTCACAGAAAGTATAAAACATATTACAGTTGTACATTAAAAGTAAATGGACACATGTAATTTACTTTACCGGACCCTCTTGGGCCTCGGACCCACCAACCATAGTCTCTCCAAATCCAGTGGGTGACAGAGTAAAAAGCACATTTTGACTATATAATTCATGCAATGGTAAAAAAAAGGCTAAATAAATGGAAAAAACTGAGAATGTACTTGTTTGGTGTTCAGTATTCAGCAATTTTTTTCATTATATTCAATTTCGGCTTCGGCCAAGAGTTTTCATTTCGGTGCATCCCTCACTGAAAGGGCTAATCATGCTTGAGAGCTGACATTTGAAAGTGTTGACCTGAGAAAGGGGCTCTGTCACTGCACATTCTTTTTTCTGTCAGACAGCGCCACATAGTCAACACCCGGCCTGCCTTGATAGCTCTACAGTAGTGCAGCACCTCTGTAGCACTGAGTGATTAATGCATCTGGCATTATTGCAAGTAGAATAATAGTGTTGTGTTGCTTTGTTAGCAATAGTGTTCAGCTCTTGTTAATATGTCCAATTGCAGAAGAACTCATTCAAATTGATGTTCACAAAAGTACAAGATCTATGGACGGTTAATCGTGTGTGTATATATGTTTGTGTTTATGGACTGACATTTGTTGTGTTGTACCCTGTAGCATTAATCTTCGAAGGCAGTGTGAACCCAGCCCATCCCAAACATATTGGCAGCATTGATCCCACCTGTGATGTTGTGGAGGTAGTAAAAGGTATTGAAGGATCTTCCTCTGCTCCAGTACTGCAGTCTATATGCACACACATGCTTTACCTATTTTACCCTGCTCTCTGTTTGTACAGATTCATGACTGTTTGACCCTTTATTATCTGATATTTTTAGAGTCAGTATACAGAGTGGGAAGTGGAAACATGTTATCACGATGTGCATGGCTGCAATAGACCCATCTCTGAGTGTTGTGTAAACTGTTGGGGACTAGAACAGTCTCATAAGTATAAAACACAATGCACAAATACATGGAGTCATTTGTAAATCTGGACCCATATCTGTGCCAGAGTGATTTGTATGTGTAAATCTGTATTTGTCTGTCTAATTTACAACACGTATATCGTCATTTGTTCATCAACTTGGCATTTTTTTTTGTGAATCTCAACATTTTTGTGTGGATCCTTTTGAGACTGTCCTCATGCGCCCTTTGTGTTGCAAAACATTCACGTGCAGGGAAGACCGAGCCTTTCCTGTAGATTCCATATACAAATCACTCTGGCACAGATACGGATCTAGATTTACAGATACATATCACTCTACATTTCATTGTACATTGGCTTTTACAAGTTTACGTACCTTGACATTTGTTTTTGAATACTTGAGACTGTTCCCATAAAAACTAATCCCATAAAAACAGTTCACTGAAAGGCAGGAAACATAATGTCTTCTAATGTTCTTCTCCATTCATCATTAGTTGTCTTTTGTGGTTAGAATTTCTTACAGTAAAAAGTAACCACAGATGTTTTTTCACTTTGTAGATGCCTATGAGACTTCAAAGATGCTGTGTGAGCAGTATTACCTCACCTCTCCTGATATGGAGATCAAAGAAGTCAATTGTATGTCTTCCCCAACAACCACATTGTTTCAATTTGCAGATATGTACTCTTGCCTGTACTGTACCTGTCTTGTTTCACCTGAATATATTGTGCTGTCAACATCAATTTGAAACATGTGCTATATGTTATACCTATATGGTTAAAATGGGTAGAAATATAGTCAACCTAAATAGTCTTTATTTTATTATGTTCATACAAATGGCTAGTACGTTTAGGGTTAGGTAAAAAGTCCCTCATGAAAGTATCATGATTACACAGCAGAGAAAAGATTGGAATGCTGCATACATTAATAGTAGGGCTGGGCACATTAACGCAGTTATTATTATTATTATTTTGAAAGTCTGTTGCTCACTGGCTCTGTATACACATACAGTCAAACCGTGGGTCACAGGAGGGGTGGGATGTTGATCAGCCTGCAAATCACCCACTCAAATCAATCAAATGCCATAGGGAAGTGGATAGCTACACACTGCAGGCTGATTATTATTGGGGAAGATGTCGGTCTTAGGAACGTTCTTAAAATCACAACATAGTCGCAGACAGGGAGACAAGCGCTCCACGAGTAAAACGGCAGGCACTCTATGGATGGTAACCATGACAACGGCTTCTGTGTTATAATTAGTTAAAATTATAGGCTAACGTTATATAACTTTACCTGATAGGCCTTCTAGTTTTGCGGGGATGCTCTGCCATGCGAATTCCCTCCTGTTGATGTCTATTTGGTAAACTGTAATAGATAGCGAGCATCAGTCTCTCTTCCAATAATTTGTGCTCCGCCTCGCCAAGACAATTCAACTTTGGCAGCAGGCGTGTGCGTGAGGCGACCACTTCACCTCAATCTAACAGGGACCCTGATAAAAGAAAATGTTTCTGCTGATACCTGTTCAGAAACCTCCCCCCCCAAGAAAACAGATTTATATATGCTAACCTGTTGCTTAGAAGGTGCCTGTTATGATACTATTAACATGGCTCTGGACACTAACTTTTTTTAACAAGCTATAAAAGGTAACGCCCTGCCAGTGGCAAATAGCTTTGGTTTTATATTTGATTTGATTACATCAATGTTTAAGTTGAGATTTACAATAAATATTTTATTGCTACTGTTTAAAGGGAATACTGCTGGTAAAACCACCTTATTTGTTTAAAGTGTTTGCAAACCACATGTGATTGCATTTTTTATATAGCAGTACATTTAAATTAAAAGTGCGCAATGCACTACTTTAGAATTCATTATTCAATTTTGCGCACAACTATGCGATAAATCTCAGAAAATCATGTGATTAATCACGATTAAAAAAATTTAATCGTTACCCAGCACTAATTAATAGAACATGTAATTAAGTTGAATAAATGTGGTATTGCTACAATATGCTATATATCATTAATGAAGTCCATACACCTAATTCCTGTTGCAGTATATTAGTTAGAACATGTGCAAGCGCTTTAAATATTAAATATATATGGTCTTCAT
>NW_024040817.1:21559917-21579917 GCF_014851395.1 Micropterus salmoides | reverse complement strand
GCCTAAGTATGGCAGAGGCTTGTCGGAGAGTGTAACCTCATCTGGGCCAGTCCACGATGTCGTCAAATACATAAATGTTTTGTTATAAGTATATTGTGTGCCATAGCTGACATCAATATTATTCAGCTGCCTAAATATACAATGTTATTGGACAATATTACATGGGTAACAGAGTGCACTGTCTGTAAGAGCAATTTATGTTTTATTTTGTATTGGGTGCAGTACTGTAGTGGGCCAATAGGTGAAACCTGTCTGTTTTGGGTCAAAGGTAATTTATAGTTTTTCTCAGTTGCTTAAACATATATGCCCACTCTGACATCACATTTTCAAACAGTTAAGACACAGGATAAAACTGAAGCTCAATGGCCAAAATTACTCAATGGCTCATTTTGTTAGCAAATGCTCTAACACTCACAGAACATTAAAAACATGTAACATAAGCAAATATTTCCATCAAACACAACAACTTTCAAGCAATCATTACACAATGGACAACAAAACACAAAATACAGCCATCAATATGAAACTTTACAAACTCAAATGGATACTGGGAGAAAAAAAAGCTACCAAAGGAAACTTATAGGTGGAAATACCTTTAAAAAATAAATGTAGCTATATATATATTTTATCTTTCACATTTAGTCCATTCATTCTTGACGATTATGCCACAGGTTCTCATCAACATCATACTGAATGTTTTCCCTTGCAATGCACCTTTCTTTCTTTCTTTGTTTATTTGAAAGGGGACAGTGTACATTAATCAACATTAAAACAATGTAAATGCTAATTTTCATGGTAGTCCTCCAGCCAGGTGTAAAAAAGGCAGCCTTAAAAATAATCACAGGTATAAAATCACAAGATAAAATGACATTCAAAACATTATGGTTAAGAAATACAATTCATGTAAATAATTATATAATATTTAAATGCTCATAAAGCATTATACAGGTTTGGCTCTCTACAGCCTGCATTCTTTTTGAATGAGAAGAATGACAAAGACTCTCTGATGGTTTCAGGCACTGTGTTCCATTGCTGAGCTGCTCTTACGGAGAAGACAGCCTGACCAAATGCTGTTTTTCTCTGCGGGGGATAATGCAGTCTTCGCTCACTGCCCCTCTACTTACCCTGACCTCACTAGATCTAAAATGTATAAAATCACATAGTGGAGGAGGTGCTAAACCATGTCTGATTTTATAAATTAAACAGATGTTTTTGAATTTAATGAGATTGTCCCAGGTAAGTAACAGATATTTCCTCGGAATACTACAGTGGTGGTAATTTTTTCCCAGTATTTTCAATGCTTGTTTGCATAATGTTTCTAATGGTTTTATTGTTATAGAGTGAGTATTGGACCAGCTTATTAAACAATATGTTATGTGGGATCATGGAAAAGAAATATGATTTAGCAGCTTCAGGTGAAAGGAAATCTTATTATTATCTAATTTGAAGTTTGCTAGACTGAACTTAATCCTGTTACTAACTTTTTTGATGTGAGTTTTGAAATTGAAGTTTGTGTCTATATGTAATCCTAAATATTTGGATTCTGTGACGACCTGTAATCTTTCTCCAGATATTAAAATTTCGGGTTTAATATTTAAATTGTTTTTTGAAAAGAACATGGTAACTGTTTTGGATATGTTTAATTGCAGACAGGATTGCTCAAGCCAGGTTGAGACCAGTGACATGGCCATCTGCACAGATGGTAAATTGTTAATGTATAATCTGAAAAGAATTGGACCTATAATTGAACCCTGTTGAACACCAGTTGATAATAGTAATGGGGCAGAATTATATTGGTCAATTCTTACACTTTGTGAACGAGATGAAAGGTATGAATTAATGAGGCTAATGAATTTGGAGGAAAAATTAAATGCATGAAGATTGTGCAGTAAAACTGAATGGTTAACTGTATCGAATGCTTTATGAAGGTCTAAAAAGATTGCTCCCACTATCCCTCCTTTGTCCATATTTGATTTAACCTTTTCCAGAAAATAACATGTTGCTGTCTCTGTAGAATGATTAGCCCTAAATCCAAACTGCATTGAGTGCAAAGGAAAAGAACTGCAATTAAGATGATTGATGATTTGTTTAGCAACCAGATTTTCAAAAACTTTAGATACTGTTGGCAAAATGCTAATAGGTCGGTAATTAGATGTAAGAAGGGAGTTACCATCTTTTAATAAGGGAATGACACTAGCAAGTTTCCATGGCTCAGGAAATTTCCCTTGATCTAGTGACTAATTAATGATATGTGTTAGTGGACCCATAATTGACTGACCTATTTGTTTTAGCATGAGTGTGTCCATCCCATACACGTCTTTTGCTCTTGAAGACTTAAGCTGTGTAATTGCCTTTTCCACATCGGATATGGACACAGATTTTGGATATAGTGGGGGCTCAATTAACAAATCTGACAGGTAGGTTGTTATATTTCACAGGGAAACTTTTGGCTATAGTCTCAGCAGAATCAACAAAAATCGTTTAGTGTCTGTGCCATAGCAGATGGATCCTGCAAAAGCATGCCATTGTTCTTTAGCTGTATTGAATTATTACTGGAAGAAGTTTTACCTGTTAGTTTATTGATCTGTTCCCAAATAGCTTTTGAGTTTCCATGACAGTTTTTAATAATTGTGATAAAAAAGTCTGCCTTTGCTTTTCGTAGTTGTCTTGTCACTTTATTCCGTAACGAAGCAAATTTTTGTCTGTCACAAGATAGTTTTGACTTACTGGCTTTTTTAAGGGCATTGTCTCTGTCTTTCATTAATTGTTTGATATCATCACTGAGCCAGGGAAAAGAACACTTTCTGTTTTTGTGTTTAATTGTCACTGCAAATTCATTAATTTTTGTTTGTAAGCATTCAGTGAATTTCGGACAAATTATTTCCAGTTCACTGTCCACTAGTAGAGTGTCCCAGACTATTAATGTCAAAGACATCTGAGGTGCAAGAGATAAATTTAACCCAACACATTCGAAATCAATTGGGGTTTTCCAATGGCACAGAGGGAAATACCTCCTTGCATGGCGTATCCATCCCTGGCAGTCCTCTGCACCTATTGCCAGGCAACCAGCATTCATTGCCTCCAGGAGAGGCATCTGCTCATATGGCCGGTGATCATACACCTTCCTCCAAGCAGAGAAGAACTCCTCGATTGGGTTCAGAAAAGGCGAGTATGCAGGGAGGAATTGCATCATAATACGAGGCTGTGCTGCAAACCATTCATTCACAAGGCGAGAGTGGTGGAAAGCCACATTGTCCCAAATTATGACATACAGAGTCCTGCCAGGCGTCAACAGCCCTCTCTCTTCGGGTGGAATCAGTATTTCTTTCAATGCATCAAGAAATGTGATGAGGCGCTCTGTATTGTATGGGCCAATAGTTGGCAAAGGACCCCATCATTGGAGATGGCAGCACACATGGTGATATTGGCACCCCTCTGACCTGGCACTGTGACAGTGGCCCTCTGCCAAATGATGTTCCTCCCGCGTCTCCTCACTTTACAGAGGTTGAAGCCGGCTTCATCCACAAAAATGAATTTGTGATGTGCCCCTTCAGCTTCAAGCTCCATTATTCTCTAAGAAAAAGAGCAAATTCATAAAGCAAATTATTCCAGTTGCATGTAACTATGGTAAACAAGGTATTACAATAACAAATCTGTACCTGCACATACTGGAATCATGCCTCCTTTACAATGTCAGAGTTTCTTTCAAATGGAACTCCGTACAGTTGCTTCATTCTGACATGGTTTCGTTTAAGGACTTGATCTATAGTTGCCAAACTCACACTGTTTATATTTCTGAATGCTCCCTGATCTGCAATTACTGTTGCCTGGATTTCACACAGTCTGATTGCATTGCAGTTTGCCACTACCATATCTACAATGGCAGACTCCTGTTCAATACTAAATATCCTTCCTCTGCCACCAGTGTGTGGTAATGTGTGGATTCTAGAAAGTAAAAGCAAAAAGCATGTCAAAATTGACAGTACTGACAGTCACATAAATGGGACTGATAAAACATCTGCATTACTGTAGACACAGTTTGTTCTGCTAACAGGGCAATACAGTAAAGCTGAAATACACAGTGGTATACATTACAGTAACACTGAATTACCTGTTCTCATTCCGAAAAAGCCTGACAATAGATGCCACAGTGCTCCGACTCAGAATGGGCTGGACCATGTCATCAATCATGTCCATGATTGATGACATGGTCAATAATTGTTGCCCAAATTTCATTTGAAACTTGCACTCGATTTTGTCCTCTTGCTGCTGCAGCTCCTCCACCACGCATACAAACTCCTCTTCCTCGGGCCCCTCTGCCCTGGCCTCTTGCTCTCCTTCCGTGCCTATGGCCTCTTTGATCCATGCTTGCAAATAGCAACACAGAGGTGGCATCTTTAATAGGGGGATTAGGACTGATTGCTGATTGAAGAGTTGTGCAAATAAGTTTCACACAAGTGCATAGAGATTTGTAATTATGCAAGTACTTTCTATCAGCTGTGATTAGATGTTTTCCTTTTATTCAACACAGTGAATCCAATAGTGTTCGGGGTGTTTCAATGAGATCTGTGGTAACTGTTTTGACAAAGGGTGTGAAAACTGTGCGAAACAAATGAAAAAGTGTTAAAACATTTGCAAGAGAAGACTTCTGCTGTGCTAATGATGTGATGATGAAGATCAAGTGGATCCCAGTTATATTTAGTGTGTCTTAGCAAATGAGAAAAACTGTATGTAGGAACCTTTGCACAGGTGACAGGTGTTGCTGAACAGAGGGGAGCACCTATAGTTTTTTGACCACTTTGCTTTGGCATGCTACGCTGGGCAAGCTGTACAGTGTTGTATGGAAGAATGTAGGACGATTGTTCACACAGTAACACTGGTACACATAACCACAACCTGTAATTCATGTACCAACACCCTGAAACAAAAATGTGCTTGCTAAAATGCAAGCACATTTCCTGCTTTACAATGATATTGCAGTTCTAAACCCACTTTTTTCAGTTTTGGACACAGTGTGTTAGCATTTTAAAAATGTGCTGCAGATATATACTGTTTCGTAGGTGGTGGAGTAGTAATAAGAAAGAAGTTCATGGATTTTGGAGAAAGTGGCCAGTGAATGCATTTTGTGTGAAAGCAATGAAAAAACGAGTTTGGGCCACCCACACTTCTGTTTTGCTGACTGTGGGAAGAGTTTTGACAATGTGACTTCAGTTTTGACCAATGCATTTTAGCAACTGAAAAAGTCTGTCTTCCAAAAGGCCTCCAAAACCCTCAGGCATGTGGTGTTTTATATCTCTGAAGCAGCTTTGTGTCCTATTAGAGGTTCGTGACTCCTAAACTTAACTGTGACTCTAGTCGACCAGGATCAGAATCATATATTAATTTACCTGTAGCTTGAATTGATCTCAAAATAGAACACATCAGGTCTGCAACTGTGCTCTCTTATGTTTCTAATTTGCCTTTATTTTCCTATTGCTTTAGTTGCATCTCTATCAGTTAGCTATTTACATGCAAACCAACCAATCTATCAGTCAACAGATCATTTCTGTCAAGCTTGTTGAAATCAAGGTATTCCATATGAGATGCTGCACAATAATCCATACCCTTTTCTTTGTTGGCCTGTGTATAGTGGAAGCCAGGTGCGTGTCCTGTCATCCTCCCAAACAGACCCCACAGGTTGGGTCCCAACTTTTGCCTACCCCTCTCTGTTACTGTGTGACACTGGTCACATTTCTGGACAAACATCTTCTTCCCTTTAGTGATGTAAATAACATCACAGAGTACGGTCTAGACCTGCTCTTTTATGAAAAGTGCTGTGAGATAACTGTTGTTGTGATTTGGCGCTATATAAATAAAATTGAAATAAAATTTAAATTTAAATTGATGTCCCCCATGACCAGCAGCTGGGAGGAGAGGAATAGATATTGATCCACAAGACAATTCAACGCAGACACATGGTATGCGGCGATGGCAAAATTGTGTTTTTATCTGAGTTAGTCAGTGAATACACCACAAACAAAAGATTAAACCTACCGTAGAGACTGTGGAGTTCAAGTTCCTTCAGGTAGACGTTTGCTCCCCTATTCAAAAATTTGTGTTATTTGTTAACTTGAAGTTTGCAGCGATTTTGTAGTTGTAAACCATAGACTGTATAAGAGAAGTTGTTGTTTCAGTGACACATCCGGATTTGAAGCAAAAGAGCTCAAACACAGATCTGATGAAACTACTCTTTTATTTGTACTGGACAATACATCTACGGATGGATGCACGCAATAGTCCATGGGGTGGGAGTTATTTGTTTTGTGTGATGTGATCTTATTCTAATTATTTGTGTACAATGAAAAAGAATGCAGCCACTATTAATGTTATTAATTGCTTAATTACAGAGATTTTCTTGCCCTGCTGTGAAGAAGGTCTGTAAGGGCAGATAAGATTAAGTTATTTTGTCAAAAAAGAGCACACATTCAAGTTGTGTCATGTTGAGTCACTACTGAGGACTGTTGGACTACATGAAGAGTTTCACTTGAAAATATCCACCAACTAACTGAAACAAATAGTAAGGAGTTTTGACACCTCACTGTATATTTTATGCTATCTTTGATCATGAAAAGTCATGAAAAGGATTTTAGTACGCAAGCCTGTGAAGTCTGTGTTGGTGTTATTTCTTCATGGATACTTTGACTTGTTGATTGCCTCCCTCTAGTGGTCAGTCACTGTACTGACAGAGTCTTGCCACAATATGATCCCTTGTATGAAAGCGTTACTACTACTTAAATTTTATGGCTTCTTCTATCTAGTAAGATACATTTTAGAACCTTCAGGTCTTCAGAAGGCTTCTTATAATATACATATATAATACATAATTTAAAAGACAATCTCATGGTCACAACAAGGCAAGTATCCTTGCTGTAATAAGGTGTTTTGGTCTTCATCTACACCTGCAGCTCGCTTGATGGTCAGTGACACTCAAGCCTGCCATTAAGAAATAGAAAACAATGTAATTCAAACAGTTTGTTGAAAATAAAGAACATTTCATAACAGTAAAAATCCACTTGTGGGAAGTTCTAGTAGTTCTAATTTTCTCTAAGAAATAAAAAGACTATGTTTATTCGGCATTCAGTTGCTCTGCCATACATTCTGGTTTCTCTGCCTCACAAATAATTATTAGTATTCATATCATAAGGATAAAGAGTGTGCTCTCTGGTCCTTCTGGTGCTTCATGGACCAGAACCCCCACATGGACACTGTTCCCCCTCATGTGAGGCAAATATCATTGGATTTAAAATAAAATAATAAATAAGTGCTCTTACAACAAAAATAAGTAGAGCAAAATAAAACCCAAACCACTCACTTGAAACTCATTATTGTTTAAGATGCATTTTCTGTCACAACAGTATAACTTTATTGAAAGGGACTCATACATTTACATTTCACTGTGATTGTACCTTATATGACTACATGTGACAAATACGCTTGACTGATTGATTGATAAATATTTGAAGTTGCTTATTCATCCGTTCTTGAACATTTTGACTTGAGACATTAAGTCTTTACAGTAAAAACACTGTATGTTGATATTTACATGCTATAGTAGACCTCAGTTTTGCCTATAATCCTCATTCATCCTTTAAAGGTATTTTCTTGCATCTCTAGCACTTCTGAGCTGGTTGTAAAGTCAAAATCTGCAGCCCTGTGGGAAGAGAATACATAGTTTGTGTTATTCATAACTCATAGACGCAAGGATGTTAAACCAAACTGGAAATATAGGTTTGAGGCGCCAAGGACACCAGCCTTATCATAGACTGGTGATCTGTTACCTAGTGATGGGAGATGCTCAAGCTCCCTGTGTCCCTGAGAAGGGATGTATGCTTACACACTATGGACATACAATGAAAATTGGACTTTGTCTGTTTCCATTAAATAACATGAATTAACTGCAAACCGAAGTGTTATTGCATCTTTTTGGAAAAACATGTTTATGTTGATTATTAAGGGCAAGAGTTGCCTACCATTGTAAGCCAGTACTCAATAACTGTGCATTGGCCAGAGTCCTAAGAAGGCTCCAGTATGGAGTGTTTCTCCCAAACCTCTGGGGCAGCGCTGGGTTCGGTGCTTCTCGGACAGTAGGGCACTCGGCACACATTTTCATCTCTCCCCAAGACCTTCCAAACCTCTGGGGTAGGTTGGCATCCCCAGGATTACTCTCCCTTCCGAAGCGCATGGGCATGTTGGCGTGCAGGTAGAGAGGTTTGGCAGTGGGCGGGTAGAGCCTGATGATGGTCGGGAGGCTGATTTTGCTGGAGGTGGGGGTCACGTGTATGTTGAAGGTATCCAGATCCAAACTTCTGCGGATTTCACTTTTTTTCTGGAAACAAAAAAACAAAAAACAAAAAATCTGTTTAATTAAAGTTTTTATTTATTTATTAGAGCTGAAACCATTAGTGAATTAGTCAATCAACAGAAAATAAATCATCAGTTAGTTCCATAATTCATGTTTTTTGGTAAATTTTTCAAGCTGTCACATGTTTTTGTAAAAGATTATGATAGCAATATTTCAGGCTTTTAGACAGTTGGTCAGATAAAACAAACAATGAAAATAAGTCATTTTAGGATTGCTTCATTTAAAAAAAAAAGGATAATCAATTAATTGAGACAGTTTGCAGATTAATCAGTTAGAAATATTGTTACTGAAGTTAGGTTGCACCATATGATCATTTTATATAACAGAGCAGTTATTATAGTTGTATAAGGGGAACCTGATAGCCCACAGTAAAAAACAATTCCAGAATTTTCAGTTATTTTTATCTTTTTGCCAATGATGAAAAAAAAACAATGATGTTCTATAATAATGTAAAAGAAAAATGGGCAAATGTGATGCCTCTGGATAGCAGATTAATTCCAATGTTATATGTCGAAATAACAGATATTAACAAAAATAGTGGACCCCTCTGAATGTGAACTGTTATGTGACTGCTCCATTTCCATGGACTTTCCTCTAAAAAAGTGTGTGGCATTATAACAAAGAGATTAAATTAACCTATCTTGACAGTATGAGTACAGTACACAAGTTTAAGGGATTAGCTAACAAAAATTTTCATTATCAATATCAACAATACAAAAATTGTTTTATTTTATAATTATTACTTTCTGGAGTCCAAGGTAACATCTTCAGATTGCTCGTTTTAATCTGACCAAAAACCCAAACTTAAATAATTTACTGTCAAATAGACAAAGATAAGCATCGAATACTGTTGAAAAGCTAGAATCAGAGATTGTTTGGCTTGAAAAATTGATTAATCGACCTATCTGTTCAACTGTGAAGGAAAACCTAATAACTTCAATCCAGCTTCCCAAAGCAATAAGCATCTCTGTCTTGCTTATTAAAAAGTTCTCACCTGTTGGTGTGGCTGTTTCGTCACAGCGTGTCTTCCGTCATCGCTGCTCACCAGTGTTTTATCACTGTGAATGGATTTCCCATAGACCTGCAAGTCAGACGCTGCCGCCCCTCCAAGACCCCCCAGCATCAGGAGTGTTGACAGAAACACCGCGGTCAACATGTTAACAGCAGAAGAGACACCTTCTCTCAAGACGGCACCATGGACACATGCCGACCCCACTGTCCCTGTTATTAAAGCCCTCTGAAAACATGTCACTTGTTGCGCGTGATAAAGACACCCACACGCATACATGCGTACAAGCAGTGTACAAATATACCTAAGCCTCATTTAAAGAGAGAGAGAGAGAAATTCCTTTCTCAATAATCATCACCTCTGAAGAATATGTTTGAAAAGGCCTAATTGGCTTGCTGAATGAAGCAGTTGGCATTTTTATTTTCTCAAAGCAGGAACATGAAGGATTGCAGGAAAATTAAAAACAGGTGTCTAATGAAAACATTAAATGGCAGCACCATTAATATTAATATGTGACTTAACTTGTATTGTTCAATTTTACAGAGGTTATATTTTCTATTGACAACAAATCCCCCAAAAAGACCCAATACAACTATGAATTAGTCTGTCTCTCCATACTTTCTGACCCCAGCCTGTGTGTGGCTCTCAGCCCTGAGTTCAGTCGTTACTACTGAAGACGTAATCTTTTTTCAAAAGGGACACTAAATATGCTTTCATTGTTAAAAATGGCTAGTGGTAGTTTTTTTTAGAAACATTACTCAAACAGTAGTAAATAGCACATTTGTTTGGGCCAGTTTGGTGCGCTGGAGTGTCTTTTCTTTAAAAAATCTAGAGTAAAAACTTAAAAAGTGTTCTCCAGTGATTAATCATTGCACTTCCATTAAGCTGACATTTTTTTAAAAAGAGTCAAAAATGCAGCAGAGGCCGATGTATCCTGACACTGAGTCCCTTATTAGAGTCAATCTCCAAAAACACTGGTTCCCATAAAGCAACTCTATAGCTTTTTTACATTAGACCCTCCATGCCTAACTCCATGCCCCCAGATTGTAACGCAGACTTTCTATTACAAACTAAACTAATGCCAGGAGTCATGTTCTCCTTCAGCGTTTGTTATTTGTAACTGCTTTCATGTTTTGACACTACAGTACCTAGCAACCCTTGGACAATTCATCTTCGACAAGTATTGGGGGTGGGAGAGGGGATGACGCCACTCACCATTCCTGTTTCTGAATGTGTCGATGCACAAATTCCTGACTGGAGCTGCATTTGCATCCCGGCAGACAAAATGTGAGGAATGATTGGTGTGATAATCGGGTTGATAATGACAACCCGCAGGGAACTTTAATTTGATGCATGCGTCATGACCCTTACATTGTTGCCATTTGCCGCGTTGCCATGTCCAGTCCCACCTGTGAGCACAGAGAGCATTTAATACAGCGGTTTACTGTATCCCAGTGGAATCACATCTGGTTTTAGTGATTCAGTATCAACCTTAAGATGTTCTTTATTGCTATGGTTTCAGTCTATCTTTCTGTATTATCATTTACCTCCCACCTCTCCTCAGCCCTTCTCTTTGTGCTCTCCCTCCCTGACCCCGGCCCCAGCTTGCAGACCATGGGGTTTCGGATTTACGATCCTGTCTCCAACACTTATCCAGATTCTTATCCGCAGAGGGCTTTCCTATACCTCAAGCTCTCCCTTTGTTCTCTCGCCGAGCTCTCCAAGCACTCCCCCAAAGACCTTGTTCTCAGTGACTGTAATTCTCTTTTCTTATGTTTTAATGTGCATCACTCGCCACCCCGGCGGCCTTTTCATCTTTTTATTTTCTTGCTTTTGGGCCTCAATCCCTCCATTCTTCTCTGCTTGTACATACTGTCCGCTTGCTTAAAAACAGACGCTGCTTCCCCTGATAGAAATACAGCCCTGCAGGTTTTATTTAATACACCTTGAACCTCCCACATATCAGAGGTTTTTGACATATTTTGCATCCTTGTTTCACATCAGTTGTATATTATGTATGTAACCAGAGTGTCCTGAAATCTTTTAATTTGATTTTTGTGAAAACTAATCTAGAATACACAGAAGAAGACTGACAGAGAGGCAGCAGACCCAAAGTAGAAACAGAAAGGGACAGAAAGAGGAAGCAGAATGAAACAGGCCATAGTGACACCATCGATCCTCTCTCTCCCTCTCTGGGATCTGGCAGGGTTCCCAAAATTCCTCCCAGGACCAGGACACCCTCGGATTCCTGGGATGATTTGTAGAAATGTGCTGTTATCCCCCTGTTGAGCTGATTTATGTGGAGTATTATCTTCCCCCTCACTTAGACATCAGCCAGGTCATCATCACAACACTTTACATGCCCGTACACTCAGCGCAGAGACACATTCATCAAGCCTTTGTGACAGGTTATAGTTTTATCAATGATCAAATCCATTTCTGCGGAATCACTGCATTATGATGTATGGGAAGACAGGCTGACGCCGGGCAGACAGACACACAGGCTCATGCTACAGTATGTGTGGCCGGTGTAATTCTGTGTTGTGTTGTTTTGATTGTGGCGGATGATGATGGATTCACAGGACCACATCCAATAAAAAAGAGGCTGAATAAAAACTTTAAACCTATTGAAGGTTCAGGTTATGCATGTGGAGACAGGAAGCAATACGTACGGTATATTTCTTTTCTCAGCAGAACAGAAATAGTATTAAGTTAAACCTGTTACACATGTAGAGAGAGGCCTGAACATTTGGGAGCTGTAAGCGGGAATTTGACAATCCTCCCTCACTGAAAGAATCTAAGGAAAAGAAAAGAAATTATCCTGGCTGAATTCCTACTTATGACAGGTAGTAAAACTGTACAAGTCCCAGGCAAAGACAAAAACAAACAATGTGTCTGTTTCACAAAACTTTGCAACTTACCCAGCTTGTTAGAGGCACTCAGACCCAACTCTAACTCATTACTACTGAAAACATAAAACTATATTTTTTTTAAAAAGAGCTAAAGAATTTCCTGAAACAGCTGGGCACTGTAGTTTTTAGCTAACGTTCCTCAAACAGGAGTAAATAGTGCATTTTTGAGGGGACTGTTTTCAGCTGTGGATTAATATATGTTTAGGGCTCAAGTAAGAATTTATGGCAGCAGGAGTGTGTATGTGGGATTGTTTTTAATAGTCTTTGGACAACAAGGGAGCTCTAGGGCACAGAGGAATGATCTATATAAGGCTTTGGCTACACAGGAAGGATCCGTTCATTCTTGGGTTTAGTTGTTATGTGAGATTTGATGACAATAACAAAAATAAAGATCATCACCACCTTAAAATTGCCAAAACTTTCTTTCCAATTTGGGGCATATTCTAATGCATAATACATTAAACTTTATTTTCTAATGTAATTAAACTTCAGAGGGAGCTCTCAAAATCACCTCATAATTCATAATTAATTTTCTCAAGCTTTGATTTACTCGCATTTACAGTTCTGAATTAGTTCCATAACATTAACACATTCGAACTGATTTAGGTTGTTTAAAATGCAATTTACCAAAAAGTGCCCCACTTTACATGACTTCACCCTACTAAAAAGAATCATTTCTTTTTTATGTTGTTGTGCCCCTTGTTTTTTCCCTGCTCTGATTTCGGTCACAGTAAAACCGCTAGATGGCACTCTAGGTTTGGGTGATCAAATCCAGAGATCCAGATTTGTTTCTAATAGCCTCTTGTGTATTTTTGATCCTTAAACAATGTTTTTTTTTTTTCTTAAGCAGCAGTCGATTTTCAGGTCAGTTTCAGTCTTTTTGTTAAGGAGATTCATCTTCAGTCTTCAAACAGCATGGCGCACAGTGTAAAACGTGTTGTCCACCAGATGGCACCCTAACACCCTTCTTCTGTGTTTGCAGAAAAGGCGGAGCACCTAAGAAGAGGCGGAGAGTCAAATGAGGAAGAGGCCGTCCTAAGAGAAAGAAGGAGTTTCTCCAAAAAGGGGATGTGTTTCCATGACTGTTAACAAGGGGAGGCGCTGAAAGCATTGGCCAATCAGAGACTTGCGGAAATCCACCAATCAGAGATGGAGAGCAAAGCCAGGAGAGGCAGGCAGGAAACTGAGAAAATGACCCTCGATGAGAGAGGGGAGGTGGAGGATGGTAAGGATAAGAGGGGTGGTGGGCGGAGCGGGGTGGAGTGTGTGTGTGTGTGTGTGTGTGTGTGTGTGTGTGTGTGTGTAAGAAGTGTAGGCTTGGTTGAAAAATCTGCCGTCACGTATGTCTTGTCTTGTGTTTTATTATGATAAATTATTATTTATTATGTATTATTTATTCCTTTCCCCAAAGATAAAGGTTAAAGGTCCGTTTAAGTGTAAAGAGGTGAATAACACATGGATGATGGAAAATGAGCGACTGACTTGCTGCAATAAAATACAGAAAGAAGCAAAAATACCATGATGAAAGAAATAGAGGTTTAAAGATGTATTATGTGTAAAGAAAAAAAAAACATTTGTAAAAGATGGAAGAGAATATGATGTCTCATAGTAATAGATTAACACAGAACAAGATGACAGTATAGAGAACAAAATGGTAGATAAAATCTGAAATTATGGAGTCCCTGTCATTTTGTTGTTTTCCTTTCTCCTACTTGATTTGAATGTTTACACAGCCATTTATCTGTTGAGTGACTTTCATGATCTTTGGGCCCTGGAAACCTCTTAAAACCCGGGTGCATAAATTCCAAAGACACTGGTGTCAGTAAGAAAACAAGCAGCTTTTTTCTTCACTCATATTGCTAAACTAAGAGCTTAGATTTTGTAACTAGGATTTATACAGTAATGGTGGTGGGAGGTTAAAGTAAGAAAGGGAAAAAGAAGCAGAAATGAAGTATAGAGAAAGAGGCAAAGAAAACATTCTTTCTCTCAGTGTTCCTCCTGAACCTGGGCCTTCTCTCTGCTCCCAGTTGGACGAGCTGTTTTGCTACTGTTCAGCGGGTCAGAGTGGGTCAAAAGTCATGTTAGACACCCACACGAAGAGCTACACCGTGACCTCCAACCTCTCCCTACCATGCAGCTGAACCCTGCACAGCACCTAAAGCAAAGCAGCGAGACAGGAAGAGGGAGAGAGGAACACCACATTTTTGAACACACATAAATCAGATTTGTTGTACTCCAAATGCATGTCTGAGGCCTTGTCCAAGTCACACTCAAGTAAAAAAAGTTTTTTTCTTTCCAAGAATTCAAAAATAGTGGCATCCACTCTAACCATAATGATGGCGATGTTACGGTTCAGCATTATCACTAATTGAATACAGGAGACTTTTATGCACTAAGTAGATAGGAAGCATGCGCTGCCTGATTTGTTTAATGTTCACTTTATGTTGAGTGTTTAAGAGATGGGGGCTCAGCTAAATGAAAGTATAAAAATACTTTAATTTGATTTCAAAGGAATATTTTGTTTCTTAATCGTAGCTATTTTTGATCATGTGTCTTTGTTCTGTGTTTATCTGCAAAAACACACAGCGTTGTAGAGGTCAGACTTGACAGGCCAAAGAAAATGGCTTGGTTGAAAACAAACACAAGGAGCCAAACACAGTGCGAGGTACCACTTTCAATAACCTAAAAATAATCTTTGATTAAGATGTGAAACTTTTTAAAAAAGAAAATTGTATTGTTATCACAAAGACAGTGTAAGAAAATCCATAAAATTTTTTTTTGCATAATTTAACAACCAGCTGCCAACACTGAAACAACAAATGATGAGTTTACATTTTGGTTTCCTTTGTTTAGTAGACCAACTATGAATACAAAGACAATTGTAATGTTAATTATCCCAAATGTGAAACTGCAGTGTGTATTATGCTACTTGAGTCATACCCGTGTGTATGTGGACATATGTACTGTATGTCGTAGTGGTGGGGAAATTACACAAAACCCTTAATTAAATCAAAGCAGATGTAATATAACAGCCTCTAAAAGTCGTCCAATCAGACAATGGCTGTATTTAAGTGCACTTAGCTGCATTCAGTTACAGCATGAACACTCAAGTTTCACTTCCAGGAAGCTTTCAACCTCTGATGCGTTAACCTCCATATTAAGTAGAGTTAACAGGGTAGTTATTCTACTATTATGCTACTATACTACTATGTTAGTTATGCGTCATCTCTTACTCTTTGTGCTCTCTTGTTTGAAATGTTGAAAATTTTCATTTTCTTTGAAAGTATTTTCATATATAAATAATAATAATAATGGTTGAGTGTAATTCTTAAAATATAAAAAAGTATATCCTGTTCTAAACGGTAAAAAGCTATAACAGTAAAATTAATTTCATAATTTGTGTCATTTCAAAATTTTATACAGTTTTATACAGTTATGAGACAAACCATGAGCTACGAAGATTTCTCCTAGTATAACATTTATAGATGACCAGCAATCGCTCATCAGTAATAAACAGAAGAGCATACAGGGAATTTCATGATGGCAAACTATCTGTATTGTATGGAACATGCCCACACAGAAACTCTTAGATTAAACAGAGATTTAGGGGGGAATGGTGATGATTATCCAGGTCAGTCTCAATGTCACACATCACTATGATTGTAGTAGTAGGAAATAGGACATAACAGATAGAGAGAATACAGAGGAAGCCTGTCTATTTACAAATAGCCATAAAGTTTTAGACCTAATTTTGAAGTAATGCAGTGAATATGCAGACCATTTGAAAATACATGAACTTTAGGAATAATGTGTGCATTTTTTTTTTTAAACATTAAAATCACAAAACCAGCCCACAGGACTAAGAGGAAATATGGGGTATCGGGCTTCAATAAAAAAGGAAGTGTCTGGATCGAAGCAGCTCATCAGGTTGATTAAAGTGGTAATATGCATAATAAAAACAGAGCTTATTTCTTGTTTACATGCAACATATAACATTCTCTGAGAAAATTGTATCTGATTGATTTCTAAAACGTTGTAAATCTTACATTAGAACCAATGATGGAAGTGAAATACTTTGATTTGCATTCTTTATAGTAGAAGTGCCACTTTCTCTAAGCTGTGAATGCAGCCCAGTAAGAAGGAACAGCTGTGCTTTATTCAGTAGTTTAGACACAAAGAAACCCAAGGACTAAATATTTTTCAGACGTAGTTTCGATAATAGTTAAAAACAATTTATTTATTTATTTATTTATTAAATTTATTATCAGTTTGTTTTTATTCTATGCATACAAAAGATTAATGTTTGTTTTTTAATAGTGACTCATTTAACATTATGTAACTCATCACCATGATCAATTAGCCACCTCTTTTTAAGGAGAAAGCAAGTATAAATTAAGAATTATGTTTGTCAAAACAGAATGAACCGTACTTCAAACACCACTCAAGCATGACACTGTCCGTATGGAGTTCTCTATATCCACAAATTCAAATGCTCAGTATACAGTTGTGGTGGCGAGTAGTTATGTTATGTGTAAATAAAATGCTGATGCTGGTCGTTTGTTATGGTAAAAGTACCCCCACTTTCCCCTCACTTCCCCTCCCTTTCCCACTCTCTCCCCACGCCATTCCCGGCAACTAGAATTGGGGAGTTCACAGAATGTGTGTGTTTGTGTATATGAGTGTGCGTGCGTGTATCTCGCATACACAGAGAGGGAACTTGATCCAGACCATAGCTTTCAGCACAACCTGTACGATCCCAAGAGTCTTGAAAGAAGATAGAATTAAAGAGAGGGAGACAGAGAGAGAGAGAGAGAGAAAGACCAATTTGACCTCAGCAGAGCTTTTCACATGCGCGCGCACACACACACACACACACACACACACACACACACAAACACACACCGTGTACTGCACTGCTGAGTGGTAGGGACAGCTGTGGGATAGTGACATCATCTTTAGTTGCCGGCTCATGCATTTGATCTGGGTTGAGGGGAAGATTGAAACTGAAAACAGACTCTCTCTGGACCCACATCCTCTGCCAGAAAAAGCGTGTGTTCTTGTGTGCTTGTGTGCATGTGTGTGTGTGTGTGTAAAGGTTTAAGAGCACCATAAAACCAACATTGAACTATACTCCTCTTTCTCTCTCTGCTCTCTCTCCTCCCTGTCGAGCTGCTGATTGATGTGTTGTATATATTCTTGGTGGTAATCAGATCCTTTTCTCCAGAGCTTGCTGTAAATACAGTCTGCTGAAGTGTCAGCATGCCAGGCAGACAGGCTGACTGTCTCTGGCGGGGATTTTGCAAATGCTCTGAAGCCTGGCATTATGCTATAGAGGCCCCTGAGGGCGTTAAGAAACACATGATGGCTCCTTATGACAAGATCAGAGCACGCTAATGTGTGGGTGTGGTGGTGTGTGTGTGTGGTGTGTGCGGTGTGAGTGTGTGTAAGAGGGAGAGGGGTCATCCAAGGTCTGTGTAGCATACATGTGCAGATCATTAGACACCTGACTTGATCTGAGCAGTAAATTAGCTGTTACATGGAAATGAGCGGAGCAGCGAGGTGGTGCACTGATGTGACTTTTGGCGGTTTGGTGAAGATGACACAAGTGCGTGCGCACACACACACACACACAGATGCATGTCTCTTGGCTGACAGATACCTACATAGTCACACACACACTCTCCCAAAGCCGTATCCACCTAAACCGTCCTCTATTGCTGTCAGAATAGGAGAACAGACAGCCAAACAAGCTAGCAAGAGATATATATGTGTGTGTGTGTGTGTGTGGTATGGTTTAGACATTAAGCTGAGCATGGGAAAAAGTGCAGCTTTTAAACAGCAAAACAAGCAACCACCACCACAAATACTGAATCCCACATAACCCCTTAAATGAAACAATATGGGGGTAGTTATGCACGAACACAAATGCACACACACAGACAAAAGAAGGACGCTTTGTGTCTACTAATACTTAATTAATAACATGACCTGATATTATTTTAGGTTTGGAGACACAGCATAGGTTTCATGTACAGAAACATTTAATCAGTGGGAATAATAAAGTTGAAAAAGGTTGAGCTAATTATTAAACCACATAGGAACAGCATAATGATTATAAAAGTATTTGCCTCGTTGGGTTGCCCCACTTTTTATGTGCATTACTGCAAACTATGTCATTATTTGAAAAAAACATCCACCTAAAGGTACACTTACTAGACTTTTTTTTCAGACCTCGAGAGTTAAACATGTTGCATGGGTTTAATGTCCCACTGTGTTAAAAACAGTGCTGTGGTTGAGATCATAACAGCTACTGAGTTCTTCAACAGATCAATCTCCATGACGATTGAAAAAAAAAACTGTTGCGATAGCTTGAAAGCTCTAGGAAAGCTAGGAAGTGGACATGCGCTGAATGTTTTTTTTCAATTGACTGTTTCCAAGTTCAACAATAATGAATGTGATAACCAGAGCTTTAGGTTGACTCCAATATGATATCTATGAATATTTTATATTATCTCTTATCTTTGAATCTCTTACATTGGTTATTAAAGATTGTGGCCAATATATGTACTAGGGGAGAAAAATTAACTTAATTAACTAGCTGTCTAAAATAGCAAATATAATAGTCCATTTTAAACACTGAACTTCACACAAACAAATACATACTAAGATGAAATCACAAAAATAAGACTTTAAAAATGCAGTGAATTTCATTATGATGTATATATAGCCTATGGCAAATCTGTACTGTTACTTTCAGCCAACACATACCCCGATATGGATATACACTGCACATTGCTACACCATACAATAATAAATTAGAAGTAGTGTGTTTGCAGCTATATGAAAAACTTTGGAGACAGCTCTTTCCTGTTTGACATGACAATACCCCCATGTACAGTTTGATGAGGAAAGAACTTGAACTTACTAGCATGCACAGAGCCCTGAATTAATACACCTCGGGATGAATTGGAACTGAGCCAGGGCTTATCGCCCACTTTAGTGCCCAGCCTTACTAATGTAATAATGCCTACACCAGGCTCCAACTATTGTGGAAAGCCTTCCCAGAAGATTGGAGGCTGCAGTAATGCTTAGTTTTGGAAAAAATGCTCATTTGTTACATATGTGTAATATTCAGGGGTCTACATACTTAGTTTGAATTGAGTATAAGTGGGCTCTTCTGGCACATTTCAGGTGAATGAATTGACACAATGAGAAAGAGAGTGAGATACAAAGAGAGAGAAGCTAATGAAAGCGAGCAGAGGGCTACCACCACCAGACAGACAGCACACACTGTCTCACTCTGCAGAAAGTCAGCATAGACACAAAAGGTACAAATACCATCTGGGCTAGGCGGCTACGCTACATCCACAGACAATAGGGGCTCATCAGGCTTCCCAGGCCAGCCAAGGCCATCTGTCTTGGTGAGAGTGAGTGGGAGAGTGGACCCCCTGTACCTCCAGGACCCCCAGAGGTTCCAAATACAGCAGGATGTAGTCCGAATCAGCATAATATTAGAATCAGGGAAAATGAAAATATGAATAAAGATGATCCCTTCACAGTATGAGCAAACACAATAGAGGTGGTGACTGAATCAGGCGTGTAAGGCTAGCCTCCTACACTGGGAAAGAGAACAGTGTTGTGTTTTTCTGTGCAACAATGGTGAAAGGAGAGCAACTGT